>NC_139634.1:44241479-44261479 GCF_964638095.1 Poromitra crassiceps | reverse complement strand
TGCAGTGTGGCAGCTTGTATTCTGATGTTCTATGTGCAAGATGTGTATGTCGATAAGCTCTATACTGATTTTGAAATATAGACTTTAAAAATAGGGTTGAGCTGAATACTGGGATGAAACGAGTATCCGGTACAGACAATGTACTCTTTACGAGTACGAGTATCATCAGAGTACAATGTGCCAATATCTGTACTCGTGATTAAGAATGATCTTATTTTATTTTCTAGCCTTTTTTCTAGATTTCTAGTTATATGTGTATGTACTTTGATGTATGTTTGTATAGGTGTATATGCTGTAGGCTACGGCATATAGATTGTCTTCTTTAACTTGCTTGGTTGGCTTGTGTCCGTGATGCCAGCCATGCTAATGGTTCTTGTGTATGGCTTGTCTATGTATGTTATGGTTGTAATAAAAAAATAAAAATACACTCTTAACTCATTGAGTGCCAGCCACTTTTGGAGAACGGACGCTCCCAGTGCCAGAGTTTTCAGAGCGTTTTCAGTGATTTCTCGAGGCCCACAGAATATTGTGTGATATTACTATGTAAACACTGAACACGCACAAAGAACAAGGAGACTCTATTGTATCATCAGCAAAAAAAAGTTTATTGATACCATTTTCCGTTCTTTAGTTATGAGCCGGAGAAGATAGGTTGTTTTCAGCGTTTTCAGGCATTTCAAATTATAAGCTGAGATATTCAGCCTTTTGTGAAATGCAGCATTTCAAGCACATTCACTGACTCTAGGTAATATTTTCTGATGTAGTGATGTGGTGTAGTTGTGTCCTGCCCTGCGTGCCCCAACCCCCTCCCCCCCCCCTCAGCTGAAAACTCCTCCCCACACTAGTAACACACAGCCTCACGCACGCAGCGTCTATTTTCGGAGTGCTTTTGGTGCGCCGCCTCCCAGGCAGCGCAACATGGAGAAGCCACACGCGGACTGCAGTAAAAGGTTTGGCTTTTCATTGTCGGAGGAGGGAGGGAGGGAGAGCGGGGGATGTGGGGGAGGAGAGAGCAGGGAAAGGGAGGAGGTGGGGAGGGAATGGGAAATGTGGGGGAGGAGAGAATCAGGGAAGGGGAGGAGGTGGGGAAGGAGAAGGGGAAGGGGGAAAGAGGAGAGAGCAGGATAGGGGAGGAGGGAGGGAGAGCGGGGGGATGTGGGGGAGGAGAGAGCAGGGAAGGGGAGGAGGTGGGGAAGGAGCAGGGGAAGGGGGAAAGAGAAAAAGAATGGGTGCGATGCTTTAGAATAGAATGGATGCCATGCTTTAGAATAGTGGGGGAGGAGAGTTCAGGAAGGGGAGGAGGTGGGTAGGGAGAGCACGGGGAGTATGAGAGAGAGTATGTGGAGAGAACAGGGAAAGGAGTGGATGCCATGCTTTAGAGTAGAATGAGTGGCATGCTTTAGAGTGTGAGAGAGGAGAGAGCAGGAAAAGGGGGGAGCAAATCAGACTACTCTAGTCATTAACCGGAACTAACTAGAACACAGGGAATCTAGCTAATCTACAGCCTAGTCTGCCCTGTCCTATTCTGCTCTAGTCTGATTTTAGCCTGAACACTATAACAGGTCTACAGCCTATAGTTAGGCTGTAGCTAATCTATCACCTAACTAAGCTATTCTAACCTACCGGCAGCCCTCGACCAGTGATGGAGAGCACCGATGCCCCCCACCCCGGCCCCCGCCCCCACACACATAAGGCGTGGGAGAGAAGGCCAGGCCGGGACACAGCAGAGCCCCCTCACCCCCAGTGCACGCAAGAAAACCTTTCCACCACATGGATTGCCTCAGTGACTTGTTGGACCTAAACCATTTACAGAGTCATTGTGCTTCGCTGCCGAGAAACATTAATGTTGTTATTAGCTGTTAGCAGACAGCTAACGGCTATCCATGGTTTTGCGAACTTGAAGCCTTGAAGCTTGAAGGCACGTTAAGTATTTACTTTCCATAATAGCAGCGCCGCAACAGCGCGACGCACAGAGGAAGTCAACTCTGACGTTAGTGACGTTGCAGGGTGTTCCGAATTTTGCCAAGGGAAGTTCCCTTAACCGACATTCCCTGAGCACGGAGCAGGGAGTAGGGAATACAGTTTGAATTCCCCTGTGGAACGGAATGCAGTCATAATGTCTCCAAGGCTCTGACCTCCGACCTCGCCAACCTTACTTCCCTTACTTCCTTAATATGAGTACAGAAGATCAACCAATCACTATAGAGCGCCAAAGCCACACCCAGTTCCGGGTTACTGTAAGCATACAAACCAAGGGATTCCATCCACCTTATTTTCCATACACATTTCGTAAAATGCGTATAAAAATTAGGGATGCACCGATCGATCGGCACGTGACCGGAAATGGCCGATTTTCACGTGATCGGCCTCGACCGGTGACCGGCTCCGGTCAGTCCACATAGCCGATTCTGTGCGCCGGTCGGCTTTCCCCTTTTTTTGTTTGGTCAATTACCTGCAGCTGCACGATGCATGCGTTCACGTGACGTGCGCGCACCACAAGCAGCCAAAAGGAAACACGCCAGCATGTCGTCCTCATTGTGGAAATTGTACAGTTTGTCCCACATGCAAGTTGAAAATAAGCCACTGAGGAGCAGGGTACGTGGCAGAGTCCCGCTCGGCTGGAGTCCACTCCAGTCTGAGCGGCTCGCTTCACCTCACCGGCCCCTCTCTCTCCCCGGCCACAGCGCAACACAGCCGGCTTGGCGAAGTGAAGGTACTACCAGCTGCAGTCCATATCACCACTGCCTGCTGCAGATCAGCTGCTGCTGCTATCTGTCAGTCAGTCACGTTTAGGGCTGGGTATCGTTCAAAATTTTTCGATATCGATACCGTTTCGATACTTGGATTTCGATACCGGTTCCTGAACGATACTTTTTTCGATACCAATTTTTAGAAAAATCCATTTGAACAAAAATAAAACTGCATTACACATTGAAATTATTTTACAAATCTTTAGTTTTCCCCCCATCTTAAGTTTTACAGCAGAAAAAAATAAAACCTACTGTATTTTACATAACTTTAAGTTCTCTAAACGTATTGCCGTCCCTACAAAAAATATTGGAGTACTACAAAGGAAAGAAATGTAGCTAAAACAAATAAATCAGTGGAATAGTTTTCAGTGCAAAACAGAGAGTTGCAAATCAGGGTTTAATGCTCACTGATGTAACAGAACTCTATTCTTGTCCAAACTGATGAGATGGCTCCACTTCATGCATGGAAGACTAGTTGAGCATTGACTAGCCTATCAATATAGCCTTATATGCCACAAAGTGAATCGCATTTATATTCAACAAACTATCATGACATCAGCGTTTGTTAACGAGTTGCTAAAAATACATGGGCGATAACTGCCCGCTTGCATATAACGCCAATTAATTAAACATTAACGCTAGCGTTGCAGATCAGTGTGCTCACTGCTGCAACAGAACGTCATTCTTGTCAAATCTGACGAGACAGCTCAACTTCACTGACTAGCCAATCAATATAAATGAATCGCATTTACATTCAACAAACTATCATGACATCAGCGTTTGTTAACGAGTTGCTAAAAATACACAATGCCCGCTTGCGCATAACGTTACGGCGGCAATTAATTAAACGATCTAATGCTACAACTCACAGCCAGATGCATGGATTTGTCAGACTGAGGGATCTGATAACCGCTAACTTGCGGTAAGCTGAGCTGACCCACCTCTCAATTATTTATCTTGTCTGTGGAAACCAGTCCGTGTTGTTTCTGTTTCTTTTCCTGCTTTTCATCATCTTCGCCATATGGTACTCCAGGATAGGAGTAGCTTGAGTGGCTAACTTCTTGTATACTATCCGCACCGCACGCCTGGCTCACAGTCACAACAAACACACCGGCTGTGGGCGTAACGTTTCCTGCATGCCTCTACATGACAGCCAATCACCAGCCGTATTAGAGCGCAGCGTGCAAGCATGTCGCATGCTTATAGGCTCAATGACGCTGTTTTGTTTTGGTATCGAAAATTGGTATCGATTGACAAGGGAGGCTTCGATACCCCTTAGTATCGATGTTTCCATTTACCCAGCCCTAGTCACGTTGTAACGTGGATACAGGAGAGGAGGACTATTTGTTTCGTATTGCGAATAGAACGACGAACATAATAATAAAACGCATCGGACCAGTGTGCAAGCTTTACTGTGCGTGATGATTTTTTTTCCGGATGGCAGATTAAAAGAAACGGACTCTGTGTGTAAACTCAATTCAAACTAATTTCCTTATCTACTCAAGAACAGCCAAATCCACAACTGTAGAGTGGGCATGGCTTCGAAGGTCTGGGCTCCAGACCTATAGGCTATAAACTCCTTGTCCAGGGATAACATTTTGATGTTTATTTATTTTATTTTATTTGTTTATTTGGCAGGGACATATACAAAAAAAACATTAAACCCCATAGGGGAAGAGATGCTTTGTAACAGATTTAGCCATAGGCTACTTTCCATCTGGAGCCCCTGTTCTGTTGCACCTTTTTTCTTTTGGAAAAGTAAATGCATGATAGCTGTGGGATATACTGGTTCTTTTATATTCATTGTATTTACACAAAAAAGAAAAGCTCTGTCCAGTAACCTGGAACACTTTTATTTTGAGATGTTTTTGAGTGAGATCGTCCTACCTCATGCAAATGATAAGAAATGTGACATGAATCTTAATTTTCTATTAAAACAAAGTAAAAAAGAAAAAAATCAAAAAATAACCCGTCAATTATTGTTCTTAGAAAGAAAATTGGAATCGGCCAAAATCTGTATCGGCAAGTCAGAGTATTCAAAAATCGGAAATCGGAATCGGCCAAGAAAATGGCAATCGGTGCATCTCTAATAAAAATAGTTTCACTTGGTTTGGACTAAAACTTAAACTCTCCTGATTCTAAATATAGTTGAATCGCTTGGTTTGTAAATAGTAATAGTACAACTATTTTATAAGCATTTTCTATGGAAAAATAAAAAGGTGAATTGTTTCGTATGCTTAGTGGGTGTGACGTTGGCTTTCTATTGATAGGACTTAGTCTGGAGACGCCTGACGGTGTCACAGGAGGACTACGACGAAGAGGAGGCGAGTTTCTCCCAGATCGACCGAGCGCTTGCAGGAGGCCCAGGGCTAACAGCCTGAGGGCTGCACAGAGGAGAGTAGCTGCAAGCCATAGAGAGAGAGAGAGAGAGAGAGAGAGAGAGGAAGAGAGGGAGAGGAGGAGAGAGAGAGAGGAGAGATAGGAAGAGAGAGAGAGAGAGGAGAGAGTGAGAGGAAGAGAGAGGAGAGAGTGCGATGAGGAGAGAGAGGAAGAGAGAGAGAGGAGAGAGTGAGAGGAGGAGAGAGAGGAGAGAGGAGAGAGTGAGAGGAAGAGAGAGAGAGAGGAGAGAGTGAGAGGAGGAGAGAGAGGAAGAGAGAGAGAGAGGAGGAGAGAGCGGAAGAGAGAGAGGAGAGAGAGGACGAGAGAGAGAGAGAGAGAGGAGGAGAGAGAGAGAGGAGGAGAGATAGGAAGAGAGAGAGAGAGGAGAGAGTGAGAGAGAGAGGAGAGAGAGAGAGGAAGAGAGAGAGGAAGAGAGAGAGAGAGAGAGGAGAGAGGAGAGAGTGAGAGGAAGAGAGAGAGAGGAGAGAGTGAGAGGAGGAGAGAGAGGAAGAGAGAGAGAGAGGAGGAGAGAGCGGAAGAGAGAGAGGAGAGAGAGGACGAGAGAGAGAGAGAGAGAGGAGGAGAGAGAGAGAGGAGGAGAGATAGGAAGAGAGAGAGAGAGGAGAGAGTGAGAGACAGAGGAAGAGAGAGAGAGAGGAGAGAGAGAGAGGAAGAGAGAGAGGAAGAGAGAGAGAGAGAGAGAGGAGAGAGGAGAGAGTGAGAGGAAGAGAGAGAGAGGAGAGAGAGAGAGGAGGAGAGAGAGGAAGAGAGAGAGAGAGAGAGAGAGAGAGAGGAAGAGAGAGAGGAGGAGAGAGTGAGGGGAGGAGAAAGCAAGGAAGAGAGAGAGAGAGAGAGAGAGAGAGAGAAGAGAGCGAGAGGAGGAGAGAGCGAGGAAGAGAGAGAGAAAGAGGAGGAGAGAGCGAGGAAGAGAGAGAGGATGAGAGAGGAAGAGAGAGAGAGAGCATGGAGCTGCAAACTCATCTGGGATTCACAGTATCAGAAATTACTTTTTTACAGGATGAGTTTTACTTATAGACCAACTTAAAAGCAACTTTTGGTCTCCTCCCCCCAAAGAGGGGGGAGGAGACCAAAGAGGGGGGAGGAGGAGAGAGAGAGAGAGAGAGAGAGAGAGAGAGAGAGAGAGAGAGAGAGAGACCTGACAGAAACATTGCCAACATTTCCACAGAGTCTGAAAGAGTCCAGAGTCTGAGGATAAACATATTTACACCTGGTATTAAAATGAAAACTATGGAGATGTTCCAGATCATAAACAATCTGGCCTTTGGGTTTATGTGACTGTGAGTCTTGAGTCACTGTGAGTCTTGAGTGACTGTGAGTCTTGAGTGACTGTGAGTCTTGAGTGACTGTGAGTCTTGAGTCACTGTGAGTCCTGAGTGACTGTGAGTCTTGAGTCACTGTGAGTCTTGAGTGACTGTGAGTCTTGAGTCACTGTGAGTCTTGAGTGACTGTGAGTCTTGAGTCACTGTGAGTCCTGAGTGACTGTGAGTCTTGAGTCACTGTGAGTCTTGAGTCACTGTGAGTCCTGACTCAATGTGAGTCCTGAGTGACTGTGAGTCCTGAGTGACTGTGAGTCTTGAGTCACTGTGAGTCTTGAGTGACTGTGAGTCGTGAGTGACTGTGAGCCCTGAGTGACTGTGAGTCCTGAGTGACTCTTGACTCACTGTGAGTCTTGAGTGACTGTGAGTCTTGAGTCACTGTGAGTCCTGAGTCACTGTGAGTCTTGAGTCACTGTGAGTCCTGAGTGACTGTGAGTCTTGAGTCACTGTGAGTCCTGAGTCACTGTGAGTCTTGAGTCACTGTGAGTCTTGAGTGACTGTGAGTCTTGAGTCACTGTGAGTCCTGAGTCACTGTGAGTCTTGAGTCACTGTGAGTCCTGAGTGACTGTGAGTCTTGAGTCACTGTGAGTCCTGAGTGACTGTGAGTCTTGAGTCACTGTGAGTCTTGAGTCACTGTGAGTCTTGAGTCACTGTGAGTCCTGAGTCACTGTGAGTCCTGAGTGACTGTGAGTCTTGAGTCACTGTGAGTCTTGAGTCACTGTGAGTCTTGAGTCACTGTGAGTCCTGAGTCACTGTGAGTCCTGAGTGACTGTGAGTCTTGAGTCACTGTGAGTCCTGAGTCACTGTGAGTCTTGAGTGACTGTGAGTCCTGAGTGACTGTTAGTCTTGAGTCACTGTGAGTCCTGAGTGACTGTGAGTCTTGAGTGACTGTGAGTCCTGAGTGACTGTTAGTCTTGAGTCACTGTGAGTCCTGAGTGACTGTGAGTCTTGAGTCACTGTGAGTCTTGAGTGACTGTGAGTCCTGAGTGACTGTTAGTCTTGAGTCACTGTGAGTCCTGAGTGACTGTGAGTCTTGAGTGACTGTGAGTCCTGAGTGACTGTTAGTCTTGAGTCACTGTGAGTCCTGAGTGACTGTGAGTCTTGAGTCACTGTGAGTCCTGAGTGACTGTGAGTCTTGAGTGACTGTGAGTCTTGAGTCACTGTGAGTCCTGAGTCACTGTGAGTCTTGAGTGACTGTGAGTCCTGAGTGACTGTGAGTCCTGAGTGACTGTGAGTCCTGAGTGACTGTGAGTCCTGAGTGACTGTGAGTCTTGAGTCACTGTGAGTCCTGAGTGACTGTGAGTCTTGAGTGACTGTGAGTCTTGAGTCACTGTGAGTCCTGAGTCACTGTGAGTCGTGACTCACTGTGAGTCCTGAGTGACTGTGAGTCTTGAGTCACTGTGAGTCCTGAGTGACTGTGAGTCTTGAGTCACTGTGAGTCCTGACTCACTGTGAGTCCTGAGTGACTGTGAGTCCTGAGTCACTGTGAGTCTTGAGTCACTGTGAGTCCTGAGTGACTGTGAGTCTTGAGTCACTGTGAGTCTTAAGTGACTGTGAGTCTTGAGTCACTGTGAGTCTTAAGTGACTGTGAGTCTTAAGTGACTGTGAGTCTTAAGTGACTGTGAGTCTTAAGTGACTGTGAGTCTTAAGTGACTGTGAGTCTTAAGTGACTGTGAGTCTTAAGTGACTGTAGAGACGGTAACTTGACAACATAAACATTCTAAATTGACACTAGCTTACTTCCTGTTGCAGTGTTTGCTAACACAATAGCTGACAGGAAATAAGCGAGGTTTCAAACTGTTCCGGTGTCGGTGCAGAAATGGCTCGGCTTCAATATCTGCTCGGGTAGGCCTTTGTACGTGTACGTGGGGCACGTGGTGGGATTAACGTGGGGAAAATGGCCGAGATTAACTAACAAGCTAACGCTAGGCTACTGATGTTATCAGACATGATATACATAAAAAATATGAATCAGAGTTTGGGTTTGGGTTAGACCTCGTTGTAGACCCCGTTGTAGACCCCGAGCCGAGCACTTTCGGTAGGGCGAGCAGATTCTGTACCTACACAGGAGCAACACAATTCCCATGAAAACGGTCTATAAAGGCCCGTTAAGCAGCTCCGGGTTGTGCTTAGTGTGTGCGCTTTGCAAGCTGGAGGTCGACGGGTCAAATACCACCTCCACCCCTAACATGGGTTTCTGCCAGGACTGTCAACACTGCAGGCTACATTTACACCTGGTCTTTTCAATGTGTTCTCCTTGAGATTGGATCTCACATACAGTATACCTGTCATACTAGCCTCAGAGCGCAACCCAACTGCCTATTTCTACAGAAAAGGTTGTCACTTGTGCTTCAAGCTGTTGTTGACCAGAAGTAGGCTATTTGTGGATATGATGTCTCTACTATAGATACATATGACCACCGAAATAGTATATTATACAAATATTTATATAACCTGAAGAAAGGAAAGAAGGGCTCTACTCTCTGCCATGGCCCACCTTCTCTTCATCTCTCCTGTAGTCTTTGATTGATTGGATGTTTAGTGTGTGAGGCGGTGTGATTAGCCAGCTCTAATTAGCATCCATGCTTTGATGTAAACACAGGGGATTAGTATGCTAACACACCTAACAAACAAGCTAACACATCAAACAAACCAACACGCCTATCAAACAATTAATAGCTACACATTAGCTAGGTAGCACCTGTCACTGCTGCTTAGCGACTATTGGCACAGTGACTTCTGATGATCAAATTACTATATTTCCCATTTGTATTTTATTTATGGAAATAGAAGACAATACAATGCAAGGGATGACATGTAAAAGTGTGAACACTTATTTCCAACATGGTCCCTGCTCTTATAAAAACAGGACTAACACAACATCATATAAACAATATAGAGCAATCAAGAATAAAAAGAACAAACCAAAAAAAGTTCAAAAACCATTCAAAGAAAGGTCCTGCACATTACTCTATAGCTTAGGGCTGGGCGATATGACCAAAATCTCATATCCCGATATAGGTCATTTCATATCCCGATACCGATATATATCACGATATAGCATATTTTCTGTAAATTAAATTGATAGTTTATATAAAATGACCACATGGCCATTTATTTATGTAGCAGTTAAACCAGTTAAAATATTGTCAAACCTCACAAAGGATACATGCATTCAGAATACAGATAAGCATGGCTATTCTTTACAACACAAATAATAATAATTAGTTGCAGGGCAGTAGAATGAAACACAAACTGAACCACACCACCAGTTTGATTTTCAAAGAGGACACTAGCATTTGCTATTGATGTGTTTGATTTAAGCACTAATTTGGAATAATTTCTAAAAGTGGCCACTAGGCGGCAGTAGTTCTTTAGTCAACCTCAAAATACCTACATGTTCAGTAGAAGAAGAATAAAACGGTAGAAGAAGAAGTAGAACGTTATCCAACACAACTCACCCATGGAAAGCTAAAAGCTAAAGCTAACGATAGACGTTTTGTTGTCGGCCCTCAAGGGATTTCCTTGGGATGATGAGAGGATGGGAGGAGATGTTTTGCCAGATTTAACGTTAGGAGGACACACGCAAATATGGATCAAACGTGGACTTAACACAGCGCAAATGCCTGGGTAGACTAGGCGGACGGAGTGGGGGTAACATCTCCCTGCTCTTTAGCCTACTCACCGGCTGATTTGTGCCACTTATAAAGGGACGCAAGGGGCTTGTTGACACAGAGTCTGGTGCGTGTGTGGACTGTGGATGTGAGTAAAAAAGAAAACAGAATGAAGAAAGCACAGCGTCATCCAAATGACGGACAATATTGCCGTAAAGAGTGTGATTTGCAACACAACAATATAAACGATAGAGCATCATATCAGACGAAATACATTTTCTATCGTCCAGACGAAATATATCGTCATATCGCCCGGGCTGTGAATCTTCACTGGCCTCACGATTCGATTCGATTACGATTCAGAGGGCTACGATTCGATTCGATAATGATTATCGATGCATCTCGATGCATCTTAAATCGATGCATCACTTTTTTCCGCAATACATGATTTATTTTTTCTCACTTTCTTTTTTCTCACTGTGGCTACTTTTAAAATAAAAGTGCATTTGGAATTGCATTGTATTATGATCCATAATTAAAATAAACAACTACATGTACTTCCATTATATTTTATTTGATTATTCTTTTTTTTTTTTTTTTTAATAATCGATTTTTGACATTTGTGAATCGATGCAGAATCGTGCACGTCCGCATCGCGATGCATCTTATAATCGATTGTTTTTGACACCCCTAAGCCCTACTATAGCTTACTCGGCACACATTTGTTCAGAACTATTGTTCTGAATTATACTATTGTTTTTAGAACTATTCAGAGAATTTGCAGATCATCAGCCCCCCCTGTATAGAGGAATGTACTTCTCCCAACTTTGCTTTTTAGATCGGTTAGTTTCAAGTTTTCTACACTAGTCTCGTGTTCAGGCTATGACTGTCCCGAACAAACTGAAAGTACTTAGTAAAGAAATTTGGACAAAGGTCATGCAATATGTTATTGCCCATGATAAGGAAAGATGACGAAAAATCTGAATTTGAGAGAGAGTGTGTTTTGCATACAATTAGTTACACGGGGAGGGAAAAAAAACCTGATACAATCTTTGTGCGTATATTTTCTGTTTGTGCTGTATTTATTTTGTTATCAAACTTGTCCGCTGTCTGCATTTGTTGTTTGTTCGGTTATATTAAAAAGAAGCATGTGGATTGTATTTAATGTCATCTCTGGATTAAGATGCTTCACGAGAGATATTTGAAATGAGAAAGCAGATAAAAGGCACAGAAAAAGCAATAAAGCAAAGAAACAAACAGGATCAAAAACTAGAGGGCACGCGGTAGAGTGCACACCTCCGCCACGCCTTTCTCCAAACTTCTGTGTGGCGTTACGTGAATCCGTTTGGAGCCGTTTGTGATTGCTACAGTACATGTACCTCCATTATCACGCCCCCTTCTGGCCAGTGAGTGTGGGACGTTAATCACTTCTTCCTTGGACACGCCCATTACCACGCCCCCTTTTGTGAAAATGTATCTGCCAATGGAATTAGATAACATATAGATGTTTTTACTTGATTTGCTTGTTTTAAGAAAATGCAAGTATAATTTTCTTGTAAGAAAATTAAAACAATTATTGACCAAAATCAAGGAAGGAATCAAATCAAAGGAATCAAAATGAATGCTTTCTCTTGATCCACTGTGCACACACTCTCTCTCTCTCTCTCTCTCTCCCTCCCTCTCTCCCTCCCCCCCTCTCCCTCTCCCTCTCTCCGTCTCTCTCTCTCTCTCTCCCTCTCTCCTGATCTGCGGTGTGCTTTCTGATCACAGAGTGAAGACCAGCATCCAGTCAGAGGGATTTCCTGCAGTCCAACTACCTTTCTAAATGAACAAACATGACTCGCCTCTTCTGAGCTCCAACCACACACACGCACGCACACGCACGCAAGCACAAACACACACACACACACACACACACACACACACACACACACACACACACGCGCGCGCACACACACACACACACACACACACACACACACACACACACGCACGCATGCACGCAGACGCACAAACACACACACACACACCTACTGGCTCACTGGTCCGTCACCATGGCAACAGTGTCCAGCCGGGTACACATGGGAAGGCCGAGAGAGAACCTGGCCGAGTGAAGTTCAGCTGTGTGTGTGTGTGTTGCACCACGGTGCGACCGGTTCCCATGGCAACCGCATCCCTCCTCCTCTGGCTGTCTGCTCAGTGATAACTTACACACATCAATACTGATGAAGCAACACATCACATAATTGATATGCATACAGTAAACCAATCTTGGAAAGATGAAGTACCAAAAACTGCAGTTCGTCGAATGGCCACTTGAGGCTGGCTGCAAAAGTAAGTCATTCCCCACAGACCCCATGTTTACAGCCTGGTACAGTTAATTGAGCTCTTTAATTGAGGATGGGGGGAGGGGCGGGGCTATGGAGGGGTGGAGATAGAAATGTTGAAAGTCCTCCAATGGCCGCCACACAATGAGCCCGTGTTTTGCATTAGTGCTGTTCCAGCTTGATGAGACACAGCGAGGAGAGGAGCCGTGTGGGGTTCAGAGAGCAGCACTCTGCGTAATGGCTCAATTATACATACAGCATGGCTTTCACACAGTTATTATCCGTTTGTTTTTCAGCGCAAAGCGTGCCAAACACTTCAGATTGTTCATATTGTTTATATTCATTTACAGATTATTTGGGTGAAGTTGTTGCATGATCGTCTTGATCAAAACCAGAGTGAAAACTGCAGCTTTTTATAAATGAGACAATAATCTATTATGGGTCTATTCAACCCAGTCGCCAGTGTCTGCACTGTACGTTTCTACAATCCACCAGGATAAAGTGTCTGCACTGTACGTTTCTACAATCCACGGAAATGTAACATAATATGTGTGGTGGCAAAAAAAGCCCTTCACATGGTGACAATTTTACATTTTCATTTTTTGATATTTAAATTAGAAACCAATTTTGAAACTTTTTGAATGATGGAGATATCTCTCTCTCTCAGATTAAAAACAATCGCTGGGCTGTTTTGCTAAAAGCCCTTCATGTTGACTCATAGGCTGCAGAACAGAGGGATCATTCACCTTTACAGGGCGTTCACATCATACGCCGAAGCAACGCTGAAGCTACGCTGAAGCCACAAGTTTCATTTCGGCGTCCTTGTTAACAGACGAGGCCGTTCACACCAGCCGCGCGCGTGCCACACTCAAGCCACGCTGAAGCGATTGTTCAGGATTCAGTTCTATTTTCCAAGCGTGAAGCGTGAAGCTACCACGCATGAAGTCAATGGAAGTTGTGGGTCAAGGCGCGCCGAGCGAGGGGGGGCTGAGAAAAAGAGAGTGCTTCCGGTTTAGCGGGAGCTCAGCTTCAGCGTGGGTTTAGCTTCAGCTCTGCTTCTGTTAAGTGCCTGGTGTGAACAAATGCTTAGCCTATGACTGAGGGCTCCCCCCCCCCCCCCCCATTTCCCCATCCAAAACATCTCGGGGCAGTATGAAACCTGCTGGCGGCCTGCATCTCAGAGCCTGGATATTGTATATTGGTAGGGATGTGTCCCTACCCAAACCTACGCCCATGCAAGTCGGGAACGCTAAGGGTCCCCACCCCTACTACCGACCACAACTTTGACCTACCTAAACCTCAGACTGTGACGTGTATAACATTTATTATTGACATATCTAGAGATGTTAAAATGCGATGTATTTTTGTTCAGAAATGTCCATTATGTTACATTTCTGTGGCTTCTAAAAATGTACAATGTCGACAATTTAATGTGGCGACTGGACAGGTCTTTATATAAATAAGACAATCGTCAGATGAATGTGTCTCAGTGTGGCTGAGAGAAAGTGTTTGCGATCAGCAGGACAGAGCAGAATCACTGGAGACTCGGACACTTTCAGACTTTACTGAAAACTTGGGACTGACGCTTTCTTTTCCGGCTCCGCAATTTCCTAGAAAGGAACTGTCAATTTCTTGGGAAGTTTCCTGGAAAGAACCATGACATTATGTACTCATTATATGGGAAATAGAGAAAGAGTTGAATGGTAGTTGGTAAGTTCCTGGTAATGTCTTTGGGACTTTTCCAAGACAGAAGCATGAAATACATAGTTATATAAGAATAATAACATCGATAATGATAATTAGAGGAAGGAATTCAACAACAAAAACTTGGTTTACCAAATCGACCTCTGCCGAGTATCTTTCCAATAAACAGTTTATAGTTTTGCAGTTCTTTCCAGGAAACTATTTTAGAAATGTTCAGTACCTGCATGATGGCCTCTCCAGGCTGACAGTTTCTATAGAGCTGCTGACATCACAAAACGCTAGGATATACAGTATGTGAACAGCCTCTTCAGCTCAGGGATCAGAACATGCTATTTACTATATATATCTTATTCAGACAGTTGTGTTAATTAGGTTCCTATCAGATTGTTGCTGTAAGGGTAAGTTTGAACGTTTGAACTGTTTATATCAGTGGTTCTCAAATTGTTGTCACGTCAAAGGACCCTAAACAATTAGACCACGGACCCCATTTGGTAATATTTTAGATTTTAGATGTTTTTTTACAGAAACTATGACACCCATGACCAAAACAGTCATACGTTTGTCATTGTGTCACTTATGCATGGGAATGATAGTGAAAATAAATGATCCCCCTTTTTGCTGGAACACCCTCAACGAGACTTTGAGAGCCACCGGTTTACACAATGATTTGAATTCAAGTCAGTCTGGTTTTACTTTGAAAGTCAGGTTGAGGAAAACAAACAGAAAAGGAAAATACTTTTACATTTGAAGAGTTTTGTTCCAAAAATGAAATAGCCACCACTTTAAATCTCTCTCTCTCTCTCTCTCTCTCTCTCTCTCTCTCTCTCTCTCTCTCTCTCTCTATATATATATATATACAGTATATATATATATACTGATGGACTGCAGTGAGAACACATTTACTCAGCAAATGGTCCATTTATTGAGGACGGAATCATTTTAGTTTTCAAATACGACCCGATGAATTTCAGAGAGCCAATTTTTTTCTCCCAGAGTTTTGGAATGAAAGTGTTCATTGGGAAAATAAAAAGCTGTTTTCTGAAAGATGCCTGCTCCTTCTGCCTGGTGAGGTGTGTTTATGCTGGTGACAGATTTCATATATGTCTGTATAATAGTCTGTAGATGCCTGGTGAAGTGTGTTTATGACATATTTGCTATATGTCTGTATAATAGTCTGTACATATTTGTGCACTTTAGTCATAATGGTTTGGTATGGAGGTATATATGTGGGTAAAGTGTTGTGTAGTATGGATGTAATAAACCGGAGCTTTACTTTTTACTTTTACTCAAGTCGATTTTTAAACCAGTGATACTACTTGATCCTTTCTGTGCTGCTCAGTAACTCCCCAGTAACGTTCCTGAGAATTTCATCAAAGTAACAGTACTTATTGAGTAGAAATTGTTGTACTCTTTCCACCCGTGGTGTCCGATGACATGTGCTCTGATAAATAACAGTTGGCTTGATGCTGCACTTTGGTTCCGCGGACAAATAAATCTGTCCTCCCTCTCAGCTGTCTCTCTGCCGTGTGATCTGTGCCTCACAGCTCAGGGTCTTGTGTTGTTGGGTGGCTGCCTCTGGAGCTCACATGTTCTTGGCAGAGTCCATCCTGCTTGTTTTCACCATCTAGTCTGCTGTCTGCCAAGTTCCCCCCCCGCTTCTGAAAAAAGATCTTCTGCTAAAACATGATCAGCAGATCGGCACACAGCTGGAGTCTGACCGAACATCTGAACCTTTCTTCATGAAACCACTAGAAATCATTTGAAATGAGGCTTTCCATTTCCACACGGCCAGTTCAAATCCTGAACAGCTTCTGTCCCCGTGGCTTTGAGCAAGGCAGCTGCTTAGCGGTCAACAGAACAAGACTCCTGCGTTCCTGCAGCCCTATGATACTAATAATGCTATATACTGATATAGGGCTGCAACAACTAATCGATGAAATCGATTAAAATCGATTATTAAATTCCTTGGCAACGAATTTGCTTATCGATTCGTTGCCTCGCGATTAGTTGGACCGCAGAGCCATCTGTTTTGTTGATATTAACAACAGCTGACCGCAGCTGCTGCGGCGCAGTGCTGGCTACGTCACTCCCTGGCCCCGCTGTCGCGGAGCCGACTAGGTCACTCGCCTTGCGCACGCGCAGTAAACGACAAACAAGCAGCTCGACCCAAAACTTCGCAAGTTTGGGATCACTTCATATTAACTGGAAATAAAAAGTCTGTTACGTGCAAAATGTGCAAAGCCGATCTTGCATGGCATGGCAGCACAACGGCCCTGCGTGAACACCTTAAACGCAAACATGTTGCCGGAAGGGAGCTCAGCAGCGGGGTAAGTTAACATTATACTACTACAAACTCGATATGCATGTAAACTAATGTTACATTATTAGACCCATGTGTATTGTTGTTTGAAGTGGAAATGTTCGTCTCACAGCAGATAGTTTGTTTTGTTTATCTAACGTTAACAGGCGATGCGCCCGCATCCAGGTCGACAACGTTAACAATTCAATTCAATTCAAACTTTATTTCAGACCCAGGGAGATCCATAATATAATAAAAACGTTATAGCCGACCGGCTCGTTAACGTTACGTTAGCTTGCTAACGTTAGTGGTAGAGCAGACGTGGTATGTAAACTCAGATAGTTTGTTTCGTTTATCTAACGTTAACAGCTGATGCGCCCGCACCCAGGTCGACAAGCATGGTGTGTTAAGCCGACCGGCTAGTTAACGTTACGTTAGCTTGCTAACGTTAGTGGTAGAGCAGACTAGTGGTAGAGCAGACTAGAGCTAAAAGAGGGGTTGTTGTCCCTTGTTCATTGGTGTGTGTGTGTGTGTGTGTGTGCGCATCTTAATGTAAGGAGTGAGCTAGGACAAATTGCATTTGAGGCTTCTGTTATATAAAGGCCTTCTTTACATAAGCAATTATCAACTAAATCATCAATGAGTGAGTTTTATTGAGTTTTATGTTAATAGTGCTGTTAGGCATACTCACTCATACTGTCTTTCTCATTTCAGAAAAAAACAACTCACCATGAGGGGCTTCGTTGTGGGGAATGCGGCTTGTACACCAAGGCAAGCAGCCATCATGACAGACAGGGTCCTGAACATGCTGGTCACCGACATGAGGCCCATGTCAATGGTTGGAGATGCAGGCTTCATTGCCATGATTAACACCCTCCACCCTGGCTACACTCTTCCTTCAAGAACATTCTTCACAAAACTGATGGAGCGAAAATATGAAGACACATTCCAGGAGGTGAAAAATGCATTAAAGGCCACCACCAGCAAAATTGCAATCACCACAGATGTATGGACAAGTGTTGCAAACGAAGCCTACCTTGGCATTACTTGCCATTACATAACTGATGATTGGGTCATGCAGGCAAACTCCCTGACCACCATGCCTCTGCACGACAGACATACAGCTCCCAATATCACAGAGTGGTTGGAGGAGGTTGTAGCTACATTTGAAATTCCTCCTAGCACTTTATTTAAGAAGATATGAAGATATCTTTTGCACTTACACCATACATTTGTATGTATTTTGTATTCGTTCATGCCCTGTCAAAGCTATTTGATGTAGCAAAGCCCGGTGGGTTTTTGTTTAACAAAAAAAAGTTGTTTTTCAATAAACGGATGGAAACAATATCAGTGCATTTTTGATCCGATTAATCGATTAATCGAACAAATAATCGACCGATTAATCGATTATCAAAATAATCGTTAGTTGCAGCCCTATACTGATACGTTCCCAGCCCTATGATTACTAATAATGCTATATACTGATACTAATAACTGTGTTTATATCAGCATGATACTAATAATGCTATATACTGATACTAATAACTGTGTTTATATCAGATAACTTTTCCACTTCAATGACCGTTCTGTTGAAGTCATCAACACATGCCCCAGTGTCCCCCCATCAGACTGCTTCCATGCAGGAAGCAGCTGATGCAAAGCCAAATGTGATTGGATGCTTGTTCAGCAAAGATAGACCAAGAGGAGGGAAAGAGAGAGACAAGCAATAGGGAGGAGAGAGAGAGAGAGAGAGAGAGAGAGAGAGAGTTAAGTTACATTATAACAGTTATGTTACTGGGTAACAAAATGTCTTGTTTTCTGTTTTTGATTCTTTGTATTTGCTAAGTGTTACTAATGTATGCTTTGGCAATGTAGGATGCACCTTATCATGCCAATAAAGCCCTTTGAATTGAATTGAATTGAATTGAGAGAGAGAGAGAGAAAGAGAGAGAGAGAGAGAGAGAGAGAGAGAGAGAGAGAGAGAGAGAGAGAGAGAGAGAGAGAGAATGGAGCTGCACACTCATCTGGGATTCACAGTTCAGAATATCAGAAATAACTTTTTTACAGGATGAGTTTTACTTTTAGACCAACTTTTACTTTGACCTGCGTTAAGGATTTGAAATAGTAGCCTATTTCAAGGTTATTACGTCTGAGAAAAAACTACTGGTCCGATCTTCATGAAACTTGGAACGTGGAAGGGCGTGGTCCCGGGCCAAGGAAGAACCATTACATTTTGGAGCGGATCCGATCCGACTCACGGAATTCGCATACCACAGCAGACTGGACTGTTTGGCCTTGGCGGAGGTCTATCCTCTCCGCGTGCCCTTCTAGGTTTTAGAGGAGTTCTCTTCGAGCTAAGTACTTGCATCACTGAGCTTGATGAGTTTGATGTGCAGACTGAGCAGAGACCAGACTTCTTCTGACTTTGGAACAAATTCAAGCCTTTTCAAGTTTGAACTTCGGCTCGCAGAAACAGTGGCGGCACAGAGAGTTTACCTCGTTTGGCAAGTAGCCGGCTGGCTGCTGTCCCCTGGTTAAATAACTGTCCTTAAACCTACACCCTAACCTACAGTACACCCTAACCTACACCCTATAACAAGCCTAAAGTGTCCAGTCATTGGCTGAGACAGCGGTCATGCAATAACTTTTTATAAACCTAACCTGAGCTGCGTTCGTACCGGGGAGTTAGTCTGACTCACTGGGAGCAGGCTGCGGGTATAAGCTCTGCCATTGGCTCAGACCATTTTGGTTGGTAGCGAAGGGAAATCCCTTTCCGCTCCCTGCTCTCAAATGCCTCCGCCGCTGTAAAACAACAACAACAACAACAACAACAACAACAACAACAACGCTAGCGAGCCAGGTAGCAACACACACGCTGAAAATGGCTTTTGTTTTGACGAAGATCTGGATTCTGCAATAAAGCAGGCCTGCCTTTCGTTGGAAAATGTTCAACTGGAGAGAATAATTTGTGCGAGTGAAGCATTCCTTTCAGCTGCTATAATAATAATAATAATAATAACAACAACAACCATAATGACCATCATCATCATCATGATAATGATAAAAACAGGTCAATTATACCATGGAATTAAGTTGTGCACGCTGGAGCTTGAACATGATGAAACGGATGCAGCCGCAGTGAAAGTGATAAACAGAAGAGCGAGCAGAGATCTGATTGGATGGTGAGGGCTGACTGAGGAAGACCAATCAGCAGGCTGCGTTCTGACCGTGCGTGTTACTGGCCTCACATGAAAGGAGCTGGGCCCAGTGCATTGTGGGACATGTGCATGATGAAACACTGTGTTAGGCTCGCTCACCCCACTCTCTTCCATGTGTGTGTGTGTGTGTGTGTGTCTGTGTGTGTGTGTGTGTGTGTGTGTCTGTGTGTGTGTGTGTGTGTGTGTGTGTGTGTGTGTGTGCGCGTGTGTGTGTGTGCGTGTGTGTGTGTGTGTGTGTGTGTGTGTCCCACTCTCTTCCATACAGCTGTATATGTGTGTGTGTGTGTGTGTGTGTGTGTGTGTGTGTGTGTGTGCGTGTGTGTGTGTGTGTGTGTTCGTGCATGTGTGTCTGTGTGTGTGTGCGTGTGTGCG
>NC_139634.1:44231479-44236479 GCF_964638095.1 Poromitra crassiceps | reverse complement strand
AACCTCAAAATCCAAGATGGCAAGTCTGCGCTTCAACAGTCGTTAAAGTTGTAGTAAATACTGTTTATTAGCATTTCTGTATTATTTGTGTCCATTAAAGGATAATTTTGCTTTTTTTATCAACCTGGGCCTTATTTCCAGCTTTAATTGTGATTTTTAACTCACCCTGATAAGTGCGGTTTGATATATATGCGCTGTTACGCTTTGAACTGCTACCTGGAAAGGAGGAATACGGGGCATGTGTAATGCGTGGATTTATGTCCTGTAAATAGCTTATTTTCTGACACACAGCGGCTCATATCCTTATTATATCATAGAGACAATGAGAAAATGAACAATCTATTTACAGTACCTTGGTGCACTAGCTCAGCCTGCTGTGTTTGCTGTCCGTCACTGAGGAGCAGGGGGGGAGCAGCTATCTCTACTGTGATGGACAGCAAACGCAGCATGCTGCCCAAGTAGGGCTGGGCGATATGGCCTCTAAAGAATATCGCGATGTTTTTCGGCTATATCGCGATACACGATATATATCTCGATATTTTTGAAATCTCTCATAAATGCTCAATTTAACCCTTCAGGGTTCATACACATTTTGACCAATGGATTTCCATGACTTTTCCATAAGTTCTTAACCTGTATTTTATGCACATCTGGGGTAAAAAATAAGAAGAAAGGGCAGATAGTGAGCAAAGATGGATGATTTAATATTCCATAGCTCTGACCTACGCAAATCTGACATCACTATTCTGATATAGCCTAATATGATTGTTTTAGTAAAGTGTATCACTCAATAGTCAATACAAAAAATAATGGCTTTTATAGAACCGAAAGCCTAGCTGCTTAGTCTGCAGATAAAACATAAAAAATTACATTTAGACTCTTATTGGCATGACGGCAACATACTGTATGTGCGCATTCGTTTTCCTGATAGATCATGACAGCCCTGCAGCTAGCTACGTTAGCTTGCATGTAACATTAACGTTAGTTGCTTTTGGAGACCGGAGACACAAACCCTGGACGTTTCATTTTGAGTAATGCATGAGGTTCTCTATGGTTTATGCCAGCTCTGGGAGTATGAAGTGCTTTAAATGCGGGGATTTTGGTCACAATAAGCTTGTGGAGCGCTGCTTGCTCTAGGTAGCCACAACCAGCTAGCTAACGTTAGCCCCCATCACAACAGCTAACGTTAACGCCAAACAAATCCGCTGCCTCCTCCCCACGTTGGTTTAGCGTAACGCCAGCTCAGACTTTCCCCTAATCTCAGAACCAAGCTTGCGGGACATGTATTGCAAATCGCAATAGTGGTTGTTTTGTTATAATTTTAAACTGTCAACAGCCACAGTGGAGGTGGCCATGTTTCGCTAGCTGCGCCTCCTTGGGTTGGTGCGGACCATAGGTGCGGACGCGTGATTTCGAATCGCACATAGGTTAAGGACGGGTGTGTCTGACGCGGTTTGACGCGTTTGACGTATCCATGTGATTCCCCCTCCCTTCCTGAGTGTGACAGAGATCTCCCTTGAGAGAGAGAGCTGACAAGAGGAAACGTGAAGCGAGTCATGCCGGCGGCTTAAGTTATAAACAATGCGTGACAATTATACTCGAATGTTCGCGATATAGTCATTTCTACATCTCACGTGGCACAAGCCGCGATACATCGAGTATATTCGATATATCGCCCAGCCCTATGCCCAAGGTAAGTAGATTGTTCATTTTCTCATTGTCTCTATGATATAATAAGGATATGAGCCGCTGTGTGTCAGAAAATAAGCTATTTATAGGACCTAAATACCTTTACATACACATGGTGCGTATTCCCCATTTCCAGGTCACAGTGAAACCAAACGTATCACTCAGGGTGAGTTAAAAATCATAATTAAAGCTGGAAACAAGGTCCAGGTTGAAAAAAAAAAAGAATTCTCCTTTAAATCAGTCATACACACTGTACTGTCTAATTTGTTTCTATGGACATTGTACGCACAAAATGTGTTATTAATCAATGTCTGGCTAGAGCTAACGCTGGCTGGTTTTCCGACTGTTTAAACACACAGAACTCGGGTGTGACACCACTCAACTGGGATATCCTTAGGGTGCTTTCATATAGAAGCTGTTTGGTCCACTTTAAACGCGCCAGAGTTCGTTTCCTCGGATAGTGCGCTTCATTTGGGGTGGTGTGAAAGTGCAAACGAACTCTGGTGCGGAACAAACAAGCAAACTAGTCCGCTTGAAAACGTATAGGTCTCGGTTCGCTTCCAAGTGAACCCTGGCGCGGTTCGTTTGCGGTGTGAAAGCAACACTAAACACAAGAGCAAATATAGGAAGCACCAGTGTATCATGAGTAGCTGGCAGGAGAACTAGAAGGAAGCAACAACACCACATTGTTGTCTCTCAACAGGGCTCGCCTTCTCCTTCGGTACCGCCTCGCTCGTCTCATCTGCAGAATGAAATGTTCAACAGCTTGCTGCCTCATCTGCGGCTCATATTTGGCACATTCTTGTCAAATATTTATTTGATAGTAACACTAAAGTAAAACCAGAAATCCCAATATTGCAGGGCGTGTTGCTCCATGGTATGTGTTTCACGTTGTTCAGTCAGACTCAGCCCTCAGCCAGACAAGAAGCTGGCTGAAGAGGAGAGATTTCTCACAAAGTATTTATTGTATATTTATCACATATCATTTTCTTTACCATCACAGTCATGCAATATTTATGTATAGGTTGCGTGTGCGTGCCCTACTTTAACAGGCATCTCTCCTCAGCAGCTGTAGGTGCTGTGCTGGTTTTTGACGTCTGTGCTGTAACGTTGCCACAGCACCTACACAACAACCTGCAATAAGCAGATCATTGTGTAGGTGCTGTGCTGGTTTAACTGGTTTTTGTCATCTGTGCTGTAACAGGCAGGTCGTTGTGTTGGAAACAGGGTGATTTGGCCTGGATCCGTTTCACCTGAAACCACCTGACAGACAGGAAGATGTGCACCTCCTTAAGCTCTTCACAAACACCACTGATGGTGAACAGTGACCTGACCACAACTGTAGCAACACTGTCAATCATTTAATTTCCAATATTCTTTGTGGACTGCATATTGACTGCTCAGGCGTAGCGGAGATAGCAAACTCAGTGCCACGGTATTTCAAACTTGGTCAGACGTTTCTACAGGCACAATTGGCCGTATCTGCAGGTGGGAAACAGGTAGGGTATGTGTTCTGGTCACTGCACTAGCGCCTCCTCTGGTCGGGGGGAATAGTGTGACTCTCCCACATGCTACGTCCTGCTGGTGGAACTCATCGCTGTCAGGTGAAAAGTGGCGGCTGGTGACTGCACATGTATCGGAGGAGGCATGTTCTAGTCTAGACTCCACCCAGATCGGCAGAGGGGGTGGAGCAATGACTGGGGCAGCAGGAGGAATTGGCCAAGTATACTGTAATTGCATCGAAAATGTTATAAAACCTATTTTTTTAGGGGTTGGGTTTAGGCATGATGACTTGAGGAGTGATGACTGGTTAGGGTTAGGGTCAGAGGCTGGGTTAGGTCCCTCCCACATCCTCCGGGCGATCCATTCTAGCATCAACCCTTCCACAAAGCCTGCTATGTTGCACCGCCATGTTTCTACAGTAGCCCGGGAGGAACAAACCCAACACTATCTCTAGAGAGGGCCTTTCGTGTTTTTCGCGAGTCAAGTCAAGTCAAGTCAAGTTTATTTATATAGCCCTAATTCACAAGCATGTCCCAGAGGGCTTCACAGAAAATATGTCTAGCTAATTCTAGCTGACACAACAGTAGCAAATTACAGTAGTAATGATAACACATTGAACAATTGATAGAGAAATATAGAAAATATAGAAATATAGGAGAGAGCGGAGGAGAGAGCGGAGGAGAGAGGAGAGCAGGGGGAATGTGACCATTACAGTTGGATACAAGCTGCAACCTCACTGCTAGACGCCAGTAAATCCTACACACTGGTCCTTTGATTTCCATTCAAAGTCCCATTGAGCAAATGAAAGACAGATACAAAGACAGACAGACAGACAGACAGACAGACAGACAGAGAGACAGACAGACAGACAGACAGACAGACAGACAGACAGAGAGACAGACAGACAGACAGACAGACAGACAGACAGACAGACAGAAAGACAGACAGACAGACAGACAGACAGACAGACAGACAGACAGACAGACAGACAGACAGACACTCAGAGCCTTCTGGCCCAGAAAGCTTGTGGATGTTGGTCTTTATCTTCATGTTGATCAAAATGGTCCTGCACTTAGTGAGCTGAGGGATTACAGGGAAGGCCTTCTACTGTACGCCTCAGATGAGTCAACGTCCAACCTCAGTCATCTGCTTTCTGAGTGCTGTTTATGACCTCAGTCATTATGACTGAGAGCTGTCACTCAGGCCTGCCCCCCCCCTCCCTCCCTCCCCCCCACCTCCACATTAGAAGATCAAACGATGTGGGCGGAGCTTTCACAGAATGTGTTCAAAGGTAGGCGGCGCCATCGGACACACGATGCCACAAATTGCTCCAACATGATTGTCTCATTGTGCTGCAGAGATGACAGAGTGTTGTAGCCTACAGAGAGGATGTTCTGATCCTCTGACAGACAGAGTGTTGTAGCCTACAGAGAGGATGTTCTGATCCTCTGACAGACAGAGTGTTGTAGCCTACAGAGAGGATGTTCTGATCCTCTGACAGAGTGATGTAGCCTACAGAGAGGATGTTCTGATCCTCTGACAGACAGAGTGTTGTAGCCTACAGAGAGGATGTTCTGATCCTCTGACAGACAGAGTGTTGTAGCCTACAGAGAGGATGTTCTGATCCTCTGACAGACAGAGTGTTGTAGCCTACAGAGAGGATGTTCTGATCCTCTGACAGACAGAGTGTTGTAGCCTACAGAGAGGATGTTCTGATCCTCTGACAGAGTGATGTAGCCTACAGAGAGGATGTTCTGATCCTCTGACAGACAGATTGTTGTAGCCTACAGAGAGGATGTTCTGATCCT
>NC_139634.1:44173979-44226479 GCF_964638095.1 Poromitra crassiceps | reverse complement strand
CCTGCCAATCATCTCACATAAGTCTGACAGTGGCTGTGAAGAACAACCTTCATCTAGTGATATGACCTAGTTAGCAGGGGCACGATGTGTCTATGTGCTGCCTAAATTATATTGAACACCAGACAACATCTTCAAAACAAATCCAGGTGTGGAAAGAGTATGGTGTGTAGTTTTAATTGAAAAAATGTAGGAACCCTGATATACGTGAAATGAACAGGACTTTGGCAAATGACGTGTTGGTGGCATGTTAAGTCTTAAAAATGTGTTTTTTATTTCCCCCGGCAGGAAGCGGTTCCCTGAAGGAGACATATCGTAGAAACAGTAGACGGCATGTCACTAAGTATTCATGTTACCATTAAGTTGCTATATTTTGCAGGTGCTGCACTCTGTGTGTGTGTGTGTGTGGGGGGGGGGGGGGGCAGGATCATGGAGCCATCTGTCAGACAGACCGGCTCATACGTCTCTTTTAATAGCTCCATCATCACACGCTGCCTGCTAGCAGCTCTAATTGGCAGAACGTGGGAGGAGATGGTATTAAAATGGCTGCCGTGCTCTTCACCTCCATGACTGCAGCCTGTCAGTTACATAGGAGACTATCTGAACCGTAACACTGGGGGGGGGGGGGGGGGGTTGTAGGCAGGAACACAGGGTAGTACAGGTGCATTGAGTGATTATTGAACATTTGCTGTTACAACTCATATTTAAAAAAAATTGTCTAATTATTACAAGTCTTTCACATGTTTATGTCGATGAAATTGCCTCAACTGACTACAGTACACTGGCTTGGTGACACAGCAGAGAGAGAGAGAGAGAGGGGCGGCTGTGGCTCAGGAGGTAGAGCGCGTCGTCCACCAACCAGAAGGTCGGTGGTTCGATCACCGGCTCCTCCAGTCCGCATGTCGAAGTGTCCTTGCAAGACACGACACTGAACCCCAAATTGCTCCCGATGGCTGTGCCAGCACCCTGCGTGGCAGCTTGCCGCCCTCGGTGTGTGAATGGGTGAATGTACTGTAGGCACATTGTAAAGCGCTTTTAGCAGAGAGGGAATGAAGAGGAGATGTGTGTGTGTTCCTGGACTGATAGGTACAAGAGAACAGTCTGAAGAACCCGAAGGGAAGTCAGTTCTTCACTAAATTGGAAGGATGGGAAATGTTGATTAGGTTCATTGTTTAGTGTGCGTTCATATAGATCAGTGTATTTACATAATCATAATCTGTGTGTTTACTCCGATCCGTTTATTAACACATTCACTGCCAGCCGTTTTTTTTTACTGTAGGTAGCTTCTGCCAGAGGGTTTTTTTGAGGATTCTGGCTCATTTTACAAGAGCCGAGGATTCTTTTCTGCTTGGACTTTGTGAACACAAAGTTCACAAAAGTACTAATAGAATGTGTGCTTTCTCTGTCTAAAAGAGTTAGTTTGTAGAGTTAGTAGTTATGTAGATATTAGCCGTTGAGTACAGCATGGTTTCAGAGATTTTCAGAGAGTTTTGAGATAAATTGATTTTTAGAACCACCTCACGTGCCTGTGATTATGGGTGCCCTTGGGCAAGTGTGTATACTGTATTGTGTTTGTGTGTGTGTGTGTGTGTGTGTGTGTGTGTGTGTGTGTGTGTGTGTGTGTGTGTGTGTGTGTGTGTGTGTCTCCTTCAAACTCCTCCCTCCGTAGGTGTGTCTCTGGTGGCTTTGCAGTGTTTTGTCACAGGCGAGTTTCTGTTGCCTCACAGATCCCAAAAAAAGAGAGGGGAATCGCAGGAGCGGAGGAGAGGAGAGGCGAGGGGGGGGGTTAGACACGGGAGAGAAATTCCTTCGCGATCCCCTTCTTCCAATCTTGAGGCGTACTCCGCTCTGCTGCTGCTGCTGCTGCCCACCGCCAGCTCCCAGCCGAAATCGAAAGCATTTTCGCCAAGCCATTTCCTTGAGAATGGCTTCCTCCCCGCGGCTGTTTTTTCTTTGCTTTCTCTCGTCTGGAGACACTGTCGCCACTTAGTGGGTCGGTAAAATAGATTAGACACATTCAATACCTCCAATATTGGTATAGGAGACGTAAAAGGGTTAGATCAACGTCCCACCGTCAAAAAAAAAAATCAATTTTTTTGACGTGTTAACACGTCATTGGCAGTCAACCGTTGGATTTTTTTTGACGTGTTAACACGTCATTGGCAGTGAACGTGTTAAGTGTATTCAGATGTGTTTGTTCAGATCACTGTCACTCAGTAGCTGTGTTTACATGGAGCCTTTTAATCTCAATAGCTGCCCAATCAGAACAGACACATCTCATGTTTACATGGAGCCTTTTAATCTCAATAGCAGCCCAATCAGAACAGACATATCTCATACAAATGCCTAAATCAGAATAAACTGCAGCTGATCAGAATAAAGTTGTATTCCCTTTGAGAGGGGTGGTCGATGGATAAAATGTCGTCATGTAAACATTCATTTCAGATCACGTTTTTGTTTAGCTAACCTGCTCTGTCTGCACATCACGCTCACGTCTTTAACGTCAGTAACATCAATTACGTGCTTGGGCTTGATGTAGGCGGTGCAGCCCGTTTGTATATCAAGTCCTGACTCTGCCTCTCCAGGCCAGTTTGGGTTTACAGCAGTGAAAATGACAAATGGAGCCAGTCAGTGCGGTGGCAAAACAAAACAGTTTTTGGACACTTCTAGAGTCATATGTTTTGATCAAACTGTTGCTTCATCAGAAAGAATACCATTAAATAAATAACAGACGCTGATTCTCAGTGTAGCACTTTTCCCACTATAATAGGATGGGAGTAAGCGCCCTGGGTCCTTAAAACCCAACCCCTACTTATGTAATGTGGTGTTGTAACCCTAATAAAATATAGCTTAAAGTATGATATGTGTACTGTGTTAATCCTTGACCTTAATTAAAAATAATTGTTACCTCTAAATACTCAAATGTTGGTAATACTCAACAGCAACTATAGCCTACCGTTACTAGTGTGGGCCCACAAAACAAATAAAGCCAGCAAAACCGTCAAATAAAATAACCCCCCAGTTGCAGGCCTGATCGTGGATACCTCAGAGGTGGACTGGTGCTAGTTCAACAGTCTCCGACCTCCCAGAAATCATCTTCTTACCAGAATCCTCTTTGGTGGCTGAATCCTCTCCAGGACTCACGGTAACGTCCCACGCTGGTCCCCCTCGGTCCCGCTGATGAAGAAAGACGGAAACGGCTAGTCTCCCTCAGTGCTGGCGATGGATGAAAACAGTGCCGACTGTCCCAGTGGCGATGAATGGACACGGATGGAGCTCCCTCGTAGCCAGAGGTGCAACCATGCTTTTCACGGTCACCCGGTGCGCTATCTGGTCGTCTCGTCCAGACGGAAAACACTAGCAGCCTTCACGTTATCTAATGCTAGCAGGCAGAAATCACTAGCCTCCCCGTTAGCCTTCAGGCTACAACAGGCATTGGCGTGAGTTCTCCTACGACAGCATAGCATGCAACTTTTAGCCTTACAGACACACCTATTACAACTGAGTCTTGCTAAATATAGAGTGCTACAAAATTATAGACTTGGCTTGCTTTTTGTAGCTAGCTTCTACGTTAAAAGGAACTAGAACGACCGCACCGCGGATTTATGCCTCCGCCATTAGTTCATTCTTGAGGCAAATTGGAAGAAATTCCGTCAAGGCGCTCCTGAGATGTTGCGTTACAGAGCTTGGAAATTGGGTGTGTGAGGTCACAGTGATCTTGAACTTTGACCTTTAACCATCAAAATCGAATCAGTTCATCCTTGAGTCAAAGTTGCGTTAACAAGCTTGAAAATGGCGTTCGAGAGGTCACAGTGACCTTGACCTTTGAGCTTTTGTCAGTTTGACCAGCACCTGCGCGGGATGGGGAGGGGCTCTGCACATCCTAAAACAAAATTGCTTAGGTGGACCGGGCGGTGTCTATCTGTTAGTCGAGTTTTGCATCACGTTTTGAGTGTGACCATACCAGCCCCGGCTACAGCCCACTTCAGTAGAGGGGGCGTTGGAATTCCAGGAGGGGGCGACAACATAACGCATAATGCAGCTTGAAAAACATGAGCAGACCAGTTGCCTTAAAACTAGGCATCAATTCAGCCGTTTTACTCGCTAATAGAGACATGTAACTGTGCCTTCTATGCCAATATAACGCTCTTCCAAAGAGCCTCTCCTCTTTGAGATCATTACAGACAAGTAGACAATCACTGCCACCAAGTGGCAGCTTTACAATAATAGGCCGTATAGCCGTTATACAGACAAGTTATTAGACAAACTATAAACACACTAACACAGCCACCAAGTATGTGCCTGCTTTACAAAACGCTTGTTAGTTACACATAGTAACTCCAGCTTCAGTAGGCCTATAGGCCATATAGAACAGACACATTACTAGGTACAGCCACCAAGTATGTGCCTGCTTTAATGCTCCTTTTCAACAATTAGACAGTATAGACAAGCTACAGACACAGCCACAAAGTGCCTGCTTACCAATATTTAAATTAAATAGATTCATAGCAACAATAACAGCGTGTGTACCAGCCAGTATAGCACAAACATCAAACAACAATGCAAATAGAAGAAGCAGCCTCTTACCTTTAGTAGTCTAGTAGAGCTGCAGTCTTCTCTTTGAGGAGGAGTGAAACCTCCTCAGCAACAACTTGTACCAATGACTCGAAAATTATCCTTTACAGTCATTTTGATAGTGTTTCTGTGGAAACTGCTTCAGGTGAACGTGGGCTGGCTCTTCATTGCCTAGGTGCTGTGGCGTTGCTGGGTGCTCCTTGTGGCTGGCCACCGTGGCCGGGCGGCCAGGTGCGGGGTGCGTCCTGGCGGGGTTTGAGTGATCTCGTGGGCGTGGGCGCGTCCTCCGAGTCCGTGCTGCTGGGGCGAGGTGCAGGGTCCTTCCTGGTAGGCTTGAAGTGCGATGGTGTCGGCTCCTCCGTCCCCGTGCTGCTGGTACTGGGCCCGGGTGTAGCAGACATCCTCTCTGCCCAGACTGCCCGGGCAGCCCGGCTGCTTCTGCTGCGCCGGGCGCCGGTGTGAAGCTGCTGCCTCCAGGCTGCTCGTGTTACGACCCTGTAAAGGGGAAATAGTGAAATGATAAACAGGACAAGGTGTTGTTGGTCTCAGGTCTCTGGTGTAATGTCTCATTAGGCAGGTAAGTATCAGGTACACACATAACATACATAACATATTCACACAAATCAAAATAAACCTTGTCTGAATCCCACTGAAAACAATATACAACAAAACAGGTTGCACTGTCCCTTTAACAGCTAAACAAAAATATATTATTTGACCAAATTACATCTTTTTTGAAAAATAACACATGTATTGTCTCCTTTATACCGCATTCATGACAACTCGGCCCGTCGGAGGTTTCAACACGGAACCTCCGCCCTGGACAGATTTGCGTTCACGCTGCACCTCCCGCTCGGGGGGAAAGCCCAAACTGTTGCTATAGCAACCCGCGTTAGCATGGTAGCTACCTACTAGCGAACAATGCTAACCGAACATGCTGAATGCTGAATTTCACACAGAGCGAAACACAGATGATACAAACACATATGAAACGTTAACATTACATAATTAAGAACTCAACTTGTGTGTTAAAACGTCAACAAACGTCTTTATAATAATTCTGTGATTATCATTAACGATGCAAGTAGCCATTTTGATGTGGCTGTGACGTCAACTCGGAGAAACCGGAGCTCTGGATGATACCCGAATTTCCGAGCTGTAATTCTGGCCTGGACGACCGTTCAATTCACTTTTTACAGGTCGGAACCCATTTTTTCCGGCGGTCTGAGTTGTCTTGAACGGGGTATAAGCATCATCATTTATAAAATCCCAAATAGCTTATGTACTGTCTCTTTAAGAAATAATTAGGAAATTACATAATGTACAATCCTGTAGCCTATTCAATAACTGAAACAAACAATAAAATACGTACTGCACCTTTAACCAAAATAATATAATGGGCGTGCATTCTCCAATACTGTTGTTCCTTTAAAATAACTAAAATACACTTGAGCCTTACTTTAGCTTTGCCATACATACAACATTAGCTACACACATACATTACACAACCAGTGTATGTCTTGAACTGAAACATACTGACATCACTATTTAGCCATACAAACACTAATGTGCATGCTATCAAACACAGTCAAACCCTGCTTCCCTACTGCATGGCGATTATCACGTAACGTCTTCACCACGCTCTGTCTAGCCCCTTCTAAACATGCATGTTTATAAACGGCCTGCATGTTTAGAAACAATTAGCCGCAAGCTAAGCTAGCAAGCACCTGCTGTCGGCAAAGCCTTTGATGTTTAAACAGTTGCTAAAATCACTTTAGAGACGGACATTTTACCATCAACATGTTCCTTGTGATACAGAAAGCATGAAACACTGTGCATACACCATTCAAAGTTGTTACAGACAGTATTCTCACCTGTAAAGGGGAAGTAGTGAAATGATAAACAGGACAGAAGCCAAGACAAGCTCCCCCAGGCAGAACTAAGACCAAAGCAATCAAACCGAAATCTTTAGATGAGAAATATCAACTGATAACCGAACTTGGATGAATAAAGAAACATTGTCAAATGCCATTCAACATACGTTGTCTTAACAATTAAATAAACCAACCCAAAGTGCATTAGTGACACATAGTCTACAGTGAGCTACTGTTATCCTTTAGCTGAAATGCCAGAAAGCAATGAAAACACATCTGAATACCAAAGCAATGGATTACCGATAAACTGATGATTGCACTTCAACACATACCTTTCTTACATTCAGTGCACATTAACATATTCAGAGTGTAATTTAACCCATGAATTTAGCATTGACATCAATTTTAAACCTAGTTATTGTTTAATTCAATTTTAGCATATTTATCTTTTTAAGATAGATAGATAGATAGATAGATAGATAGATAGATAGATAGATAGATAGATAGATAGATAGATAGATAGGCTAGATAGATAGATAGATAGATAGATAGATAGATAGATAGATAGATAGATAGATAGATAGATAGATAGATAGATAGATAGAGTACTTTATTCATCCCCGTAGGGAAATTCTGGCATTACAGCAGCAGTAGCATCAATGACAGCAACAACTAATTAAACAATAAAAAGTTACACAAATTCCCGTAGGTAAGGTGCAGAGCAAAAACAGCAGTATCAACATATTGCTAGAAAGAAGCAAGAAACAATACAATACGTAAATATGCAAACTACAATATATACAACTTTACCTCCACCGCCGTTACATCTTTCGTTTGCCGGAAACTGTAAGTATATTAAATAATACTATTATTTCTATGACTAAAGCTGTACACTGTTTGATTATTTATATTATAATTGCAATGACTATGCCGTACCCTGTATGGCGTATTATATTACATGGTAATATAGCTATGACTATGCATTGTGAGTGTGCAAAGTGCAACGTGGGCATGAGTGTGCACTGTGCATGTGCAGTATGGATTCAACATTCAGGAGGGTCATTATAGGAGGGTGGGAGGGAGGGGAGGGGGGGGGGGAGAGGCAGGGGTAGGGAGAGGAGGACCCTCCTCTCTCGGCATGTCCAGGAGTTATTGTATATTGTTATTGCGGTGGGCATGGAAGACCTCCTGTAACGGTCCTTGCTGTAGGGGAGCTGACGGAGCCTCAGACTGAAACCGCTCCGTTGTCCAGCCAGCAGGTCGTGTAGGGGGTGTGTCGTGTCATCCATGATTTTAAGTATTTTTTGTAGCATCCTTCCCTCCACAACCACCTCCAGGGGCTCCAGAGTGGTCCCCAGCACAGAGCCTGCTCTCCTAAAAAGTGTGTTCAGTTTGTTAGAGTCACCGGCTCTGATGCAGTTGCCCCAGCAGGTGGCTGTGAAGAGAATTGCACTTGCTACCACAGACTGGTAAAAGATATGCAACATCTTGCTGCACACGTTGAAGAATCTGAGCCTCCTCAGGAAATAGAGTCTACTCTGCCCCTTCTTGTAGACAGCCTCGGTATTGCATCTCCAGTCCAGTTTTTTTATGATGAGTTTTAGCACATATTATTTATATATCTATTACACAGGGTCCTTCTTGGTTGGCTTTAAGTGCGATTGTGTCGGCTCCTCTGTCCCCGTGCTGCTGGTACTGGGGCCGGGTGTAGCAGACTCCTCTCTGCCCAGACTGCCCGGGCAGCCCGGCTGCTTCTGCTGCATAGACAATGAAGCTGCTGCCTCCAGGCTGCTCACCTTCTTCCTCAAACTCAGTGACAGTGGAGGGTTTTTCTTTTGAAGCCATTTTCGTATGTCCATGTGCGAAATAACTCCTAATAAAAAAAGTGCGGATATGGGACTAGTCAACTACAAGTGTATCTGCTCTGCCGTGGGAGGCGATTTCCCCAAGGCCGGAGCCAACACATAATGTCCCGCCCTACTCTGCCTCTGATTGGCTTACCCTGATATTTTACCCTAACCTAACCAATCGCCGTAATCCTCATGCTACATGACTCTGCCTCATACGTACACACAACCAATCATCACTCCCCATGCCTAAACCCAATCCAATCACAGGTGGGGAAAGACAGTAATATATACACAATAACAATAACAATAACAATATACAATACAAGTCAATAATATACAAGTATACAATATACAAGTCTTGGACATGCCGAGAGAGGAGGGCCCTCCTCTCCCTACCCTTCCCTCTCCCCCCCCCCCCCCCCTCCCTTATTTAATATACTGTGGCGACCCAGAGTTTGACATGGCGGTGGCGATTACGACGTTACGTGAAGGCAGCGGACCAGCCAGTGTGTAGGGGACTTCCGGTCTCGGGTGGGGAGCGAGTTGGAGAATATGAGGAAGCGGACAGGACGTGTGTGTAGCTAGGAGCTGTGTGTGTGTAGCTAGGAGCTATGAGTGTGAACCGGGAATAAAGACTGTACCAAGTATTGCCTCTTCTCCTCCTCACTTAATGATCCCGGGAGCGGATTATTACATTGGTGTACAGAAGTGTTAACTACGAACTTTGCCGCTCGCCTCGTGCGGTAACATCAAAAAAAGAGGAACGGAGAGACGGACTGTTGCTGCTCGTCGCGGAGGTTCCAGCCAGCTGCAAGCTAATTGGGCTGGATTTCCCTCAAGTAAGTCGGCTGGAGTGCTACAGTGGGCGGGTGAAGAGGCAGCGCGGAGAGAAGAGGAGCGGAACCGAGTGAAGATTAACGCCTTGGAGGATTGACTTGGCGTGAGCGGTTAGCTGAGTGTGCTAACTGCTAAGACATTAGCTGGTTTGCTAACTGCTACAAGGCTAGCTGTGCGTGCTAGCTGGAGGCTAGCTGGTGTGCTAGCTGGGGGTTAGCTGGTGTGCTAACTGCTACAAACACCACGTGGAATGGCACACGTTGGTGGACCCTCGTCGTTGGACGGGGGGAGGGAGGAGCTACCGACTCCGGAGTTCAGAGCGGTACTGGCTGGCATGGAGACACGCCTGAAGCAGGAGTTCAGCGCGGTGCTTGCCAGCATGGAGGCCCGCTTGATGCAGGAGATCAGACGGCTGTTGGAAGCGACGCCTGTCTGGGCAGAGGAGCTTATGAAACGGCTGCAGGAGGTCACGCAGCACAGAGAAAAGCGGACGGAGGAGCCGCAGAGACTGTGTTGGACTTGTGGAGCACAGGGTCATCTGGCGAGGTGGTGTCACAGCAGTCATTCGGGGCAAACCAGGTACGTGGAGCAACGGTACTGGGGGCGCCCGGGTGTCTGTTGGTCGTGCGGGGCGTTTGGACATCTGGCCAGGGAGTGTCCGGAGGCTGTCAGAGGACAGAGGACAGCGAGAGAGGAGAGATGCGCAGGCGGCTGGCAGGTGAGACTCTGTTGGTCGTGTAAGAAGCCTGGACATTTGGTCAGGAACTGCACTGAGTCTGTGGAGGACGAAGGAGGGACACAGGCTGAAGAGAACGTTATTAGAGTCAGGGGACTGACGATTGTGTCTCCAGAGGAGAATGTGTGCAGCCGGGGGGAAGAGAACGCTGTTACAGTCGGGAGAGCAACGCTCCTGTCTCCGGGTGAGCGAGAGGGGTCAACGGCGGAGGAACCAGCCCAACCTGACTGCTCCACACCCCCCACAATTGCGGTGCAGGAAGCCGAGGTGGAGATCGCTGACGGTTGTGTTCCCCCCACTGACCTGAACACGCTGCCCCCTGGGGGAGGGGGACGGGAGGACGAGCGAGTGCAAGAGGCGGAGGAAGAGGAGTACTGTGTAGACGTGGACCTGACGGACAACGAGGACGCCATCTGGTATGTCGGGGAAGATGAGTGGAAACACAGGCAGGTGGAGGACGCGGATATCGGTCCGGTGTATGCGTGGGTAGCGGCCGGACGCCGGCCCCCTGTGGAGAAGATTTGCACATGTTCCGGTGCCACGAAGCTACTGTGGAATATGTTTTCGGACCTGCGTCTGAAGACTGGGCTGTTGAACGTGCGGGGGTTCCAGAGGGTTGTACCCAGCTACCTGCGGGGGGGGGGGGGGGGGGGGGGGGGTGCTACGATGGGGACACAGGGGAGTCGGGGCCAGTCATCGGGGGGTGGAGGACACACTCCGCCGTGTTAGTCTGGAATTCTACTGGCGCGAACTCAGGGAGGATGTGCGGAGCTACTGCAGTGCATGTGATGACTGTAGGGCACAGAGGGGGGACCGAAGAGAGTCACCCTGCGAAGGACTAACCCCACTGGGGGTTGGGAGGGACTAGAGTGCTTCAGATGGGACAGAAGCTTTAAAAGGGGGGATGGAAATGGTGGTGGTTTAAATGAATGGAAATGTGTGTAGAATTTAAATGAATGGGAAAAGAGAAACGAAATAATTGAAATGTGAGTGAAAATGAGTGTAAAAGGAAAGGGGGAAAATGTCAATGATGTAGATGATGGTGTGTGGAAAAAAAGAAAAGAAAAGACTGTCGTGGGGATAGAAAAAAAAGATATTGGGGAAAAGCGTTGATGTGTTGGTGTGTTTTGGTACAGGGGGATATGTGTGGGTTGTGGGTGCCAGCGTGGGAGCTGGCCTAAGAAGGGAGGGGGTAATGTGGCGACCCAGAGTTTGACATGTCGGTGGCGATTACGACGTTACGTGAAGGCAGCGGACCGGCCAGTGTGTAGGGGACTTCCGGTCTCGGGTGGGGAGCGAGTTGGAGAATATGAGGAAGCGGACAGGACGTGTGTGTAGCTAGGAGCTGTGTGTGTAGCTAGGAGCTATGAGTGTGAACCGGGAATAAAGACTGTACCAAGTATTGCCTCTTCTCCTCCTCACTTAATGATCCCGGGAGCGGATTATTACAATACTTACAGTTTCCGGGAAACAAAAGATGTAACGGCGGTGGAGGTATACGTTGTATATATTGTAGTTTGCATATTTACGTATTGTATTGTTTCTTGCTTCTTTCTAGCAATATGTTGATACTGCTGTTTTGGCTCTGCACCTTACCTACGGGAATTTGTGTAACTTTTTATTGTTTAATTAGTTGTTGCTGTCATTGATGCTACTGCTGCTGTAATGCCAGAATTTCCCTACGGGGATGAATAAAGTCCTCTATCTATCTATCTATCTATCTATCTGTCTATCTGTCTATCTATCTATCTATCTATCTATCTGTCTATCTATCTATCTATCTATCTATCTATCTATCTATCTATCTATCTATCTAGCCTATCTATCTATCTATCTATCTATCTATCTATCTATCTATCTATCTATCTATCTATCTATCTATCTATCTATCTATCTAGCCTATCTATCTATCTATCTTAAAAAGATAAATATGCTAAAATTGAATTAAGCATAGTTTAAAATTGATATCAATGCTAAATTCATGGGTTAAATTACACTCTGAATATGTTAATGTGCACTGAATGTAAGAAAGGTATGTGTTGAAGTGCAATCATCAGTTTATCGGTAATCCATTGCTTTGGTATTCAGATGTGTTTTCATTGCTTTCTGGCATTTCAGCTAAAGGATAACAGTAGCTCACTGTAGACTATGTGTCACTAATGCACTTTGGGTTGGTTTATTTAATTGTTAAGACAACGTATGTTGAATGGCATTTGACAATGTTTCTTTATTCATCCAAGTTCGGTTATCAGTTGATATTTCTCATCTAAAGATTTCGGTTTGATTGCTTTGGTCTTAGTTCTGCCTGGGGGAGCTTGTCTTGGCTTCTGTCCTGTTTATCATTTCACTACTTCCCCTTTACAGGTGAGAATACTGTCTGTAACAACTTTGAATGGTGTATGCACAGTGTTTCATGCTTTCTGTATCACAAGGAACATGTTGATGGTAAAATGTCCGTCTCTAAAGTGATTTTAGCAACTGTTTAAACATCAAAGGCTTTGCCGACAGCAGGTGCTTGCTAGCTTAGCTTGCATAAGGCGGCTAATTGTTTCTAAACATGCAGGCCGTTTATAAACATGCATGTTTAGAAGGGGCTAGACAGAGCTTGGTGAAGACGTTACGTGATAATCGCCGTGCAGTAGAGAAGCAGGGTTTGACTGTGTTTGATAGCATGTACATTAGTGTTTGTATGGCTAAATAGTGATGTCAGTATGTTTCAGTTCAAGACATACACTGGTTGTGTAATGTATGTGTGTAGCTAATGTATGTATGTTTTAATGTGTGTGTGTAGCTAATGTTGTATGTATGGCAAAGCTAAAGTAAGGCTCAAGTGTATTTTAGTTATTTTAAAGGAACAACAGTATTGGAGAATGCACGCCCATTATATTATTTTGGTTAAAGGTGCAGTATGTATTTTATTGTTTATTTCATACAAGTTATTGAATAGGCTACAGGATTGTACATTATGTAATTTCCTAATTATTTCTTAAAGAGACAGTACATAAGCTATTTGGGATTTTATAAATGATGATGCTTAACTCATTGAGTGCCAGCCACTTTTGGAAAACGGATGCTCCCAATGCCAGCCCTTTCAGAGCGTTTTCAGTGATTTCTCGAGGCCCACAGAATATTGTGTGATATTACTATGTAAACACCGAACACGCACAAAGAACGATGAGACTCTCTTCTATCATGAGCAAAAAAAAGTTTATTGATTCTTCTTCCTCGTGTCCGGCCGTCCTCTATATCAAGTCTTTCCAGTGGTTGGCGCAGGCGAGTGCAGCGGCATTTGGCTTGGCCAGGTCATCTCCAGTGCATTTTGGAGCATAGCTACATCTCATGATGTGTTCCATTGTTTGTGGTTCGCCGCACACACATGCATCAGAACATGTTAGTGTCCATTTTTTCATGGCTGCCTTGCAGCGTCCTTCGCCGACCCGCAGACGGTTCAGTGTTTTCCAGACGGCCCAAGGTTGGTCATGGCCGGTCGCTAGGCATTCGTCTGGGGTGATGCCTCTCTCTGTCCATTGGGTTGTCTGGCTGCCCAGGCTGTTCCACTGGTTATGCCACTCTGTAGTCCTGGCAGCAGATGGTGTGGTCTCCAGTTCTACAGTGGCGTCCAGGAAGCTGCTTCTGGACCTGAGCCGTTTCTGGGGGGCAGAGTGTTGGTGGAGTGAGTGCCGGTTGTCATGGGCCTGCTTTTTGCGCTCGGCTTTGGCGGTGACTGCTCTGCGGATGTCAGGGGGGGCGATGCCAGAGAGGGCGTAAAGGCAGGGTACGGGGGTTGTTTTAATGCACCCAGTCACTATCCTGCAGGTCTCGTTGAGGATAGGGTCTATTTTGCGTGCATGGCTTGATTTATACCATGCTGGGCAGGCATATTCGGCGGTGGAAAAGCACAGGGCTAATGCCGTTGTGCGCAGCGTACTTGGGTGAGCTCCCCACTTTGAGTTGGTAAGTTGACGCAGAAGGCTGTTCCTGGTGGACACCTTAGCTCTCGTCTTCTGGATGTGTTCCTTGTAGCTGAGGGTACGGTCTAAGGTTACTCCCAGGTAGACTGGGTGCTGGTGGTTTTCAAGCCTTATTCCGTCCCAGGTTACGTTGAGCTCCCGTTTAGCCTCCTTGTTTTTGAGGTGGAAGCTACAGATTTGGGTCTTCCCAGGGTTTGGACGTAGGTGGTTTTCCAGATAGTATGAGGACATATCTGTCAGTCCTTGTTCCAGGGTTGACTCGACTTCTGGGAAGGTATGCTGCTGCGTTGTCATGGCTAGGTCATCTGCGTAGATAAACCTGCTGCATCCTTCTGGTAGGGGCTGGTCGTTGGTATAGACATTGAAGAGGAGAGGTGCCAAGACACTGCCCTGCGGCAGCCCGTTGTTCTGGTGGAACCATCTGCTTTTTTTATTGTTGAGTGTGACATAGAACATCCGGTTGCTCAGAAGACATCTTATTATGTTGCACAGTTTATTGATATCATTTTCCGTTCTTTAGTTGTCAGCCGGAGAAGATACGTTGTTTTCACCAAAAACAGACGTTTCAAATTAGAAGCTGAGATAATGAGCCTTTTGTGAAATGAAGGATTTCAAGCACATCACTGACTCTGAAGCTAATATTTTCTGATGTAGTGACGTGGTGTAGTTGTGTGGTGCCCTGCTTGCCCCACCCCCCTCAACTGCAAACTCCTCCTCCGTGGGAGTGTCTCTGGTGGCTCTGCTACCTGCGTCAGGCGACGAATCTCTGCATGGAGCTGGGATAAACTCATCCCCACACCAACACACAGCTTGCATGCCAGAGCTGGGAGAAACTCACCCCCACACCAACACACAGCCTGCATGCCGGCGGAGCTGGGAGAAACTCATCCCCACACTAGAGGTCGACCGATTAATCGGCCGGCCGATTAATTGGGGCCGATTATTGGCATTTAAAAAAAAAAAAAATTTTTTTTTTTTTTGGCAGGCCAGGCCAGGCCAGGCCACCGGGCATTTGCCCGACGTGCCCGATTATGCACTCCGCCACTGAATGTGAGTCTTCTCATGCACCCATGAGCCTACTGTAACGTTACGTTTCCTCAGTCACCACCATCTTCTGCAAACACACTTCTCCCATCAAATGACAGCAAATCTAAACAGTTACATTATTATTATTATTATTATTGTTAATGTATAGAACAGTGCATGAATGAGTTCTCTGACATACTGCTCTCTCGCTATAGCCTACCAGTCACTACTGAAATCTATACCGCATAACCCAATGTATTTTTCTATTTAATAAAAAGAATAATCAAAAACATGTTACTGTACTGGCTAAGATAACATGTTATATTAGATGTAGGCCTACAGTATAATGTTATATTCAATTTTCAATGTGCATGAATGGATAATGGAAATCTAGGCTACTAGATTTCTTTAAAAAAAAATACCAACAGAAGAATATTGCACATTTTTTGGGGGCGCTACCCACACGTTTAGCTGTGTGTTTCTCATTCCACGAATGCACAATCCTTACAAGTTGTACCCCGTTGTAAAGGTGACTAATCAGGCTTTCCAACTATATAAAATACAATACCAATTGGTATTATTAAAGGGGAGAAATAATCGAGCAAAATAACGTTTCCAAACTTTTTTTGAGGAGTTTATTTTAATCGTATTTTATCGAATGAAAAAAAAAAAAGAATCTGCATTATATATCGGCCATCGGCCGCCCTGCTCTCTAAAGATCGGCATCGGCATCGGCCATTGAAAAAGCAATATCGGTCGACCTCTACCCCACACTAACACACAGCCTAACACGCACCCAGCGTCTATTTTCGGAGCACTCCGTTTTTGTGCGCCGGCTCCCAGCGCGACACCGAAAAGCCAAACCGGACTGCTGAGAATGGTTTGGCCCTTCGGCGTCGGGTGCTGCTTTTCTGGCGGCTAATCGTGTGGAGAAACTATGCAGCAGAGACAGAGGGGCTCAGTTGTGGGAGCCCCTCTGCTGCTGTTCGCAGCTAACGTTAGCTCCAGCCAGAGCAATCTATACGGCTCTGGCTCCAGCATCGGTTTCCGTTTCATCACGGGGCTTCTTCTGCTGTTTTTCCTCACCTTTCTCTAATCTGGAGAGCACTGTCATCACCTAATGGGTCCGTAAAATAGCTTGTACACCTTCAACATCCACCATATTTGTACAGGAGATGCATCAGGCTTTGATCCACGTCCCACCGTCAAAAAACGCAATTGACGACTTTAGTCGTCGTTGGCACTCTACGTTACTATTTGAATTGACGACAAAAGTCGTCATTGGCACTCAATGAGTTAAGGAGACAATAAATGTGTTATTTTTCATAAAAGATGTAATTTGGTCAAATAATATATTTTTGTTTAGCTGTTAAAGGGACAGTGCAACCTGTTTTGTTGTATATTATTTTCAGTGGGATTCAGACAAGGTTTATTTTGATTTGTGTGAATATGTTATGTATGTTATGTGTGTACCTGATACTTACCTGCCTAATGAGACATTACACCAGAGACCTGAGACCAACAACACCTTGTCCTGTTTATCATTTCACTATTTCCCCTTTGAAGGGTTGTAACACGAGCAGCCTGGAGGCAGCAGCTTCACACCGGCGCCCGGCGCAGCAGAAGCAGCCGGGCTGCCCGGGCAGTCTGGGCAGAGAGGATGTCTGCTACACCCGGGCCCAGTACCAGCAGCACGGGGACGGAGGAGCCGACACCATCGCACTACAAGCCTACCAGGAAGGACCCTGCACCTGGCCGCCCGGCCACGGTGGCCAGCCACAAGGAGCACCCAGCAACGCCACAGCACCTAGGCAATGAAGAGCCAGCCCACGTTCACCTGAAGCAGTTTCCACAGAAACACTATCAAAATGACTGTAAAGGATAATTTTCGAGTCATTGGTACAAGTTGTTGCTGAGGAGGTTTCACTCCTCCTCAAAGAGAAGACTGCAGCTCTACTAGACTACTAAAGGTAAGAGGCTGCTTCTTCTATTTGCATTGTTGTTTGATGTTTGTGCTATACTGGCTGGTACACACGCTGTTATTGTTGCTATGAATCTATTTAATTTAAATATTGGTAAGCAGGCACTTTGTGGCTGTGTCTGTAGCTTGTCTATACTGTCTAATTGTTGAAAAGGAGCGTTAAAGCAGGCACATACCTGTACTCGGTGGCTGTACCTAATAATTTGTCTGTTGTTTGGGCTGTGAGGCGGAGGTGTGTTTGGGCTGTGAGGTGGAGGTGTGTTTGGGCTGTGAGGCGGAGGTGTGTTTGGGCTGTGAGGTGGAGGTGTGTTTGGGCTGTGAGGCGGAGGTGTGTTTGGGCTGTGTGGTGGAGGTGTGTTTGGGCTGTGAGGCAGAGGTGTGTTTGGGCTGTGAGGTGGAGGTGTGTTTGGGCTGTGAGGCGGAGGTGTGTTTGGGCTGTGAGGTGGAGGTGTGTTTGGGCTGTGTGGTGGAGGTGTGTTTGGGCTGTGAGGTGGAGGTGTGTTTGGGCTGTGAGGTGGAGGTGTGTTTGGGCTGTGAGGTGGAGGTGTGTTTGGGCTGTGATGTGGAGGTGTGTTTGGGCTGTGAGGTGGAGGTGTGTTTGGGCTGTGAGGTGGAGGTGTGTTTGGGCTGTGAGGTGGAGGTGTGTTTGGGCTGTGAGGTGGAGGTGTGTTTGGGCTGTGATGTGGAGGTGTGTTTGGGCTGTGAGGCGGAGGTGTGTTTGGGCTGTGATGTGGAGGTGTGTTTGGGCTGTGAGGCGGAGGTGTGTTTGGGCTGTGAGGTGGAGGATTGACAGAAGAACAATCATCAGTGAATGAAGCATCATTACCCAGCAGTCAAGTGATTTCCTGGCGGCTGCAGCAGCGCAGGTTTCTCTCATAAGAAGTTGTGATCTATCAGCTGCTGTCTCAGATTCTTGGGCAGTAATAATACTCTGCAGCAGGCCAGTAATAATACTCTGCAGCAGGAAAGCCCAATTACGTGCGTCCGGAGGGGTTATTACAGCCATTGTTCTCCCAACGATCCAGCCGGCACTCCGAGGCTCAAACTAACTCAGCAACTCCAGTCGGAAACTTCTGCTGGACTTCGTCTCCCCAGAGGTGAAGTTAATGGGAAAAGGCAACTTTCACTCCAGTTTGTGTTGAAGTTGAGTGGGGGAGCATACGGCGTTCCACACCGCGGAGCCTTTTCTCTCCTTTCACTTTGTTTTCCTGCAGAGGCTGGATCCCCCGCCGGCAGGCGCTTTGTGACGCCGCGCCCCAGAGAGCAGCCTGGGCTGCGCCTTATCTACGGCAGGCACCTGGTCCTGAGGGAAATCTGCCTCCTCCACCGGGGGGCTCAAACCTGCCTGCCTCGCAGCGGGGCAAGGCACTTAAGAGAGGAACAAGAGAAACACTGCCGCTCTTTGTCTGCTCACCGCTAATCAGCAGCCAGGCAGAGCGCCCGGCGCCAAACGCCATCTGGCCTCGCCGCTCGCACGACTTGCCCCCCGATGACATCACTCCTCCTCTGACATCACTCCTCCTCTCCTCTCTTCTCCCTATGTCTGCGTCCGCTGTCAGGCCGCAGCCTTAAGAACTCGTCCAATTAAATCAGAGAGGAGAGTGAGGCTGTCTGCTCGTGTAATGGGCCCAGAGATGCTCTCTCTCCAAGTCCAAGTCAAGTCTCAAGTCTCGTACAAGTCCAAGTCAAGTCTCTCATGAGCGTTCTATCATCTGCTGGATGCCATCCGGTCTGCTAAGGAAAAACTAAGGAATTCAAAGCATGTGCTGTATTATCCTCACTCCTTTATTTAATAGCGTACAGTATCAGCATCGATTGGTTGACATTATTATTAGTAGACATTTCCTTAATGTTAATACACAAAAAAAAGATTGTTCACAAGTCCAAAATCAATTCACAAATTCTCTGAATTCATGAGTCCAATAAGTCGAGTCTCAAGTCACTGTGTGTGCGACCTAAGTGCAAATCGAGTCCAAGTCGCAAGTCCAAGTGCCTATCTCTGCCGATGGCAGCAAGTCTTCATAGGTTGAGGCGATGTCTCGTCATATACGCTGGCTTAAGCGCTCATTATACTCGAGCTAGGCTCCGCGAGGTGGAGCTCCGCGAGTCACGTGCGGACCTCGCGCTGGGGCAGATGCTTTTATACTCAGAAGTGATCAGCCAAGTGATCAACAAACATTGAACAGCCCATGAAAAGTCGCAATGAAACGCTATTATGTGCAGTACTGAGTGCGCTTTCACTCTCAAACGACCGTACATCAGCACATGAATGAATCACCAAACTTGTTTTTACTTTCAGTTCTCAGCCCTGATAGCCTACTCTGTGCTGCTTTTAATCTCTCTCAATCATCCTCTCAACACAACACATTTACTTTGTGAAATGACTAAAAACGAACAGTTGCAAATCAAAGTTTAGCCTACCACATGGGTCAAGAAATGTGGTGAAAACACAGCTCAGTGTTCAGGGCTCAGTGGGGCTCGAAAGCGGCCATGTTTGGAGAGAAGCCGTGCGGAGGTCGCGCTGTGAGAAAAATCTTCAGGTACGCGGTGGGCGGCCTACGGAGGTCACGCCCAACACATTGACGTCATTTGACGCTTGCGGCCCTCGCTCCTCCCCCGCGCCCTTCGCGGCACAGCGAGTATAAAGCAAACTTGAGCTGGCTCAGCCTGGCTGGGGGCGTGGTCAGGGTGGGGTAAATTCCCCCGTTCTATCCATTCAGTAAAGTTAGAACTTAGCTGCTAGCCCAGCCCAGGCAGACATGATCGGGGATTTAACCACCGCAGTAAACGCACATCTGAGCAGACGTCTTGTGTTCTGCTCTAGAACCCCCAAACATATAGTTTAGAGCCGCAGCACCGTCCTCTGGTGAGTCAGCCCATTGAGATATATGGGCGGTTTTACCCCCACTCGTGTGCCAGCCGTGTAACATTTTGTGGGCGTTGGCACACATGCCGACTGTAGACCGCAGCACGTCTTGACACAGTGGCAACCTTACGGCGACATTTCACACACATGTGAGAAACATGTTGGCACCTCTTACAGGAGCCCCACGTTTCACATCTCTTGACTGAAGTCATATAAACTAGCACTCACAGGTTCTAAACACACAGACTTACCTCCCAGCACACCTGTCTCATTTAGAGTTAACAGTGCGTCATTAACGCCCGCTATGCTGCTCGCCCTCACGCATCACGCCGGCTGCTCTGGAGTCAGATCTTCTCCTGGCACGGATTGTAATCACAATCCAACAGATATATAAGAGCTGGTCTCAGGCCGCTGAATATGTAAAGCCTTATTGAAGTTATATGCTCCAGCAATTTCTCTTAATTATTGGAATAATCAGATTGAAAGAAAGGAGAGGCTATACACTTATTGGATTAGGACAATCCTCTTCCACACACAATATCTTGTTCCCTCTCTCTCTCTCTCTCTCTCCTCTCTCCCTCTCTCTTACTCTCTCACCCCGACACGCACCTATACTCTCGGTGTGGCTGCTGCAGGCGGGCGGGTCGTCGTGGCTCTGGGCGGAGGGGACACGGGGGTATTAAGTCCGATCGATATCTGGCGGGCAGGGAGAGCTGGCCATAATCTCCATCGGCCATGTAGGAAAGTACATTACTGCCACTACAAAGCCTATTAACAAAACCGCAGGTCATGCATTATTGAATGGATGTTGGTTTTATTGGACCCATTCAAAAGAGGGGGAAAAGAGGACAAACATAAATTATGCAGCCACTCCAGCAAACCCCTTGAAAATATTGTTTTTGTTTCTTTTTTTTTGGTTTCTTTTTTGTTGCTTAATTGGATTCGTCGTCTGGAAGGCATTGTGCTGTCTGGAGGGAGTGTGTGTGTGTGTGTGTGTGTGTGTGTGTGTGTGTGTGTGTGTGTGTGTGTGTGTGTGTGTGTGTTGTTGGATAGCGGCCTGCTCTCTGAGGGCAGGCTGAGTGCTTTCAGGCCATATTGATGTGAGATAGGCATCTGTGCTGAGTGATCCGGAGAGATAGCCATCGCTAAACAACGGCTCGTCGTGGTGAACGACTGTATACGACGCTCGGCCTGAATCACCGATGAGCCGTCGTCACCTCAGGCCGCTGCGGCGCAACCAGCTGCAACCTCCGTATTGGATCGATGGAGCCAACGTGGAAGTGCCAAAAAACAGCAGTTCCTCCAATGGATGCTTGAAGCTGGCTCCAAAAGGGAGTCATTCCCCATAGACCCCAAAAATGTCAAATTTTACAGTAGAAATTTACATATCTCACCTGTTCATTTTCTATTAGCATTCGCCCTTTTGGGTTCTACTTTATGGAGGTATCTTCACGCGCCAGCGTCAGACTGAAGTTTTTTTTTTCATCCTTGGTAATACCAACCACCGACACGGCCCTTTGCAGACCTAGGGTATAACCCCTGGGCGTGCCTGTTGCTCGTTTCCCCAAATGTCTTCACGAGCTACAGCACGAGAAGAGACTGCCGCCTGCCGCCGAGGCCGTTCCAAGGGGAACGCGTTTGAATCTGCCCGGCATCATCGCCAAAGCTGCATCCAGCTGGAGCTGCTGACTGCAGCTTCCAGCAGCTCCCGCGGCCCACCTCCCCTCTGCTCTCCACACACATCGGCCGATAATATCGGTGGACCGATATATCGGTCGGGCTCTATTCTAGACCATTCATGACTAGGGATGGGTACCGGTACTTTTACAGGCATCGACCGAAAGGGGGCGGTACTACCGAGTATCAGTTCACATGAAATCAAACGGTACTTAATTTCGGTACTTGAACGCATCTGAGTAATAGAAGAGAGTGGGTAAAATAGAAATTCCGACGGAACCTTAAGGCAACACGCGAGAGCGCGTTACGTCAGTACGTCACACACCAACATCAACAAACAGGACCACCCGAAAATGTGGCGACACTTTACCATGATAGACTCAGACAACACTGGTTGCAACATTTGTGATGTGAATTGCAAAGCTGGCCAGGGAAACACCTCAAACTTGAGGAAGCATGGTCAAACACAAGATATATTTAGCTAATGCTGAAGACTGTAACGTCTTAGATAGGCTGAGGGTGAATGAAGCAGGCAGCGCACCGCAGCTAACGTTAGCAGCACCTCAGCTGTAACTTGAGAGAGGCATCGACTACAACATCAGGTAACGTTATTTAATTAGCTAGCGTTAGCTGGATAAGTTGTTTCACTGCCGTTGTGGTTGTTAGATAACGGGGCTTTTCACTGTCTCCACAACGACTGCAAAACAGAGATCGCTAACGTTACTCTTGCTGCAGTAATTGTCAAGGGTTCAACATAACGTATTTCCTCAGCCTCTATAGTAGCTGTCAACATGAAATAAAAAGCATTTGAGAGCTTAAACCCGTGGCTTTTTATTTGGAAGGGTTACATTTGCCATAATCTTTATTAACATTTCTTAACACATTGACTGCCAGCCGTTTTTTTTTTGCTGTAGGTAGCTTCTGCCAAGCCGTTTTTTGAGGATTATGGCTCATTTTACAAGAGCCGAGGATTCGTTTCAGCTTGGAGTTTGTGAGAGGGGCAAAAAACCAGCACTCAAAATAATTCCTTTGGGTTGTTTTATTTACCTTCAAGCAAGACAATGTACGTTTCGGCGTGGAGCCTTCCTCAGCATTGTGCTGACAGAAGACGGACATGACGTATAAATAGTGTCAAACCGGAAGTACAATCAATTACATTATCAAGTACTAGGAAATATCTCACAACATAAAATACCACTGAATATAATATCAAAAACATCAGAGAATATCAAAAAAGAGATAAAGGTACAATTTTAAACAGTATACTTGTATATAAGTCTGTATATATTACACAGCAGGAATGCAATAATGTTTTGCAGACGAGAAGAATGAGGCTGGATGGCCACACTTGTGTTAAATAAGCACAGATGAAAAGTCAACATATTAGAATAACAAAAATCAGTAAGAAAATATTAAAATAGAATTAGAAAAATACATAATAAAATGCATATAAGTGAATGCATCGGATAGAGATACTGCAGGTCCACACATGACGCTCCCACACTGCCTCACAGTGCAAGAGCATCATGCGCGAACCCACAGCACATCCACCCGACGCACCCCCTAAAGAAAACAACCTAGCAAAAGTTCTTCGTTCAAGCCCTTGGGGTGTTCTGTCTGTAAGGTATGTATCCAAAATGCCTCTCTTTGTAACAAGGCCTTGTCTCTGTCACCCCCCCTCTTCAGTGGACTGACCTGTTCTATACCCTGGAACCTGAGGGAACACACGTCGTGACCAAACTCATTAAAATGCCTGGCGACAGAGGATTTTATATCTCTGTTTCTAATGCTACTCTTGTGTTCTGAAATGCGAGTTTTCAACTCTCTGATAGTTTTTCCAATATATACTAGCCCACATGGACACTTCAATAGATACACAACAAATTTAGTTTTACACGAGATCCTACTCTTAATCGAGTACTTTCTTCCAGAGTGAGGATGGAAGAATGTCTCTCCTCTGATCATAGCATTGCATTGAATACAGTTAAAGCAAGGAAAATTACCATTCTGTACATCAGACAAAAAATGGGAGGGGCCAGGGGGGCGTGTGTAGCAGTCAGCTCTAACGATCATATCTCGTACATTTCTTGCCCGTTTTTGAGCAAACAAGGGAGGCTCGCCAAATAAATGGCCCACTTGGGGGTCACTTTGTAAGATATTCCAGTGACTTAAAACACATTTTTTTATTTCCTGAGAAGCAGGTGAAAAAGTAGCAGCACACACTATTCTAGACCCTCGGGCAGGGGTGGACTTCGGGACCAACAGGTCCTCACGTTTCAACCCCCTAACTCTCTGTAGGCTGTTCTCAAGGATTGTGTTGTTAAAACCTTTTACCCTGAACCTTGTACATAGTTCAGCAGCCTGCTCTTCAAACATATGATCAGAACTACAAATCCTCCTAATCCTCAAAAGTTGACTGTATGGCAAACCTCTTTTGAGGCTGGGGGGATGATAGCTAGAGTAGTCCAAGAAACTATTCCTGTCTGTCTGTTTTCTATACACCTTTGTCAGTAGTTGTTCAGATTTGTTTACAGAAACATCAAGGAAGGAGACAGTGTCTTCACTGTATTCTAGAGAGAATTTAATAGATGGTAGTCTGGAATTAATATAAATATTGAACTCCTCTAGTTGAGAGTGTGTCCCAGAAAACAGAAAAAATACATCATCAATATATCTGAACCAACACTTCAAAAAAATGGAGAAGGGGTTATTATTATATACAAAGTCTTCTTCAAACTTTCCCATAAAGAGGTTCGCATAATTAGGGGAACAAGGACTACCCATAGAAACTCCCTGGCATTGAAGATAGTAAGAATTCTCAAATTTAAAATAATTGCTATTAAGGATCAATTTTGACAAATCAACCAAAAAGTCAGTCGGGGGCTGAAGCGTCGATCTTCTATTCAAAAAATGTGTTAGAGCTTGTAAGCCCTCCACATGAGGAACATTAGTGTATAGACTGTTGACATCCATGGTACATAAGAATACATTCTCATCAGTGAGCTGTACAGCACCTAACCTATTCAAAAAGTCAGTGGTGTCTTTCAAGTAAGAAGGAAGATCAGATACCAACACTTTAATGTGTCTGTCAAGATATTGAGAAATAGGCTCAGTAAGAGATTGTGTGCCAGCCACAATAGGCCTACCAGGCACTGGCTCAACACAGCTCTTATGGATTTTAGGTAAAGTATAGAACACAGGTCGCACAGGGTGCTTCTGTAACAAGAATTTGAATTCGTTTTGGCTGATAAGAGAATTAGCAAGGGCTGTACTCAGAAAATGCTCAACATTCTGAAAAAATTTAAGTGTGGGGTCACCCATTAGGGGAGTATAAAAATCTGTATTACCAAGTTGTCTCAAGATCTCTGTTGTATACGCTTCTTTAGTCTGGATGACAACAGCGCCCCCTTTGTCGGCATGTTTTATAACAATAGTCGAATCAGTAGAAAGTGCACGTAATGCTTTCTTTTCTTGCAACTCTATATTAGAATAGAGTCTCATTTTATTTTTGTACAAGTTGCTTGGAGTTTGTGAACATACAATATCTCAAAAGTACTAATAGAATGTGTACTTTCTCTGTCTAAAAGAGTTAGTTTGTAGAGTTAGTAGTTATGTAAGCATTAGCAGTTGAATACAGCATGGTTTTAGCGTCAGAAAGAATATTCAGAGATAAACGGCTTTTTGTGAAATTGGATGGAACAGTCACTTTAACCATTCATTTTTGTCTCTCTCTCTCTCTCTCTCTCCCTCCCCCTCTCGCTCTCTCTCTCTCTCTCCCTCCCTCTCGCTCTCCCTCCCTCTCTCTCTCTCTCTCTCTCTCTCTCTCTCTCTCTCTCCCTCCCTCTCGAGTTGCTTCAACTCCTCCCTCCGTGGGCGGACAAGCTTGTCACCAGTCAGTGCTTTGCTGCTCTCCTGTGCCTGCATGTCTGCACGGCCGCTGTTTGAGGAAGTCGGGATGGACTCGCTCGTTTGGAGTTTTGGTTGAGAGAAGCTTTTGCGATTCTGGTCATATTTATGCTGCGTGTTTCAAAGTGTGTTCCTCCACCTGTAATCTATCACCCGATCATAGTAGATCGGCTGAATCTATTATGTAAATTTGCAATCCCGCATCGCCAGCAATCAGCGCGAAAAGCGTTTTCCCCCATCCATTTTTCATGAGAATGGCTGGGCTGAGAATGGCGTGACAAGTTAAAAAAATGCTTTCCTTCCTCTAGCCAGGAGAGCACTGTTGCCACTTAGTGGGTCGGTGGAATGGGTTGTAAACGTTCGGTGGCTCCAATAATTATATAAGAGATGTAAAAGGGTTAGATGCACAACCCACCGTCAAAAAAAAAAAATCGATGACAAAAACGTGTAAACACGTTGTTGGCAGGGAACAGCTGGATTCTGAAAACGTGTTCATACGTTGTTGGCAGTGAATGTGTTAAAATGCATTAGAATCTTTTTATTTTTATTTTTTTGGGTTAAAGATAAAACATTGTTTTAATGAACATTAGGGCAAATATAATATGAAAAGCCAAAGGGTTAAGCTCTCAAATGCTTTTTATTTTATGTTTCTATGTGCTACAGAGCCTGAGATATGAAGGCTTTAGTGAATACCGACCGCTCTCTCTGAGACATGCAATCTGTAACTTCAGGGTTAATAACACCAGAATCCCCAAGGTTGTTGGTAGATATAAAGGATTGCATAGAAGTATGAGGATCTGTAACCTCTGTAGTGACAACTGTGTGGGAGACGAGTATCATATTTTGTTTGAATGCAAGAATGTAATTATTTTGAATTTCAGAGAGTTATATTTGCCCAAATATTATTTAACTCGTCCATCTATGTTTAAACTGATTTTACTACTACAATCAGACAGACAAAAAGTAATGTGTAAATTAGGTGCTTTTTTGAAGAATGTCCTGCCTATGTTTAAATGACATTATGCTTTAGCCATGCCGTGTGCCATTGTATATTGTTTTTGTATGTTTTGTTTGTGCTCCATACCATGTGATCATGGTCAATGAGTCACATTAAATAAATAAATGAAATGAAATGAAATGAGAAGTTTGGGCTTTTTTTTTTTTACAACTGTAATTTTTTGTTATTAGAGCGTGTAAAGTACCGAAAATGGTACCGTTTTGGGTACCGTACCGAATTCCAGGTACCGGTATCGGTTCTGTGAACGGTACCCATCCCTATTCATGACCCCAGAGCATGGCAGCTATGATGACGCGATATAGCTCATACAGTGCAGATGAAGGAGCTTGGGACTCTGAGTGGAGAGATTTGAGCTCTGGAGGCCAAGCAGATGCAAACCATCTCCCTCTAATAGTCACCCAAACCAATGGAGGGAGCTGCGTCTGGTATTGTTGGACGTCCTCAGGCTGAGTGATGAAATCCCGTACCAGGAAGATAGGAAATGTTGCCGCACGCACATTTCCATCTTGCAGGCATCGTCGAGAACGATTCTGTCATGAAGAGAGGGAGATTGGACAGAAAGGATTTGGCTTGGAATTATGCGAATGGCATAATTGAGATAGCCACGCCTCCAAATTGTGCTGCGCCACGCGTTAAAAGTGCTAATTAGCGTGTTCGCGAAGATAGGGCCCTATAGCTCCAAAAAGAAGTCCAATTGTATAGAAGTGAATGGGTAAATGACCCTACTTCTCACATGATGTATGACCTTTTTATGTATGTTCTGCTGTAAAAGTGGTCATCTCTGCTGTTAGAGCAGCCAGTCAGCATCAGTCTCTCCTCCTCTTCTCTCTGGGGTTGCAGAGGTCGAACATTAGTGACTGTAAATAGCCATGTTTTCACCGTGGCCTCTAACATTAGCGACTGTAAATAGCCGTGTTTTCACTCTCTGACAGAGAGGCTCCCGGACGGAGCTGATCTCATCCCATAATGATTCATTACCGGGGTGTCCCCTCCGACCTTTGACCCCGCCGCCATTTAGCGAGCAAGCAGAACCAGGTCGGGAGGTTCCAGGCAGCCAGCGTCCGCCTGGCGGAAAAACACATCACATGAACACACACAGCACATCACAAAACACATCACACATACATCACACAAACACACACAGAAACACACATGCACACGCACACACACACACGCACGCACGCACGCACGCACGCACACACACACGCTACCAGGGGCGGCTGGTGCATTTTTGTCCAGGGGAGGCTATACCAAAAATATGGCCGGGCAATATGGTTGAAATCAATATCATAATCATAAGTTTTTTTTTCTCTATAGCACGATATGGTTCATGTATGCAAAATCCTGTTATACTGTATGGTCAAATTAAACTCATTGAACCCAATGGTAATTAACAAACCTGAAATTGCTTGTCACCAGCAGAAATGTGTCACCATACTGTATGAAAATATTTACAGTACCTAGAGTCCAATTGATAGTGGATTTTTTAATTAAAGATAACTTACGTTCAGCCGGTGCAACAGGCTGCAGGCGTCTAAGCGCTCTCAGCTGCTTGTGTTTTTGGGCGGAGCTGAGCTAGCTCTGGGCGCCGCAAGCAGAGAACAGTTTTGGAGAGGAGCACTGCTCATCAATGTCACTTGTGTGTGTGTGTGTGTGTTTTGGTGTGTGTGTGTGTGTGTGTGTGTGTGTGTTTTGGTGTGTGTGTGTGTGTGTGTGTGTGTGTGTTTTGGTGTGTGTGTGTGTGTGTGTTTATGCTAAACCCCCTCACCTCTCAACTGCCTGTTCTGACCTGTTCTCCCCAGCCTGCCTTGCTCTCCTGCTCTCAGCAGCTCTACTCAGCAGCAGCATCTTAATATGCATCTCTGAGCAATCAATAAGGCAGAACAAAACTTCTCCATATTAAACTATTACAATATTAATGTGTGGGGGCGAAACCACTTGAGCCCATCTGACAACCCCGACGAAGCACTCCTTCCTCTTCCTCGCCATGATGCACGGCAGCTGTCACGACCTCTGCCATGCGATGGGAACTCTGTGTGCTTTGGGGATCAGATAAGCCCGGATGATCTGCAACAAGAAATACATCTGTGAGCCAGGAGCCCTCTCCCATCTCTAATCTTTGCAATTTGCCGCGGCTGATAAAATATTAATGAGGGATGAGCAGAATGGGAGGGAGCCCCAGAGAGAGAGAGAGAGAGAGAGGGGCACACACACGCACACACACACACACACACACACACACACACACACACACACACACACACACACACACACACACAACACACAACACACAACACACAACACACAACACACAACACACAACACACAACACACAACACACAACACACAACACACAACACGGGTGGTTGTAGCTCAGGAGGTAGAGCGGGTCGTCCACTAATCGCTTTGGATAAAAGAGGTCGGTGGTTCGATTCCCGGCTCCTCCAGTCTGCATGTCGAATAGGGCTGGGTATTGGCAAGGATCTCACGATACGATACGTATCACGATACTTGGGTCACGATACGATTGTATCACGATATATTGCGATGCGATACATATTGCGATATTCTACAGAATTTACTCAAAATTAAATAATAGAGCTAAAGATACAACACCCTGTGTACCACCCGGGTAGTGTAATAATATGTACATCACTTTATACTGATAAGTTAGTGGACAAATTTAGTCAAAACTACTGAGTGTTGAGTGTTACTGAACGCATCGATATGGGAAATATGGATACAGTATCGATTAGGGGTGGGAATCACCAGATGCAGAGGCCTGGCATGGCATGGCCTGCACATTTTTTTTATTTTTTATATCGTGATACTTGGCGTCCAAGTATCAATACAGTATCGGGAAATAAAATATCGCAATATATTGCCGTATCGATTATATTGCCCAGCCCTAATGTTGAAGTGTCCTTGGGCAAGACACTGAACCCCAAATTGCTCCTGATGGTGTGCCAGCACCCTGCGTGGTAACCTGCCGCCATCGGTGTGTGAATGGGTCAATGTACCTACTACTGATTGTAAAGAGCTTTGGATAAAAGCGCTATATAAATGCAGGCCATTTACCATTTACAACACACAACTAGGGCTGGGCGATATGACGATATATTTCGTCTGGACGATAGAAAATGTATTTCGTCTGATATGATGCTCTATCGTTTATATCGTTGTGTTGCAAATCACACTCTTTACGGCAATATTGTCCGTCATTTGGATGACGCTGCTTTCTTCATTCTGTTTTCTTTTTTACTCACGTCCACAGTCCACACGCACCAGACTGTGTGAACAAGCCCCTTGCGTCCCTTTATAAGTGGCACAAATCAGCCGGGTGAGTAGGCTAAAGAGCAGGGAGATGTTACCTCCACTTGGTCCGCCTAGTCTACCCAGACATTTGCGCTGTGTTAAGTCCACGTTTGATCCATATTTGCGTGTGTCCTCCTAACATTAAACCTGGCAAAACATCTCCCATCCTCTCATCATCCCAAGGAAATCCCTTGAGGGCCGACAACAAAACGTCTATCGTTAGCTTTAGCTTTTAGCTTTCCCTGGGTGAGTTGTGTTGGTTGGATAACCGTGAAATCCCTGAGTGGAGTACTTTTGTTGAGTGTATTAGATCTTTCAACAGTAACTACAACTTCTTCAACATTAAAAAAACAAATGGAAACGATTATAAAAGAATTAATGGTCTTTACTGAACGTTCTCAGTCATTACAGCATTTGCAGTAGTAACAGGCTTGTTGCTGTCTAATCTCTTCTACCGTTTTATTCTTCTTCTACTGAACATGTAGGTATGTTGACGTTGACTAAAGAAATACTGCCGCCTAGTGGCCGCTTTTAGATCCAAATTAGTGCTTAGATCAAACACATCAATAGCAAATGCTACATCAAACAAATACAACAGAGTGAACTGAACTGGTAACATGGAAATCCCGAAGTGGAGCATTTTTGTTCCTTTATAAACGAACTGAGAGGACTGGACTGAACTATAGGCTAAATAACTTTTATTCTACCCGTTTTGCTAATGTAATCTTCGAAAATCGAACTGGTGGTGTGGTTCAGTTTGTGTTTCATTCTACTGCCCTGCAACTAATTATTATTATTTGTGTTGTAAAGAATAGCCATGCTTATCTGTATTCTGAATGCATGTATCCTTTGTGAGGTTTGACAACATTTTAACTGGTTTAACTGCTACATAAATAAATGGTCATGTGGTCATTTTATATAAACTATACATTGAATTTACAGAAAATATGCTATATCGTGATATATATCGGTATCGGGATATGAAATGACCTATATCGGGATATGAGATTTTGGTCATATCGCCCAGCCCTACACACAACACACACAACACGCACAACACGCACAACACGCACAACACACACAACACACACACACACACACACACACACACACACACACACACACACACACACACACACACACACACACACAGATCCACATCTGGATCCAGCCAGAGGAGCTGCAGTCCACCATATTGTCCAATTATATAATATAATTGGATTAATATTGGATAATTGGATATTAATATATATATATATATATATATATATATATATATATATATATATATATATATATATACATATAAATTATTATTATCCAATATATATATATATATATATATATATATATATATATATATATATATATTGGATAATAATAATATAATATAATTATTACCAGTCCACTATATATATATCTATATATTAGGGGTGTCACATCATCGTCCCACGAAATTTCGCGATAGTAAAACGTCACGATATGTATCGTTGAGATGAAATCTCATATCGCAATTTTTTTCTTTTTTTCTTTTTTCTTTTCAAAAATAGACAAAGAAACGTCTTTGTTTGTTGAAGTTCAATGTAGGGATGTCGACGGTTAACCGTTAACCGGTTAACCGCCGAGAACGTCTTTGGTCGGTTAAGCATGTCGGTTAAACGGTCAATTTCCATGTTAATTTGCATATAACAGTGTTGGTAATGTGGTGATTCCCCCCCCTCCTTCGTGGTCAGCAATGTAACATAAGTATATTAAATGATGGGGCAAGTATTAATCAAGCTAGATTTGGAAATAAACACATGGTTCATGTTGATTTTATCTACCCGATGTCTGATCAAACGCATTCCGCAGCGAAGCACACACACAGCTGAACACCTGCTGCAGCCACAGATAGGGATGGGAATTGATAAGATTTTAGCGATTCCGATTCCATTTTCGATTCTGCTTATCGATCCGATTCCTTATCGATTCTCTTATCGATTCTCATTGGGCAAGGGAAAAAAAAAAAAGAGTACAAACGGGTTTATTAACATTAATTTTCTTTTAGATTATTATTATTATAATTATGTATTATTATTCAGCTCTGAGATCAGATTGCTCTTTTCAATCCCATACCAAGCAGGGATCAGTGTGTCTGTTAAACTGGTTCTGTTTGGGGGTTTGTATTTTGGGTTGAGCATCTTTGTCATCTCCCCATAGAAAATATATAGTGGGAATGAATGAAACAGAACTAGTGGTTAGAATGACAACATGCAACTTTGGACATTTTACTTTAGCTGGCATGTCAGACAAACTTAGTCACTGCTCGGGGACATTCGTTTACCCTCGCCTCTGTCATTTTACTCTTCCCAGCTGCCTGGGTGAATGGAGGGGCTAGAGGCTCTAGCCTAGAGCTGCACAAGAAGTACTCGCTGCAGCCTCTGACCCAAAGCGACTACCAGCCCCTGAACCAGTCTGACTCTGAACGTCATCATCCTCTCAATTAAATGGATGGAAATGGAGTATTGGTGAAATCTGGTTTACACAATAGACAGGGTCTGGAGGAGTTTACTCTCCATATTAACAGATGACGCGCTAACGTTAGCCGCGCTGCTGTTAGCCGCGCTGCTGTTAGCCATGTTATCGTCACTCCGTAGCACATCAAAAACGTGACATTCCTCCAAAATTATTGCATGCTGTGTGGACAAATGTTTCTGCATATTGCTAGTATTTCCCCCCTTTGACGAAATAGAGGTTTTGCAAGCATTGCAAGTGGCACTGTGGTCATCGTTTTGCTTCTGCCTAGAGCCATGGTGGCTGGAAACAAAACAAGGCTGCGTTGCGTGCGTGTCGCAGCGTGTGACGTCATCGCGCATGGAATCGATAGTGGAATCGTTCAGGACGTTGGCTAACGATTCCAAGGAATCGATCCACTGGGACCCGGTTCTCAACAAGAACCGGTTCTCGATTCCCATCCCTAGCCACAGAGTCACTGTGAAGTGAGCGCACTGACTGCCCCGCCCCTCTGCTGCTCATGTCTGAGCACACAGCTCAGATGTGCTCTGTGACCACTTCAGAATGATTAACACACCCAGCGAAACAATCAGCTCATACATGTTCTATAGTTTTGTTAACTCCGTGTGTGCTGTCATTAGCCTACTTTTTCTACGGCCGGGACACACATCTTGCATGTGCGTGTGCGTGGCGTGCTTGCTGCGGCTGGCAACTCTCTCCCTCCCTTCGCAGTGCATGTTCATCATGCACACGCATGCATACGCTCGCACTCAATGATGAAAGAGTAGTTTTTACCGTGTTACAAAAATGACATGAAGCGGTCGAATTGACGATTGAAAAGTATCAATTAACGTTAACGTTACTGTCGGACTGTGCGGCACTCGTTTTTATAATGTTGTGGAGCCCTGCCAGAGAGCACAGCCCTCGCCGTGTGTGTGAAGAGAGAGAGCAAACGGGTGAGACAGAAGCAAACTATTTTTTGCAGATCTCAAAAGCAGGTAAACCACTGTGGGATTAGTGAGACTATTGCTAAAAGAGAAGATACTGTAGTGATGCTGCGCACTTTTTCAGTGCGCCCTGCAGCCTGGGCTGTCATCCGCTCAAACACTACTTCACGGGGCGGCTGCATGTTAATTGACGTGCCCTTAATATGCAATGCGAGCAGTATAGCCTATCGGAGGAATGTTTTTGTTTAGATGGCTGGAGGGTTCAACTTGTCTTCTCGTTTTGTTAATGTGTTTTTTTCTGCTTGTAGATGTAAAAATAAACGCTTTCTACTGAAAAAAAATCAAGCATTTGGTAGCCTAATGGTTTAATGGTGCACAGACAGTAAAATAGCGCATTTTAATCCTCTCGGTTAACCGACAGTTGTCGGCTAATGAGTGTCGGTTGTCGGTCAAGAAAAATTATGATTTTCGACATCCCTAGTTCAATGTGTGGAAAGTAGTTCAGTTGAACAAGTCTCTGAAGAGACACATGAGAAGTTATACAGGAGAGAAACCATTCAATTGAGTTTCTGGCAAAACTGTTTACTTGACAGGAAAAACTGAAGATGCATAAAAAATAGACTAAGAAAAGTCTTGTTGTTTGAGTTTGAAGAAAAACTGAAGATGCATAATGAGAATTTATACTGCTGAGAAACCTTTTAGTTCAAAGTAAATCTAAGTGTAACTCATTCTATTTCAAGATAAGCCTTATCTCCAATCTCATGTTTTTTCTAGTTGTTATTGTAATAACAATTTCCCACAACAGCATGTTTTGTATTTGTGCATTTCAAATAAAATACTACTTTTCCAGTCATATATTGTCATTATTCAAGTTTAAAAAAATATTGTTAAAATCGTATCGTATCGTATCGTTATCGTGAACCCAGTATCGTGATACGTATCGTATCATGAACTGAGTGTATCGTGACACCCCTAATATATATATATGTATATAATATATATATATGTATATATATATATATATATGTATATATATATATATACTGTATATATATATATATGATGTCAATTAACTAATTAATTAATATAATATCATCATTAACTATACAAATGTATCTTAGGGAAGGTGTTGCAATTACTCTATTAGCCATCCTCTCGTCATCATCAGCCATCATGTTAAAGACATTCACAGTGTTTATACCTTGTACTGAAACAGCTAAATTATCCCACAAGTTGATGGCAGTTTTACAAAATTAGGTTTTTGTTTGGCTTCCTGCGATTGTTTTCTGAATTGAATGTTGAGCAGATCTGATGTTATAAGAGTGCATTTGACGTGTTGTCGGCCCTTGATCAGATAACTTGGGCTGAGACCATCTAAAATGCGATACACAGCAGTGAAGTAACATGAGAGCAGGCGTGAGCGTGGTGATGAGCGTCACTAGTGTGCGTTATGTCATACAGAGTGTGCGTTATGTCACACACAGCTGACGCGGACAGAGTGACTCCACTCAGATAAAAGCTGTGATTGATTGACCTCGTCTAACGACGAGCGACAAAAAGCACTCGCCATCTCTCAGCAACAATTAGCAAGCCCCCCCCCCCCCATGTTGCTGCTCGCCACGCTGGCTGTCAGCATGTTAATTAGCCTGTCATCATCCCTCTTCCCAGGAGAATCAGGCTGACAGTGAGCCACTTCAGTCACACAACATTACCGACTGTTGTTTTTCACTACCTCCACTCTGTCTCTCACCACCCATGATGCTGCATGTTGGTTTTTTAACCATTATCCAAGAAATGCTTTGTGCACATTGTGTTCCAGCCAAAGACTGTATATAAATGCTTTGTGCATATTGTGTTCCAGCCAAAGACTGTATATAAATGCTTTGTGCACATTGTGTTCCAGCCAAAGACTGTATACAAATTCTTTGTGCACATTGTGTTCCAGCCAAAGACTGTATACAAATGCTTTGTGCACATTGTGTTCCAGCCAAAGACTGTATACAAATTCTTTGTGCACATTGTGTTCCAGCCAAAGACTGTATACAAATTCTTTGTGCACATTGTGTTCCAGCCAAAGACTGTATACAAATTCTTTGTGCACATTGTGTTCCAGCCAAAGACTGTATACAAATGCTTTGTGCACATTGTGTTCCAGCCAAAGACTGTATACAAATTATTTGTGCACATTGTGTTCCAGCCAAAGACTGTATACAAATGCTTTGTGCACATTGTGTTCCAGCCAAAGACTGTATACAAATTCTTTGTGCACATTGTGTTCCAGCCAAAGACTGTATATAAATGCTTTGTGCACATTGTGTTCCAGCCAAAGACTGTATATAAATGCTTTGTGCACATTGTGTTCCAGCCAAAGACTGTATATAAATGCTTTGTGCACATTGTGTTCCAGCCAAAGACTGTATACACATGCTTTGTGCACATTGTGTTCCAGCCAAAGACTGTATATAAATGCTTTGTGCACATTGTGTTCCAGCCAAAGACTGTATATAAATGCTTTGTGCACATTGTGTTCCAGCCAAAGACTGTATACACATGCTTTGTGCACATTGTGTTCCAGCCAAAGACTGTATACAAATTCTTTGTGCACATTGTGTTCCAGCCAAAGACTGTATACACATGCTTTGTGCACATTGTGTTCCAGCCAAAGACTGTATATAAATGCTTTGTGCACATTGTGTTCCAGCCAAAGACTGTATACAAATGCTTTGTGCACATTGTATTCCAGCCAAAGACTGTATACACATGCTTTGTGCACATTGTGTTCCAGCCAAAGACTGTATATAAATGCTTTGTGCACATTGTGTTCCAGCCAAAGACTGTATATAAATGCTTTGTGCACATTGTGTTCCAGCCAAATACTGTATATAAATGCTTTGTGCACATTGTGTTTCAGCCAAATACTGTATATAAATGCTTTGTGCACATTGTGTTCCAGCCAAAGACTGTATATAAATGCTTTGTGCACATTGTGTTCCAGCCAAAGACTGTATATAAATGCTTTGTGCACATTTTGTTCCAGCCAAAGACTGTATATAAATGCTTTGTGCACATTGTGTTTCAGCCAAAGACTGTATACACATGCTTTGTGCACATTGTGTTCCAGCCAAAGACTGTATATAAATGCTTTGTGCACATTGTGTTCCAGCCAAAGACTGTATATAAATGCTTTGTGCACATTGTGTTCAGGCCAAAGACTGTATATAAATGCTTTGTGCACATTGTGTTTCAGCCAAATACTGTATATAAATGCTTTGTGCACATTGTGTTCCAGCCAAAGACTGTATATAAATGCTTTGTGCACATTGTGTTCCAGCCAAAGACTGTATATAAATGCTTTGTGCACATTGTGTTCCAGCCAAATACTGTATATAAATGCTTTGTGCACATTGTGTTCCAGCCAAATACTGTATATAAATGCTTTGTGCACATTGTGTTTCAGCCAAATACTGTATATAAATGCTTTGTGCACATTGTGTTTCAGCCAAATACTGTATATAAATGCTTTGTGCACATTGTGTTCCACCCAAATACTGTATATAAATGCTTTGTGCACATTGTGTTCCAGCCAAAGACTGTATACAAATGCTTTGTGCACATTGTGTTCCAGCCAAAGACTATATAAATGCTTTGTGCACATTGTGTTGCAGCCAAAGACTGTATACAAATTCTTTGTGCACATTGTGTTCCAGCCAAAGACTGTATATAAATGCTTTGTGCACATTGTGTTCCAGCCAAAGACTGTATATAAATGCTTTGTGCACATTGTGTTGCAGCCAAAGACTGTATACAAATTCTTTGTGCACATTGTGTTCCAGCCAAAGACTGTATATAAATGCTTTGTGCACATTGTGTTCCAGCCAAAGACTGTATATAAATGCTTTGTGCACATTGTGTTCCAGCCAAAGACTGTATACAAATTCTTTGTGCACATTGTGTTCCAGCCAAATACTGTATACAAATGCTTTGTGCACATTGTGTTCCAGCCAAATACTGTATACAAATGCTTTGTGCACATTGTGTTCCAGCCAAAGACTGTATATAAATGCTTTGTGCACATTGTGTTCCAGCCAAAGACTGTATACAAATGCTTTGTGCATATTGTGTTCCAGCCAAAGACTGTATATAAATGCTTTGTGCACATTGTGTTCCAGCCAAAGACTGTATACAAATGCTTTGTGCACATTGTGTTCCAGCCAAAGACTGTATACAAATGCTTTGTGCATATTGTGTTCCAGCCAAAGACTGTATATAAATGCTTTGTGCACATTGTGTTCCAGCCAAAGACTGTATATAAATGCTTTGTGCACATTGTGTTCCAGCCAAAGACTGTATATAAATGCTTTGTGCACATTGTGTTCCAGCCAAAGACTGTATATAAATGCTTTGTGCACATTGTGTTCCAGCCAAAGACTGTATATAAATGCTTTGTGCACATTGTGTTCCAGCCAAAGACTGTATACAAATGCTTTGTGCACATTGTGTTCCAGCCAAAGACTGTATATAAATGCTTTGTGCACATTGTGTTCCAGCCAAAGACTGTATACAAATTCTTTGTGCACATTGTGTTCCAGCCAAAGACTGTATACACATGATTTGTGCACATTGTGTTCCAGCCAAAGACTGTATACAAATGCTTTGTGCACATTGTGTTCCAGCCAAAGACTGTATACACATGCTTTGTGCACATTGTGTTCCAGCCAAAGACTGTATATAAATGCTTTGTGCACATTGTGTTCCAGCCAAAGACTGTATACAAATTCTTTGTGCACATTGTGTTCCAGCCAAAGACTGTATACACATGCTTTGTGCACATTGTGTTCCAGCCAAAGACTGTATACAAATGCTTTGTGCACATTGTGTTCCAGCCAAAGACTGTATACACATGCTTTGTGCACATTGTGTTCCAGCCAAAGACTGTATACAAATGCTTTGTGCACATTGTGTTCCAGCCAAAGACTGTATACACATGCTTTGTGCACATTGTGTTCCAGCCAAAGACTGTATACAAATGCTTTGTGCACATTGTGTTCCAGCCAAAGACTGTATACAAATGCTTTGTGCACATTGTGTTCCAGCCAAAGACTGTATACACATGCTTTGTGCATATTGTGTTCCAGCCAAAGACTGTATACAAATGCTTTGTGCACATTGTGTTCCAGCCAAAGACTGTATACAAATGCTTTGTGCACATTGTGTTCTAGCCAAAGACTGTATACAAATGCTTTGTGCACATTGTGTTCCAGCCAAAGACTGTATACAAATGCTTTGTGCACATTGTGTTCCAGCCAAAGACTGTATACAAATGCTTTGTGCACATTGTGTTCCAGCCAAAGACTATAAAAATGTGGACGTAGCCACGATGATGTCACCCATTGGTTTATGGACCGTTTTGAAGCCTCCTGGCATTTTCACCATCATGTTGTTTTTTCTTGTTTGTTTTTGTTTGTTTTGAGCCAGAAGCAGCGCGCCAACAGGGGTTTCCCATAGCGCCACCTGCAGGATCACTGGACCTGTCAATCATGTCAATCATGTCCCAAAGCATAATCTATTTATTGTTTATTTTACTGTAAATGGGACCATCATTTACTAAGTGAATGCTGTATTGAAGAAGACCATAAACTCATTAGGAAAGTGTTTACTGGGCTCATGAATCAAGCAAGAAGTACAGTATGGTCATTTCCCATTGACTTCCATACAATTAGACCTATTTTGTATGCTCTGCTTCACATTCAGTACATGAAGTACAGTCAATCCAGCCTCAGTCTGGATGCTGAAGTGCCTTGCTCAGCGGTTCCCTGTCCCTGATCCAGATTCACTGTCCAGCTGGAGAGAAACCAGAGAGACGTGCTGCTCACAAACTACTGATGTACCGCAGGGGGAAAACATGTGAACTAAGTAAACTAGCCAACCGAATCAACGCTAGGTGAAGTCTTTCAACACATTTTTAGCGGAAATAAAGTTTATAATAGTCAATGTGTATCGGCGGCGATGCCCTTATTCTTTTCCCATCAATCATGATTTCTCTCTCCCGCTTTCTCCCCCTCTGTCTCTCACTCTCCGTTCAGCTTTACAGGCCGTCGGGAGCTGTCCATGGTGGCTTTCTCCCCCTCTGTCTCTCACTCTCCGTTCAGCTTTACAGGCCGTCGGGAGCTGTCCATGGTGGCTTTCTCCCCCTCTGTCTCTCACTCTCTGTTCAGCTTTACAGGCCGTCGGGAGCTGTCCATGGTGGCTTTCTCCCCCTCTGTCTCTCACTCTCTGTTCAGCTTTACAGGCCGTCGGGAGCTGTCCATGGTGGCTTTCTCCCCCTCTGTCTCTCACTCTCTGTTCAGCTTTACAGGCCGTCGGGAGCTGTCCATGGTGGCTTTCTCCCCCTCTGTCTCTCACTCTCTGTTCAGCTTTACAGGCCGTCGGGAGCTGTCCATGGTGGCTTTCTCCCCCTCTGTCTCTCACTCTCCGTTCAGCTCTACAGGCCGTCGGGAGCTGTCCATGGTGGCGGTGCTGAAATTTCATTTGTAAACGAGCATTTCGGGAGGTTGTTAAATCCTCATGGAAATGAGTTTGATACATTTTCCAGTTGACTGCAATTCACTCCCAATCGAGAACCTCTTCTTATTAAAATCCTGGGATGAGGAATGTTATTAGTTGTTGCGACTGCGACTTGCATGGCATGTTCTGTGATGTTTAATAAACACATTTCAAACCTAAACAAAATAATCTCGTGTGATCTGAATTACAGTTAATAATTAGTTTGAACTAAATAAGTAACATAGCAGGCCTTTATTAAAGGAAATCAGTGCAGAGGTCTGAAAACAGTTATATAAGCTAACAAACAGGTGCAGAGATTTACAGTCTAGATCCGTGGTCTTCAACAGGGGGTGTGGAGCCACCAAGGGGTCTGCAGAGGTACTGCCGGGGGTCTGCCAATTTTTGTCAGTAGTTTGTGATTTTATTGTATTTGATCTTAGATGAAAATAATAATATTGAGGAAACACCAAGCATTAATAGGCTACTTTTGAAAGAAACAAAATATTTACATCTCTTGAAGCAATATATGTGAAACACATTGTCCACTCCTTCTTGCCTTTTTAATGTAATCTATTCATAAAAACAAGTGTCAGTTCTGATATCCTGGTGTGCGCTGGATTATACATGTTATTATAGGCCACGCTTAAAATGCAACACGTTTATTTTATTTTCAATCTGCTCTGTTTCTCTATCAACCAAGGGGTCCTTGGGCTGAAATAGGTTGAAGACCCCTGGTCTAGATTATGGGCAGATTAACACTGGTCTCCTACGGCCCCCGGTGCAAGCCTAGCGCTGCAGCGGAGCAGGAGGAGCGCCTGGTACCTTGGACAGCGCCGGGCCGGCCTCTAGTTTGGAGCTGCAGCTCAGCCCCGTTCAGGACCTCGGACAGTTCTCCTGCCACTGGGGTAGCAGCGCTGGCCCATGCTCCAGCAACAGTGTCAGAATATGCTTTTGAGACGGGCCCGCAGATGCCTAGGACGGGCTCTGCAACTGACCAAACTAACAAACTGATAAACTGACAAATTAATCGACAAATTTCCTTCCGATACCCATGTGTTGAAAATGCCAGCAGGAAATATTAAGCCTTATAAAACGAGTCCCTCAAATCAAGTGATCTGATTGGTTCACAGCCGTTGTATAATGAGCGTATACCATGACCAGAGTCGCACAACTCAGTATCACATACCCGTTCGGAGTTACCAACTAGCTAGCAGCCTATAGTTAGCAACTACTCTCAAACTACTCGCAAAATGCCACTGAGTGACTGAAACATGCACTTGTTAATATACAAGTCAGTTTTATTCAACGCAAAAATTTGCTGCACCAGCCGAGTTTCTTGCGGGAAAAGACGTTTTCGTCGTTCTTCCGACTGGATTTGGATTGGATTTGGCGATGCTGATTGGCTGAAGTTGTCTGTCAAGGCAAGTAGTCCCACCCACTGAAATAACTGTGGGTGGCTGGAACTCCAGACTGATGAGTAAAGCGAAACAGAATGAGCTGTTCTTCCTCCTACCCTCTGGGAGGCGCTACAAACAGACAAACTCAGAAACAGCTTTTTGCCCCAGGCTGTTACCTCCCTTCCCCCCCCCGGTTTTTTATCCCATTTTATCCCCAATTAGTGCTCATTTGATTTCTCAATCCTGGTTGCTACTCCATCCTCTGCCGATCTGGTGAGAGCCGAGACTAGCTCCATGCTTCCTCCGAGACATGGGCAGTCAGTCAGCCGCTTCTTTTCACCTGACAGGGGAAGCTTCACCGGTAGGACATAGCACGTGGGAGGTTCACGCTATTCCAACCAGTTCCCCTCCCTCTGAACAGGCGCCCTTAACGACCAGAGGAGGAACCACACTAGCAACCAGGATATTGCATGTTTTTGTGAAGGGGGTTCCTATATGAAGGAAACCCCTGGGAGGCACGGGGAGAACATGCAAACTCCACACAGAAAGGCCCTTTTGCCGACCCCACCCGGGCGGTGGGCACTCGAGGACATGCGGACGGGCACGCATTCCTTCAGCGTTCACCTCGTCCCCAGGTGGGAATCAAACCCACGACCTTCGAGCTGTGAGGCGATAGTGCTTACCACTGCACCACCGTACCTCCCGGCTGTTACCTTCCTGAAGGTGAACCTGGCTAGCCGCTAAACTCTCCCCACCCACTGCTTCAAACTGAGCCCCCCTTGACCCGCCCCCACCCCCTGTCCGTGCACCTACTGACTCTTTGCACTCCTGGCATTATGGTACAACACTGTGCACATTATGTTTACCTTATGTTTACCATAGCAACACCTCAAATACAAGTACATAAGCTACCTCAGCTAAGCTTGTAATATGTTGTTGTTGATATTGAATCTCTCTTCTTACCAATTGACCAGGCTATCCAGCTGTCTCATAGTTCAGTTCTGAAGGAGAGTGAAGCATTCTGCAGCCTTCATTGTGAAACGTGCAGGTGTTGATAGCTGTTGTCTGAGCAGTGAGAGACGGAGGGATGTGTTGCGTTTTCCATCAACCTGTTCCTCAACACTGCAGTCTGTCCTCACAGCTCTGCTCTTTGGAGGCAACACAAATGTCCCAGTGTCAGGTCCGTGCAGGAAACCAGGCCTCTGTCATGGCGGTTTATTAAAATCTGACAGATCAACTGACGCCTGTGGTTACTGTCAAACTGGACGCAGGCGATGGCAGCTTCCTGTGCCCAGAGTTCAGTGCTCCAGAGAGAGGTGGAGGCTTCAAATAAACCCATTGGGTTTTCTGCCTCTCCATGCACTTCACATTATACTGTATGTTATCTTTGTCATCTTTGTGTATTTTTTTTTAACTTGTTTAAAAATAGAACTAACTAACTAGGGCCAGAGCCATAGAGATATACAAGTTGCATCATCTCCATTCACTCCAAAGGACCACAATTTGTATTTATTTATTTGTTTATTTATTTATTTATTTATTGATTGATTTATTGATTTATTGATTTATTGATTTATTGATTTATTGATTTATTGATTTATGTATTTATTGCCTCACAACAGCCGCACATACTCCCGTGATGAAGTGAATCTAGTCACTTTATAGTTAATTTCATTTATCATTTTGATTGACTGAGGAACAAATGAGTGTTTATATCTATTATATCTACATCACGGAATTCTATACCTCCTGCCAGATTGCAGTAGTTTATACTCTGGGTTCAGTACATGCAAGGGGTCGGATAAGATATTCCGAGCTTGTCGTATCGTTGCTTGCATGTTGAAAGACTCAAATTGTATATTATCAGCTTTATTTTTTGAATTCAAACGTCTAACTATTTCCCCGCACACACTATATAGCTATACGTGAGACACGTCACTATCAGCTATCAACTAGCATTTTGGACTTCCGTTGGTGCCACTCTCTCTTTAAATCCTCTGTGTGTGAGTGTATCTGCAGGAGGAAACAGTAACAGTGGGTCATTGCAATTTGCTGTTGAATCCGGTGACACTGATGGAGCGCTGAGTGGCCCAGGAATAATTGAAAGTGCTATCCAGAGGATAGACAGAAAACTCCTTCAATATTACAGCTATAATTCATGTTGATGCTGGAGTATGTTTAGCAGGGAGGGCAGAGGGCCCGCGCCTTCAAAACAATAACAGCCATAAAGCAGTAACTAACACACACACAGAGCCATTAGAACTGACAATAAAAACAATAAGTGTGAATGGAGATGTGGAGATGGCAATCAGTGCTAATATCCCACATCTTGAAGAGTTGAGGCTGCTTGAGTTGTTAATGTACTGCAGAGAGAGAGAGTTTGGCAGCTGTAATGAAATGTAGTGAACCGCTGTAATCAAAGGCAATTTCACAACAGTTAGTACAGTTTGTACTCTTAGTACTGCAGAGAGACAGAGAGACAGACAGGAGAGGCTGACAGAAGAGACAGACAGGTAGGAGAGACAGACAGGAGAGACAGACATGTAGGAGAGACAGACAGGTAGGAGAGGCAGACATGTAGGAGAGACAGACAGGTAGGAGAGGCAGACATGTAGGAGAGACAGACATGTAGGAGAGACAGACAGGTAGGAGAGGCAGACATGTAGGAGAGACAGACAGGTAGGAGAGGCAGACATGTAGGAGAGACAGACAGGAGAGGCAGACAGGAGAGGCAGACATGTAGGAGAGGCAGACATGTAGGAGAGACAGACATGTAGGAGAGACAGACATGTAGGAGAGACAGACATGTAGGAGAGGCAGACATGTAGGAGAGACAGACAGGAGAGACAGACAGGAGAGACAGACATGTAGGAGAGGCAGACATGTAGGAGAGGCAGACAGGAGAGACAGACAGGAGAGGCAGACATGTAGGAGAGGCAGACAGGAGAGACAGACAGGAGAGGCAGACATGTAGGAGAGACAGACAGGAGAGACAGACATGTAGGAGAGGCAGACAGAGGCAGACAGAGGCAGAGATGTAGTAGAGACAAACAGGGGAGGCAGACATGTAAGAGAGACAGACAGACAGGAGAGACAGACATGTAGGAGAGACAGACAGGTAGGAGAGACAGACATGTAGGAGAGACAGACAGGAGAGGCAGACATGTAGGAGAGACAGACAGGAGAGACAGACAGGAGAGGCAGACAGGAGAGGCAGACATGTAGGAGAGACAGACAGGAGAGGCAGACAGGTAGGAGAGACAGACAGGAGAGGCAGACAGGTAGGAGAGACAGACAGGTAGGAGAGGCAGACAGGAGAGGCAGACATGTAGGAGAGACAGACAGGTAGGAGAGACAGACAGGAGAGGCAGGGATGGGTACCGTTCACATTTGAACTGATACCGGTACAATACCGGTACCTGGAATTCGGTACGGTACCCAAAACGGTACCATTTTCGGTACTTTACACACTCTAATAACAAAAAAAATTGCAGTTGTTAAAAAAAAGTCCAAACTTCTCAATTTCAACATTGTTCTTTATTTAGCACATTATTTATTTAGCACCAGACAAAATAAAACTCCTCCCTACCTCCCTCCTCCCAAACCAAGAGTTGTAGCAGCAAGGTTAGTTTAGTGGGGTTGGGGAAATGGGGGGAATAGAACTTGATGTCCAACACAGCTTCCAGCAGGGCCTGGTCTTCATCTTCAAAGAGCTCCCCAAGTGCTGAAGGTTTCTTCTGCTTATTGAGTCGTATCTGAAAACAAAAAAAGGCATCGTGATTCATCAAGCATTATTTGTGTTATCAATAGAAAGAAGTGTCAGTGCTATGCACATCTTAGAAATTACAATTTATTGTTAGTAACATAGCTTAGGCTACACTATGAATAACACACCCATTATCACTCGTCATTATGCAAAGCCCCATTATCTAACTACCACAACGGCAGTGAAACAACTTATCCAGCTAACGCTAGCAAATTACCGTAAATTCCGGACTATAAGACGCACCGGTGTATAAGCCGCGGGACCAAAATTGACTATTTTTTTCTTCTATAAGCCGCACCGGTCTATAAGCCGCGGGTGTTTTGATGTTTAATTACCATATGAAAGGGTTCGTGCACAGAGAGGAATGTCGGGAAAGCGATGGCTGTTTGGGGAAGCTCCCATTTATTAACATTTCAACAAAACAAAACAAAAGTCAGGTCACTAATCCCCAGACAAAATCACACAACAATAGGCTATATGTGCAGCAAACCTGTAACCAGAGAAGTCAAGTCACTAATGCTCGTCTTCCTCTTCTTCCTGCGTACTGAAACCACCAAAGTCCTCATCTTCAGTGTCGGAAACGAACAGGTTCAGGGTGGCTTCGTCAACCACTCTCCTCTCTCCTTCATTGTCACTCAAAACCAACGAACTCCTCTTCATCTATAGCTGTGTTTCCATTACAGTTTTTCGCAAAAGAATTGCGATATTTCTACAACTTCGACAATGTACAATTGCGACTTGTAGGCGTTTCCATTGAAGTTGCGTTTGAGTGATTCCCCGTTGCAGCAGCTGCCACAGTGATTACGCACGGGGATCTGCCCCATATCCCGTCCCCTGCATGCTCAAATCCAACCAATGGTCAATGGAAATCCCAACATGAAGTTACAATGCATATAAACGAGCCTGATTATCAATTCAAAAGAAAATGAGTCGCAAAATGTTGCTGGCTGCGTGAATGCAGTCAGCGCGACAGGCAGAGGAAAAAAGGTAGCCTAATAGCCTACAACTGGTCCGATTTAGAGATGGAGGGGGGAAAAGGCTGATTTGGTTCTATAATTGCACCTGAAACGTGTGCAATGTATTAGCCTACTCACAGTCACTGTATTCACTTCAGACAGCACCACCGCACCAGTGTGTGCTTTTCATCCTCTCATCTCGCCGCTGTGCCAAATGCGCGCACACAGGCAGCCTGCTGTCACCATGGACCGATTTCTGCCATTAAACATTATCTAATTTGCCCGGCTACGCTTTTGCACAACACTCGTCTTTCTGCTAGGTAGCGTTGCTTCAAAGTTTTCCACTTGCTGCGGAGGTTTTGACACGGCTATCGAACCTTACTTACCAAACTTATTTTCCGCTCCTTTTCCAAGGGATAATATGGGTCACATGACGTGCAAATGCGAAAAATGTGTTTCCATTACACTTTTGCGATAAACTGCTATATCGACACGTCTGAAAAACCACCTCATGATCATCTACTGCTCGTTCTCATGCTGTCGAGAACGAGCAAAGCTTTTTTTTGGTGAAAGAATCCTCCAGGGCGCTTCTTGTTAACAGTCCGAGTGAGTGGCAGGTCGAACGTCAAAGGCACTTCATCCATATTTATGATCTGCTCCGGTTCGATGGAATATTCCTTGATCTTCCTTTGTGTGAATTCGCCGAAGTTTGTGATTTTCTCCTGGTAGTCGGGGGAGGGAGTTGATGGGCTTGTGGCCGTTTGCTTACCGTAATTACCATATGTAAGTGGTCACGCACAGAGGGGATTGTCGGGAAAGAGATGGCTGTTTGAGGAAGCTCCCATTTACCGTATTACCGTAACATTTCAACAAAACAACATAACACAACACCACCGTTGTTTATTTTTACAGTGCACACAGTGTCCGCGGTGTGGTGAAAAGAGGGCAAGAGAGGAAATTAAAACAGAAGTGGATTTATAGTTAGAAAGAGTGCTAAAAAAGAGAGATTTTTTTTTTTTTTTTTTTTTTTTTCTGAAAAAATCCATAGATAAGACGCACCGTTATATAAGCCGCAGGGGCCAAAAAACGGGAAAAAAGCCGCGGCTTATAGTCCGGAATTTACGGTAAATAACGTTACCTGATGTTGTAGAAGTCGATGCCTCTCTCAAGTTCCGTCATCATCCTCCTGCAAGACTTCAGCTAATGTTACAGCTGACGAGCTGAGGAGGTGCTGCTAACGTTAGCTGCGGTGTGGTGTCTTCTTCATTCACTCAGGCTATCTAACACGTTACAATCTTCAGCATTTAGCTAAATATATCTTGTGTTTGACCATGCTTCCTCAAGTTTGAGGTGTTTCCCTAGTCAGCTTTGCAATTCACATCACAAATGTTGCAACCAGTGTTGTCTGAGTCTATCTTGGTAAAGTGTAGCCACATTTTTGGACCGCTTTTGGCTAGCCCTGTTTTGCTTTCAGGACCTTCAGGTAGAGTGACGTACTGAGGTAACGCGCTCTCGCGTGTTGCCTTAAGGTTCCGTCGGAATTTCTATTTTACCCACTCTCTTTCTATTACTCAGATGCGTTCAAGTACCGAAATTAGGTACCGTTCGTTTTTATGTGAACTGGTACGGGGCAGTACCGACGTATTTCGGTCGGTGCCTGTAAAAGTACCGAGTTCGGTACCCATCCCTAGGTAGGAGAGACCGACAGGAGAGACAGACCGGTAGGAGAGACAGACAGGTAGGAGAGGCAGACAGGTAGGAGAGGCAGACAGGAGAGACAGAAAGGTACGAGAGGCAGACAGGAGAGACAGACAGGTAGGAGAGACAGACAGATAGGAGAGGCAGACAGGTAGGAGAGGCAGACAGGAGAGACAGACAGGTAGGAGAGGCAGACAGGAGAGACAGACAGGTAGGAGAGGCAGACAGGAGAGACAGACAGACAGGAGAGACAGACAGGTAGGAGAGGCAGACAGGAGAGACAGACAGGTAGGAGAGACAGACAGGAGCGACAGACAGGTAGGAGAGGCAGACAGGAGAGACAGACAGTAGGAGAGGCAGACAGGAGAGGCAGACAGGTAGGAGAGGCAGACAGGAGAGGCAGACAGGTAGGAGAGGCAGACAGGAGAGGCAGACAGGTAGGAGAGACAGACAGGTAGGAGAGACAGACAGGTAGGAGAGCAGACAGGTCGGAGAGGTAGACCCCAAAACACCCGAACTTGGGCCTCCGACATGAAAGGCAAGTGTTTTACCTTTCCAGCACCTCAGTCACTCCTCCTTTAGCACGGCCTGGTTTATTTGAATGTGTCCCGTGGTGATTTCAGTCGGTGTGGAGATCTGTTGATTTCAGATGGTGTGGAGGTCTGTTGATTTCAGATGCTGTGGAGGTCTGTTGATTTCAGATGGTGTGGAGGTCTGTTGATTTCAGATGCTGTGGAGGTCTGTTGATTTCAGATGCTGTGGAGGTCTGTTGATTTCAGACGCTGTGGAGGTCTGTTGATTTCAGACACTGTGGAGGTCTGTTGATTTCAGACACTGTGGAGGTCTGTTGATTTCAGATGCTGTGGAGGTCTGTTGATTTCAGACACTGTGGAGGTCTGTTGATTTCAGACACTGTGGAGGTCTGTTGATTTCAGACACTGTGGAGGTCTGTTGATTTCAGATGCTGTAGAGGTCTGTTGATTTCAGACGCTGTGGAGGTCTGTTGATTTCAGATGCTGTGGAGGTCTGTTGATTTCAGACGCTGTGGAGGTCTGTTGATTTCAGAAGGTAGGGAGGTCTGTTGATTTCAGACGCTGTGGAGGTCTGTTGATTTCAGAAGGTGTGGAGGTCTGTTGATTTCAGACATTGTGGAGGTCTGTTAATTTCAGGTGGTGTGGAGTAGGGCTGCACGATATGAGGAAAAGCTGCTATGTGCGATAACACTGTTCAATATTGCGATGACGATATGACCTGCGATAAATAAATAAATGCTATAAACAAAAATATTAATGGGTAGCGGTGCTCCGATCCGGCTAAGCCACGATCCAATCCGATTCCGATTCCTGGGGTCACGATCCGATTCCAGAATCGATTCTCGATTCCAACGATTCTCGATTCCAGAATCTAGAATCGATTCTCAATTATGTAGTTTTATATTGCAATAACACACAAAGGTAAATCTAAGACAAAAAATGACAAATGTATTAATGCTGAACTTCAAATTCAACTTCTGAAGTATTACAGTGAGAGCATAAATTCATTTTGCAATATGAGCGTGTTAATTTAAGCATAAGTATCAGTAAGTGGCACGGGATTCTCAAAGCCTGTGTTGAGGGTCATACGAACAAAAATGCACTCTTGAAGCTAAAAAAAAATCCAAAACCAACAAGTTAATTATTTACATTTTTACTTCAATGTAGAACAGTCATTTCTTACACATGAGATTACTTTTAGCCTTTTAGTCATAACGATTATTGAAAGATATTCCATATTCCATATTCCATATTCCATATTCCAGAGAGAACATCGGGAAATGTTATAACAGAAGTGGACTATTGGCCAAAATGACATGAACATTTGGACACTTATTCAGCCGGTATCTTGCATGTTGCGTTGAGGTGCACTGTAAAAAATAAATAAAATAAAAATAAAAATAAAATTATTGCGATAACACGAGACTTTTGCGATGTGTTCATCACGCATTTTCATATCGTGATGACGATGAAAATACGATTAATCGTGCAGCCCTAGTGTGGAGGTCTGTTGATTTGATGGTGTGGAGGTCTGTTGATTTCAGACGGTGTGGAGGTCTGTTGATTTGATGGTGTGGAGGTCTGTAGATTTCAGACGGTGTGGAGGTCTGTTGATTTGATGGTGTGGAGGTCTGTTGATTTCAGGTGGTGTGGAGGTCTGTTGATTTCAGGTGGTGTGGAGGTCTGTTGATTTCAGACGGTGTGGAGGTCTGTTGATTTGATGGTGTGGAGGTCTGTTGATTTCAGACGGTGTGGAGGTCTGTTGATTTCAGACGGTGTGGAGGTCTGTTGATTTCAGATGGTGTGGAGGTCTGTTGATTTCAGATGGTGTGAGGTCTGTTGATTTGATGGTGTGGAGGTCTGTTGATTTCAGATGCTGTGGAGGTCTGTTGATTTCAGATGCTGTGGAGGTCTGTTGATTTCAGATGGTGTGGAGGTCTGTTGATTTCAGATGCTGTGGAGGTCTGTTGATTTCAGATGCTGTGGAGGTCTGTTGATTTCAGACGGTGTGGAGGTCTGTTGATTTCAGACGGTGTGGAGGTCTGTTGATTTGATGGTGTGGAGGTCTGTTGATTTCAGACGGTGTGGAGGTCTGTTGATTTGATGGTGTGGATGTCTGTTGATTTCAGATGGTGTGGAGGTCTGTTGATTTGACGGTGTGGAGGTCTGTTGATTTCAGATGGTGTGGAGGTCTGTTGATTTCAGACGCTGTCTCTCACTCTCACCTACTCCATCCCTTGCTCGCCGTCTGTCCTCACATGTAAGTGTTCTCACTCCAACTGACTGACTGAACTATACTGCACTACAGCTGTCTGTATGGTAGCCGTGTGTGTGTGTGTGTGTGTGTGTGTGTCTGTGTGTGTGTGCGCGTCACATGTTTGTGTGTGTGTGTGTGTGTGTGTGTGTGTTTGTATGTGTGTGTTTTCTCCGTGCAGTGTGAGTTTCTCCATTGAGACTGAAGAGTGAATCCATCAGTCCTCTGTAGTGTCTGAGGTGGGGACAATTAATCCAATTCAATGAATTAAACCAATTGAACCAATCAGAGCAGCTCTCAGCTGTCAGGCTCACTCAGTCAGACTTCAGGTTAACTCTCATTGAGTGTTTTAAACAGCGCAGGTCACCTGTCACAAAGCGCCTCCAGACATGCCAAGAGCCAGCCAATTAGACCTGCTGCCAGCCAGTCAATCAGCTATGACATCACACAGCCAGAATTCAAACTTGGCGGGAGTGCTGCTGGGAACCCAAGAAAGTGCAGTGACAAATTGTGTGTAAGGCAGGTGGGAGGATCAGGGGGGGTGGGGGGGGGTGGGAGCGGGGGGGCGGGCGTGATGTGACCTTAAGACTAGTGCACTAGTCTTAACGTCCTTACACATCGGAAGCGTTTTTTTCGTTCGATTAATTCGCACGTTAATAATATTTTCCGAGCCAGTCAACCGTGCATACCAACGGCGAAGTTTCGCTGAGCGTTATTGCGGTGTTTATTTTTTCGAACCGCGGTCGATTTTTCTGAACTTCGCTTCCAACGTGTACACATCTGTGGCTGTGATTGACAGGTGGGTCGAAACTCGCATCGCAATTTCGTGCCGTATATTCACATCGCTCTTGATGTGTAAGAACCTTTAGTCAGGTTAATATTCTCTATAAATCTAGTGCGTTCACATCCTGGATCTTCTGGATGTTCCCTTCACATCTCCATCATCATCATCATCAGATGGAATATCTGTCACTGCCCCCTGTGGTGGGGATGCAGCGGTGCAGCTTAATGGCTGAGAGCTGCTGTGTGTCTTCAGCGCAGCATTCCTCTGCAGGAGTTCATTATGGAGTGTGTTTGCAGTGTCTGTGAGTGTGCGTGTGTGTGTGTGTGTGTGTGTGTGTGTGTGTGTGTGTGTGAGCGTGTGCACACGCGTGTGTGCGTGCGTGCGTGTGTGCGTGCGTGTGTGTGTGTGTCAGGGGGTGTGCCTGGCTTTGATTGGTCTCTTTTCATGCCAGGCCACCTGTCACCTTCTCTTCTCTTTAAAGCAGCTTCTGGGTGGCGGTTTGGCAGCTCTCAGCGCAGCGAAAGAAAAAATAGACAAAAATAAATAAGAGTGAGAAGAAACGAGACAGAGAGAGCTGAGGGAGTGTGTGTCTGTGTGTGTGTGTGTGTGTGTGTGTGTGTGTGTGTGTGTGTGTGTGTGTGTGCGCCTGTGCGTGTGTGCGTGTGTGCGTGTGTGCGTGTGTGTGTGTGGATCAGAGCCACCTGGGCCGGAGAGATAGACTTTAAGTCAGCAGCTAACAAATGATTTACAGAGAGAGAGAGCGACAGAGAGAGACCAAAACAAACCTGCTGTCAGGGATGAGAGAGCAGCGAGTGGCAGGCCGCACTTCAGTCCAACGCACAGCAGAGGGTCATGTGACCCGCAGGCGGCGGGTTTCGAACCATGCAGCCATGCTGCTAGCTTCACCTGGTCAGCCCCAACCTCTGACGTCAGCACAGTTCCAGCAATGGAGGGTTTGAATCACAAGGCAAATTTCCGGGTTCCGCCAACAGGAATCGTGCGTCAAAAATTGATTGGCTGTGCTGTTACGGAAGTTCGGCATGCTGTCTGTCATTGGTCAATTCACATGTCTGTCACGCCTCTTTCTTTTTTTGTCTTGGGGGCCGGGCGTTAACCACTTTTCAGGAGTTGTGTTCCAGCTGTAACGTATCTATGACTGGCTACGAGACTGTTGTAGTTGACTGAAGTTGGGGAAAAAAACTTTCAGACTGGAAGGAAGTTCAACAAAATCCGACCAATCACGACACGTGTGTCCACGGAAAAAAATTCTGATTGGACTAATGAGCGGAAGACCCGCCTTAAAAAAATTCTGATTGGACTAATGAGCGGAAGACCCGCCTTTCTGCTTCCCATTCCGGTTGGTGCATGATTCTCCCCCACGAAGTACAGACGGTATGGCGGAAGCATTTGAAAATTGCGGAAGCCAACTCGTCTGTTCTAAGAGACTACCCGTTCACCGGCCACGTCAGCATGTGTGTGTTGTACAACGTGTTGTGTGAT
>NC_139634.1:44166479-44168979 GCF_964638095.1 Poromitra crassiceps | reverse complement strand
AAGTTGAGAAAAAAATTTACTCGGTCAAAGTAACTATTTAAATCACCCCTGTGTGCTCAGTTTATCAAAAATAACTCTTATTTACAATTTTGATTTTCGTTTCGGAGATTTTTAACCTCGCGTCACCAGGCTCTTCTCGGCGACAAAGAGGACATTTCCCTCGGCTCGTGCACGAGCGGGGGCGAGCCCTTAGAGAGAGAGTGAGAGAGAGAGAGAGAGAGAGAGAGAGAGAGAGAGAGAGAGAGAGAGAGAGAGAGAGAGAGAGAGAGAGAGAGAGAGAGAGAGAGAGAGAGAGATGCATTTCACCACATACAGCACGCAGTGCGAGCCCCCGCTGCACTTTTCACTTCCTGAAACTCTTCGCTCTTAAATGTTAATATACTTGGCCAATACGTATCTATCATACAAAATAAAGCAAGCAGCCAAACGGTAATGTCTTCATTTAATGTAGAACGCAAAACATCGTTAAACCTGCATTCCTGTGATGAAGTTAACGTTTGAGTCGGCTTTAAAACGGAGGTTGGTGGAGGTGGGAGGGACTATTTTATTTCGTGGAAGACTGATTTACAGTATGAATAACAGACATTTAGCCATTTAGATTGCTTTATTTATTACACATGGAAATATAAATGACTGGTCTTATTGTTTTGTTGGCAAGTGACCATGGTATAAGCGGGTTAATGCACTTCGAGGTGTACATTATCACTTTTTAAGGGACTTCGCGGAGGCAAACCATCCTCGGCTTCGCCTCGGACGGTTCACGCCTCTCGCGTCGTCCCTTAAAAAGTGATAATGTACACCTCGTCGTGCATTAACCCTTACCTAAACTATTCTAAACCAACCGGCAGCCCTCGACCAGTGATGAAGAGCACCGATGCCGGACGAAGCTTTGCTGCTTTTTTTCCCTTCCTGTTGCCATTTTGGAAAACGCCTCCTTGCGCCAATGGGACAAGAGCACAGAACCATGACAGCCAATCAGAGGCTGAGTAGGACAAGTGTTGCCAAGAAATGCTGTGCTCCCCATGTGCTCCCCAATGGAACAATGTATCAGTTCTTATCAATGTAAGTTAAGGGACGTTGTTTATTTATTTGTAGATGTTATGATATGGAGCATTGGCCAACAAGGTTAAGTGATGACATTTTGAAACTTTGAAAATTTTGAACACATTCAATATTGTCATGTTGGCAAAAACTGGTACAATAAGATCCCACCCAACCCCTCCTGTTTCCCACAGCTCAGTGTTGATCTGGCTCTTTGTTGTCATTTGAAATAGACTTGACTCGTTCCATAACTCAGAGCATCTAGCGCGGCTTGGCCTTTCTCGCTAACATTAGCCTAGCATCTCAGCTCAGGTCGGTCTCTCTCTGTAACATTAGCTATAGACTAGAGTAGCTGTCGGCTCGGTCTCTCTCTGTAACATTAGCTATAGCTGTGTAGCCTGTCTAGATGTGTAGCCTGCCTAGCTGTCTGCTCTGATATATCATTGCAGTAGCGTAGCGGCCAGCCCGGCTGGGCTTCCCCCTGACTGATTCTTTATGCTGACCAAACAGCATCTAATCTTAGAGGGACTACAGCAGGGCTTCTAATCAGGCAGACAGCGGCTGTAAACAACACAGATTGATCACCGCCCGGCGTCCGCGGCTAGCTCCTCCAGGACAAAGTCTTACGCGTGTTGTTTTACTGTCACGCTACACTAACAAAGCCTGTCATAAAGAATAAGAAGCAGAGGAGATAGCCTGCTTTCCATTACGTTTTCCCGGGGATGTCTACGATAAGAAGCGCGGGCCTCTTCCGAGCCTCTTATCACAACTGTCCTAATTCCATTAATAGTGAAGTCAACGCGGCGGCGGCGGATTAGCACAGCTAACCTTTCCCCCCCCGGCCAACCTTAGTGTACGCGGTAATAACTCCGGAATTAATTTGTTCAGCGCCCGACTGTCTCGATGAGAAGGGAAGGCCAACAGGGAGCTCGATTAGCTGCTCTAATGGCTGCTCGGGATGCAAATGCAGGAAGTTGACGCGCTGGATGGAAGTGACACTAATTTATGAGCGGATGAACCTGGCCCACCGACTGTGTGAGAGCACTTAGACTCCAGCAGGGACCAGCGTTACCCAGAGGCTGTATCAAAGCCCTCCTCCAGCAGGGACCAGCGTTACCCAGAGGCTGTATCAAAGCCCTCCGCTCTCTCTCTGCCCCCCGGACTCAACAACACATCTGGGGCCGGCAGGCAGCACCAGAGGTCCTCGGAGGAGAAGAGCACTTTGTTTAGGCAGGAGGCTGAAGAATGACCGTGTTTTATGGTGCATCTATCAGCACACGTCTCACACTGAGCAGGATTAGATGGCATGAGATGGGGATGGTATTTCCCCCGCAGGGAAATCCATCTGGAACATGAGACCAGCGACAAAAACACCAAAACCCATAAACACATCACAGAGGATCCATCCAACTGTGAAGACAAACTACCATGTATACAACTAACTGCTATAAGGACACAT
>NC_139634.1:44146479-44161479 GCF_964638095.1 Poromitra crassiceps | reverse complement strand
TTACAAAACCAACGTGTCCAAGAAAAGCACATGCTTTGAAAGTCGCACGTGGATTTCCACATGTGACTTTGGAAAGCGAGTGCGGCACTTTCAAGACAAACTCGAGACAAAAGCACGAGTGAAGGAAAACATGTGAGCTGCTTCTGTGGACAAATGAGCATGATAAAAACACGTGAAACAGATGAGAATGAAGACGGTGGAGAGAGGATTGCTCCCGTTATCAGAGCTGGTTTCTGGAGGCGAGCCGGCGCTGCACTTAGCCTGTCAACCTGCTGTCAGGATGCGTCACACTGATTGGGAGCTCTTTTGAAAAACGTGAGTCTGTGATTATTCACCCCCACTTAGAGGAAGAGACAAAAGCCTGCAGGCGCTTTGCTCAAGATGGCGACACGGTAAATCGTAGTTCAGCCCGCCTGAAACGTCTCAGAGGATTTCAACAGTTTGAAACATCTGAAAACAGAAAGAATTCCTGACAGCTGAAAGAACTGATTTGACCTGAGATCACTGGAAAACACCAGAGGAACCTGTAACTGCTCGTACTGGTTAAACCGGGTTATTCTGGTCTGCATGGTTATGATGTTTACATGGGCCGACAAGAACCATGAAGATTAGCGTTGACTCAAGCTGCCAACCTGTTGTGTCGTTGGCAAACCATTCGTTCAAAAGAACTGAACTGAATCACTTCCCAAAACGATCTGTTCATTTCTCAGTTCGGTCAGCAGCGAGCGTGCAGGACGGGGACTCTTTGCAAGGCCGGTGTAGATCCAGGATCTGTTCCACTTACAGATTCTGCTCACCCTACAAGGCCGGTGTAGATCCAGGATCTGTTCCACTTACAGATTCTGCTCACCCTACAAGGCCGGTGTAGATCCAGGATCTGTTCCACTTACAGATTCTGCTCACCCTACCAGAAGTGCTCTGCTCGGGCTCCACAACAGGCTCTAACCCTAACCCTGATTCATATTTGTAATGTCTATCATGTCTGATAACATCGGTAGCTTAGCGTTAGCTTGTTCGCTAATCTAAAACTGTCAGCCATTTTGCCCACGTTAATCCCACCATGTGGCCGACGTACAGCCAATCAAATTGCCTGCTCGAGCTGAAATTGGACCCGATCAGAAGTTGCACCGACACCGGCACAAGCCTTTATGGGACCTAAGTAGAATTTGATTTCCCCCCCCCCCCAGCACCTCAGTGGCCCCAATACTATGGACTGTTATCAATGCTTGATCATCCGCACACCTCCTGTAAATCTATCACCCACACACGCAGAATGCACATCTGTTTTTTTTACTCATCTCTTCTCTTCTTCTCTTTTCTCTGCTGCAGAACGAGCTGTCATTTTCTGTGACATTACTTTTTGCTGCATCAATGCAGAGGAGACGACTGTAAGCTAACGTTAGTCTGACTGACTGTGACAGAGGAGACGACTGTAAGCTAACGTTAGTCTGACTGACTGTGACAGAGGAGAGGACTGTAAGCTAATGTTAGTCTGACTGACTGTGACAGAGGAGAGGACTGTAAGCTAACGTTAGTCTGACTGACTGTGACAGAGGAGAGGACTGTAAGCTAACGTTAGTCTGACTGACTGTGACAGAGGAGACGACTGTAAGCTAACGTTAGTCTGACTGACTGTGACAGAGGAGACGACTGTAAGCTAACGTTAGTCTGACTGACTGTGACAGACGAGAGGACTGTAAGCTAACGTTAGTCTGACTGACTGTGACAAAGGAGAGGACTGTAAGCTAATGTTAGTCTGACTGACTGTGACAGAGGAGAGGACTGTAAGCTAACGTTAGTCTGACTGACTGTGACAGAGGAGACGACTGTAAGCTAATGTTAGTCTGACTGACTGTGACAGAGGAGAGGACTGTAAGCTAACGTTAGTCTGACTGACTGTGACAGAGGAGACGACTGTAAGCTAATGTTAGTCTGACTGACTGTGACAGAGGAGAGGACTGTAAGCTAACGTTAGTCTGACTGACTGTGACAGAGGAGAGGACTGTAAGCTAACGTTAGTCTGACTGACTGTGACAGAGGAGAGGACTGTAAGCTAACGTTAGTCTGACTGACTGTGACAGAGGAGACGACTGGAAGCTAACGTTAGTCTGACTGACTGTGACAGAGGAGACGACTGGAAGCTAACGTTAGCCTGATTGACTGTGACAGAGGAGACGACTGGAAGCTAACGTTAGTCTGACTGACTGTGACAGAGGAGAGGACTGTAACATAACGTTAGTCTGACTGACTGTGACAGAGGAGAGGACTGTAAGCTAACGTTAGTCTGACTGACTGTGACAGAGGAGAGGACTGTAAGCTAACGTTAGTCTGACTGACTGTGACAGAGGAGAGGACTGTAAGCTAATGTTAGTCTGACTGACTGTGACAGCAGAGGACTGTAAGCTAACGTTAGTCTGACTGACTGTGACAGGAGAGGACTGTAAGCTAATGTTAGTCTGACTGACTGTGACAGGAGAGGACTGTAAGCTAACGTTAGTCTGACTGACTGTGACAGAGGAGACGACTGGAAGCTAATGTTAGTCTGACTGACTGTGACAGAGGAGACGACTGTAAGCTAACGTTAGTCTGACTGACTGTGACAGAGGAGAGGACTGTAACATAACGTTAGTCTGACTGACTGTGACAGAGGAGAGGACTGTAAGCTAACGTTAGTCTGACTGACTGTGACAGAGGAGAGGACTGTAAGCTAACGTTAGTCTGACTGACTGTGACAGAGGAGACGACTGGAAGCTAACGTTAGTCTGACTGACTGTGACAGAGGAGAGGACTGTAACATAACGTTAGTCTGACTGACTGTGACAGAGGAGAGGACTGTAAGCTAACGTTAGTCTGACTGACTGTGACAGAGGAGAGGACTGTAAGCTAACGTTAGTCTGACTGACTGTGACAGAGGAGAGCACTGTAAGCTAACGTTAGTCTGACTGACTGTGACAGAGGAGAGGACTGTAAGCTAATGTTAGTCTGACTGACTGTGACAGAGGAGACGACTGTAAGCTAACGTTAGTCTGACTGACTGTGACAGAGGAGAGGACTGTAAGCTAATGTTAGTCTGACTGACTGTGGCAGAGGAGACGACTGGAAGCTAACGTTAGTCTGACTGACTGTGACAGAGGAGACGACTGTAAGCTAACGTTAGTCTGACTGACTGTGACAGAGGAGACGACTGGAAGCTAACGTTAGTCTGACTGACTGTGACAGAGGAGAGGACTGTAACATAACGTTAGTCTGACTGACTGTGACAGAGGAGAGGACTGTAAGCTAACGTTAGTCTGACTGACTGTGACAGAGGAGACGACTGTAAGCTAATGTTAGTCTGACTGACTGTGACAGAGGAGAGGACTGTAAGCTAACGTTAGTCTGACTGACTGTGACAGAGGAGAGGACTGTAAGCTAACGTTAGTCTGACTGACTGTGACAGAGGAGAGGACTGTAAGCTAACGTTAGTCTGACTGACTGTGACAGAGGAGACGACTGGAAGCTAACGTTAGTCTGACTGACTGTGACAGAGGAGACGACTGGAAGCTAACGTTAGCCTGATTGACTGTGACAGAGGAGACGACTGGAAGCTAACGTTAGTCTGACTGACTGTGACAGAGGAGAGGACTGTAACATAACGTTAGTCTGACTGACTGTGACAGAGGAGAGGACTGTAAGCTAACGTTAGTCTGACTGACTGTGACAGAGGAGAGGACTGTAAGCTAACGTTAGTCTGACTGACTGTGACAGAGGAGAGGACTGTAAGCTAATGTTAGTCTGACTGACTGTGACAGCAGAGGACTGTAAGCTAACGTTAGTCTGACTGACTGTGACAGGAGAGGACTGTAAGCTAATGTTAGTCTGACTGACTGTGACAGGAGAGGACTGTAAGCTAACGTTAGTCTGACTGACTGTGACAGAGGAGACGACTGGAAGCTAATGTTAGTCTGACTGACTGTGACAGAGGAGACGACTGTAAGCTAACGTTAGTCTGACTGACTGTGACAGAGGAGAGGACTGTAACATAACGTTAGTCTGACTGACTGTGACAGAGGAGAGGACTGTAAGCTAACGTTAGTCTGACTGACTGTGACAGAGGAGAGGACTGTAAGCTAACGTTAGTCTGACTGACTGTGACAGAGGAGACGACTGGAAGCTAACGTTAGTCTGACTGACTGTGACAGAGGAGAGGACTGTAACATAACGTTAGTCTGACTGACTGTGACAGAGGAGAGGACTGTAAGCTAACGTTAGTCTGACTGACTGTGACAGAGGAGAGGACTGTAAGCTAACGTTAGTCTGACTGACTGTGACAGAGGAGAGCACTGTAAGCTAACGTTAGTCTGACTGACTGTGACAGAGGAGAGGACTGTAAGCTAATGTTAGTCTGACTGACTGTGACAGAGGAGACGACTGTAAGCTAACGTTAGTCTGACTGACTGTGACAGAGGAGAGGACTGTAAGCTAATGTTAGTCTGACTGACTGTGGCAGAGGAGACGACTGGAAGCTAACGTTAGTCTGACTGACTGTGACAGAGGAGACGACTGTAAGCTAACGTTAGTCTGACTGACTGTGACAGAGGAGACGACTGGAAGCTAACGTTAGTCTGACTGACTGTGACAGAGGAGAGGACTGTAACATAACGTTAGTCTGACTGACTGTGACAGAGGAGAGGACTGTAAGCTAACGTTAGTCTGACTGACTGTGACAGAGGAGAGGACTGTAAGCTAACGTTAGTCTGACTGACTGTGACAGAGGAGAGGACTGTAAGCTAATGTTAGTCTGACTGACTGTGACAGAGGAGACGACTGTAAGCTAACGTTAGTCTGACTGACTGTGACAGAGGAGAGGACTGTAAGCTAATGTTAGTCTGACTGACTGTGACAGAGGAGAGGACTGTAAGCTAACGTTAGTCTGACTGACTGTGACAGAGGAGACGACTGGAAGCTAACGTTAGTCTGACTGACTGTGACAGAGGAGACGACTGGAAGCTAACGTTAGTCTGACTGACTGTGACAGAGGAGACGACTGTAAGCTAACGTTAGTCTGACTGACTGTGACAGAGGAGAGGACTGGAAGCTAACGTTAGCCTGACTGACTGTGACAGAGGAGACGACTGGAAGCTAACGTTAGTCGGACTGACTGTGACAGAGGAGAGGACTGTAACCTAACGTTAGTCTGACTGACTGTGACAGAGGAGAGGACTGTAAGCTAACGTTAGTCTGACTGACTGTGACAGAGGAGAGGACTGTAAGCTAATGTTAGTCTGACTGACTGTGACAGAGGAGAGGACTGTAAGCTAACGTTAGTCTGACTGATTGTGACAGAGGAGAGGACTGTAAGCTAATGTTAGTCTGACTGACTGTGACAGAGGAGAGGACTGTAAGCTAACGTTAGTCTGACTGACTGTGACAGAGGAGATGACTGGAAGCTAACGTTAGTCTGACTGACTGTGACAGAGGAGACGACTGTAAGCTAACGTTAGTCTGACTGACTGTGACAGAGGAGACGACTGGAAGCTAACGTTAGTCTGACTGACTGTGACAGAGGAGAGGACTGTAACCTAACGTTAGTCTGACTGACTGTGACAGAGGAGAGGACTGTAAGCTAACGTTAGTCTGACTGACTGTGACAGAGGGGAGGACTGTAAGCTAACGTTAGTCTGACTGACTGTGACAGAGGAGAGGACTGTAAGCTAATGTTAGTCTGACTGACTGTGACAGAGGAGACGACTGGAAGCTAACGTTAGTCTGACTGACTGTGACAGAGGAGACGACTGTAAGCTAACGTTAGTCTGACTGACTGTGACAGAGGAGACGAATGGAAGCTAACGTTAGCCTGACTGACTGTGACAGAGGAGACGACTGGAAGCTAACGTTAGTCTGACTGACTGTGACAGAGGAGAGGACTGTAACCTAACGTTAGTCTGACTGACTGTGACAGAGGAGAGCACTGTAACCTATCGTTAGTCTGACTGACTGTGACAGAGGGGAAGACTGTAAGCTAACGTTAGTCTGACTGACTGTGACAGAGGAGACGACTGTAAGCTGATGTTAGTCTGACTGACTGTGACAGAGGAGACGACTGTAAGCTAACATTAGTCTGACTGACTGTGACAGAGGAGAGGACTGTAAGCTAATGTTAGTCTGACTGACTGTGACAGAGGAGAGGACTGTAAGCTAACGTTAGTCTGACTGACTGTGACAGAGGAGAGGACTGTAAGCTAACGTTAGTCTGACTGACTGTGACAGAGGAGACGACTGTAAGCTAACGTTAGTCTGATTGACTGTGACAGAGGAGAGGACTGTAAGCTAACGTTAGTCTGACTGACTGTGACAGAGGAGAGGACTGGAAGCTAAGCTAATGTTAGTCTGACTGACTGTGACAGAGGAGAGGACTGGAAGCTAACGTTAGTCTGGCTGACTGTGACAGAGGAGAGGACTGTAAGCTAACGTTAGTCTGACTGTGACCGAGGAGAGGACTGTAAGCTAACGTTAGTCTGGCTGACTGTGACAGAGGAGAGGACTGTAAGCTAACGTTAGTCTGACTGTGACAGAGGAGAGGACTGTAAGCTAACGTTAGTCTGACTGACTGTGACAGAGGAGAGAACTGGAAGCTAACGTTAGTCTGACTGACTGTGCGGTTGCATCAAAAGTGGGCATCAATGTGACACCTCTGACAGAGGCAGCAAAATGTATTCAAAGAACTATTAGCTAGCCAGCCTGTACAACACAATATGCATCTCACAATATCGCTTCAGTTACTTCCCTATAGGCAGACTGGTACATGTGCAGTTTCCCCCCTCAGTAAGCAGTAACATTTAGAGTTGATATTGTGCACAGAACACTGTGCTCAGAGCCAGCCTCTCTGTGCACAGAACACTCTGCTCAGAGTCAGCCTCTCTGTGCACAGAACACTCTGCTCAGAGCCAGCCTCTCTGTGCACAGAACACTCTGCTCAGAGCCAGCCTCTCTGTGCACAGAACACTCTGCTCAGAGCCAGCCTCTCTGTGCACAGAACACTGTGCTCAGAGCCAGCCTCTCTGTGCACAGAACACTGTGCTCAGAGCCAGCCTCTCTGTGCACAGAACACTCTGCTCAGAGCCAGCCTCTCTGTGCACAGAACACTCTGCTCAGAGCCAGCCTCTCTGTGCACAGAACACTGTGCTCAGAGCCAGCCTCTCTGTGCACAGAACACTCTGCTCAGAGCCAGCCTCTCTGTGCACAGAACACTCTGCTCAGAGCCAGCCTCTCTGTGCACAGAACACTCTGCTCAGAGCCAGCCTCTCTGTGCACAGAACACTCTGCTCAGAGCCAGCCTCTCTGTGCACAGAACACTGTGCTCAGAGCCAGCCTCTCTGTGCACAGAACACTGTGCTCAGAGCCAGCCTCTCTGTGCCAGATGCAGGAGAAACCCAGCAGGAACACGACGTCACCTCCTGGAGCGTTAACCACATCAGTCCAGAGAGATGGCCGTTCATCCATTCACTCAGCCATCAGTCATTAACGGCCCGACCCGGCTAACTCTGCGCTCCTCTCTTTGATTGTTATTGTGTTGCTGGGCAACCAGTCTGTTTAATTTTATTTAGGGACTAACGTCCTGGGTGGAAGAATAAGTAATAGTATTAGTAAAGATTATGAATAATAATAATTCTGTTTATTTGCTGTAAAGCTCCGCCTCCTGTGGCTTCTAACACTTGAATACAATAATTATAGTTTCCCAGGTCAAGCTGCGACTGTGTGTGTGTGTGTGTGTGTGTTTGTGAGAGAGAGAGAGAGAGAGAGAGAGAGAGAGAGAGAGAGAGAGACACGTTTCCCTTCATATACTGTAATGAATCAAGGAGCATATGAACAACTGACTGGTGACCATGGTAACCGTCCCCGTGTGCAGGTCCGGTCAGAGCCATACCACAAGCACACACACACACACACACACACACACACACACACACACACACACACACACACACACACACACACACACACACTCTGTCTGTTTATTTTCACAGAATCACTGTCTCATTCAAATGAACATTTCCGTTCCTTAATTTTCTTGATCAAATTATGTCTTTCCTGTGCATGTCTGTGTGTGTGTGTGTGTGTGTGTGTGTGTGTGTGTGTGTGTGAGCCCTATCGCAGCAGGCACTGGGTGGAAGGTGTTGTTCCATGTCCTTGTTGACTTGTCCAGGGCTCTCACCCTGGTGGGGAATCCCTAGCCTAGGTAAACCCAGCCACCACGTGACCTGCTCTCTCAGTTCCCAGTCACTAGCGTCTAGACTCCGGGCCATTCACAACGATTTCTGGGGCGATTGAAAGACCCGCGCAGACCCGCAGCCACCCGCAGCCAATGAGTGACGGCGTGACTGCCAACATCAGTCCTGCCGTGATCGGCCAATCAGAGAGTGCGTCTTTGTCAATGACGTGTAACAGCTGCAGCGGCTTAGCACTACCTAGCCGTTAGCATTTGGCCTCTCTAAAGCATAGCTCCCGAGCTAGCTACTAGCTGGCTAGCTATATGGCTATGCAACTACGTGAGGAAATTCAAGTGAAAACAGCTGTTGAGGTTGAGGTCTGTTGATCAAAATAACACCTAGCGTTATCGAAATCGGATTTTAGCGGACCATACAAGCCAGGGCTTCAGAGCTGATCACCTGGACACATTTTATGGCGAAATTATCTGATAAACTTGTCTGTGCTGCTCTGTGGTGATCAGCTAATGTCTTCATAGCATTGTGATTATGATTTAATGCATTATGGAAGATAAACGCTGGTTTAACATAATTAAAATAATTCCCTACCAAACATGTAAAGTGACGCTTCTGGGCAGTAGACCATTTGGGCATAACATTATGTAATGTGACATGAGATCACCACATTTCAATAAATATAACGTTTTTGCACATTTGAATGCTGCTGGTCGTTTGTTTAATGCTGTATATATTGGATATTTAAAGCTGATACACTTTACACAATCAAATCTAACTTATTCACAGCAATACACAGTCCAGTAGTACAGTGGGCTAATTGTTTGAATTATATCGAAATATATTTGCATGGTGTAGCATGTAATGCAGATAATGTAGCTAGATACTCTGACACAGAAAGGCAGACAAGCTAGCAGCAGGGATCTTGTCACACTGATTCCAGATAAACTCCTCTGTCTAGCCAGCTATACAATATTGATCAAAATAACACCTATATCGAAATCGGATTTTAGCGGACCATACAAGCCGGGGGGGCTTCAGAGCTGATCACCTGGACACATTTTACGGCGAAATTATCTGATAAACTTGTCTGTGCAGCTCTGTGGTGATCAGCTAATGTCTTCGCATTGTGATTATGATTTAATGCATTATGGAAGATAAACGCTGGAAGGCTGGGTAGCATTAGCTGACGTCATCCAGGCTACAGTAACATTAGGCTTTATAAGCATTCATTGATTGAAGCAGAGTGCTGGTCGGTTAAGTTTCTCTGTAGTCATGTCCTCCTCTGCTCCAATCTTCGTTCGTAGTTTCTTCTGTCTCTCGTCCAGCAGCTGCAGATGTCATCATTATCCACGTTATTGATTATTTATAAAAAAAATCTCGTGTAAATATTTTGTGAACGCACCAATAGTTAGAGAAGGAAACCTCTCTTTGCATTTTATTTTTTAATAAAAGTAGGCTACTTGTGATATCTCACGTGGTCGATCATCATTGCAAATTTATGTGAACAGCTAGGTTTAATGACAAATATGGAATATCACCCAAGGAAATACCACGGTTTAATGCCAACAGATAAACCATACAGATTTGTTGTAATTGTGAACACATAAGGGAGCAAAGACATGGTTTTCAAGCATAACACAATGTACAACTTTTATTCAAAGACAGGATTGAAAAATATAGGTCACTTGTATTCACTTCAGTAATGTCAGGTCTCAGTCGCATTCACGCTAACCTCTTAACTTCTAGCTAGGTCAAACACACCTTAACGTTATGAGTGTGGCCGTTTTGGATTAACATTAAGTCCACGATCAAGTCTAGCATTTCGGTATATTCCTACCTCTTAACATCTAGCTAGCTAGGTTGGATCTGGAATATGATATCGGCTTGATACATTTGATTGTAGCTACTCATACAGCCGTGTGGAGCTTATCTAGCTAGGTTGCATCTGGAATATGATATCAAGCCAGTAATGTAGCTAGATAGCGTTAAATAGGTTTATCTGTAACCACGCTGAAATGTGAGGGCATTAACGTTAATATTTCTAGCTAGGTCAAACACACCTTAACGTTATGAGTGTGGCCGTTTTGGATTAACATTAAGTCCACGATCAAGTCTAGCATTTCGGTATATTCCTACCTCTTAACATCTAGCTAGCTAGGTTGGATCTGGAATATGATATCGGCTTGATACATTTGATTGTAGCTACTCATACAGCCGTGTGGAGCTTATCTAGCTAGGTTGCATCTGGAATATGATATCAAGCCAGTAATGTAGCTAGCTAGCGTTAAATAGGTTTATCTGTAACCACGCTGAAATGTGAGGGCATTAACGTTAATATTTCTAGCTAGGTCAAACACACCTTAACGTTATGAGTGTGGCCGTTTTGGATTCACATTAAGTCCACGATCAAGTCTAGCATTTCGGTATATTCCTACCTCTTAACATCTAGCTAGCTAGGTTGGATCTGGAATATGATATCAAGGCTTGATACATTTGATTGTAGCTACTCATACAGCCGTGTGGAGCTTATCTAGCTAGGTTGCATCTGGAATATGATATCAAGCCAGTAATGTCAGGTCTCAGTCGCATTCACGCTAACCTCTTAACGTCTAGCTATAGCTAGGTTACATCTGGATTATGTATAATATACAGTATAATACTACGCTCACTACGTCATGACATTCACATTAACGCCTCCAAAAATCTACTGTAGCTAGCTAGCGTTAAATAGGTTTATCTGTAACCACGCTGAAATGTGAGGGCATTAACGTTAATATTTCAATTAGGTCAAACACACCTTACCGTTATGACTGCGGCCGTTTTTGATTAACATTAGCGTTAAGTCCATGATCAAATCTAGCATTTCGGTATATTCAGTGTGTGTGTGTGAAAAGGATGTTAGCATGCTAGCATTATTAGCACAGAATGTATACAGTCCATGGTACAACGTTAGGCCTTCAAGTCCTGAGGCGAACAGCACTGGAGGATGAAGTCTGCAGTCTGGCATTCAGTGTCCAGCATAACAAGCACGCCTGTTTCCTCATCAGGTTGGCAGCAGCTGTATAGATGATGACTGTTCTTCACAGCCACAAATATCTCTCCAGATCTGCGGCCATCTGCGTGTAGACAGTTGTCCTGTTCCTCTTTCATTCCCTGACCACCGTCACGCGATGTTCTCTCTTCTTGTAGCTGGTTGTAACCATTTGCGTGCTAGCAGTACTGAAATGAAAAGTGTTAGCTCGCTTGCTAACAACAAAGGTCGCAGAGCGATGACGCCATCTGCTGCACTGCGCATGTGCTCTGTGCACAAAGCTGGTTGGATGACGGTTGCGTAATGGAGCGGTCTATCGGGGGGGGGCCAACAACCGCATGAAATCGTTTAGCACAGGCGGGGGGACCAGACCATAGTGACTGAGAACAGGTCTGAGAGCAGGTCACGTGGGGGATGGGTTTACCCAGGCTAGGGAATCCCCGCTGTCATGAGTTGTGTCGTACCAACTCTCTAGAAAACTCAAATGAACTTGGTGAGATCGCCCCTCTTATGGCTGAGGGAGTGAGTCAGATTACCCACAGTGCATTGCGGTTCACAGTGCTCCCATGTAGCCAGGTGGAAGTAAGTGGATGACATGACCATCGCAGAACAGCGCCACCTCACCCAGCCCTCCTCTCTGATCTGATCTCTGAGCTGTCCTCCTGGGTTTCAAACCAGGCGGCTATGCAGCTAAACCCTAGTAAATGTAAAGTTGTCCATGTACATTTGTCACGCCAACCACTCCCCCCAGTCGCCCTGGTTCTGAATGACCACCGTCTAGAAGTGGTGCCGTCAGTCAAGTTCCTTGGCCTATGGATCCAAGGGAACTTGAATGGGACCAGGAGGTCAACCAAATGCTCTCTCTCCACTGCCAACCGTAAGCTCCACGTCTTGCATAGGCTTAAATGTTTTGGTGTAGATAGAGCTGATCTTAGTGACCATTTTCAAAACATACATCCGGCCCACCATAGAGTACTGGATAGTGCTCCAGTGTGGCACTCCTCCCTATCAGACTACCACTCCAATCAGTCAAGCCTTGGACAAATGCTGAAAGGCCATGGCACACCAATCAAACATTCTCAAACAAACACAAACAAACACGAACAAAGACAAATGTTCGTTTGGTGTGCCATAGCTGTCTGTCCTTGTCTGTTCGTGTTTGGCGATGTTCGGCGATGTTCTGTCATGTTTGCCAGGATTCGACTTGTTCAATCCGGCGTTGTTCGCTGTTCGCTGTTGTCTGGTAACTTCCCATGTTTTCAGTCGCGTATCCATGGAAACGGAGCTCACGCATGCGCGCCTAATGCATGCGGTTGTCTGGTCAGTTTGGTCAGAGGCAGAGCCTCCTAACGTTACACGCGACGCAGCAAACATACGTTTCTCTGCCAACCATGTGCCATCACACTGGGCATCAACAACACTAGCGGGAGACTTCTCCCATGCACTCCCGCAAATAAGTAATGTTTTGCGCAGCAAGGTTACATGAGGGAGAGAGAGAACATCCATGACGGCTAACAACGAGCTATGCTAATAACTAGCTAGCCGTTCAGAAACACATGTAAACAGCCGTGTGATCACTGAGAACGTCAGTAAAATAAGGAGAGAGCTGCAGGTGCTTATGCAGAACTAGTGCACGATTAAGTGCACAGTGGGTAATGACCCGCTGTGATGAAGAATATAGCGAGATTAACCAGGTTGATAGCAGAGAAAACACTGTTGCAGCTGCCATCAGCAGGACCTCCAAGCTTCAACTAGCGTTGCCTGCGGTTGCCTGTCACATGACGCCTTCATGGTCCCTCGATAAAGTCTGCAGAAATATGCACGTTCCCTCACCTCTCTCTCAAGAAGCGTCACATGAGTGTGGCGTTTAAGGCCATCTGTCGCTACAAAAGAAATAAACTGGGTGTATCATTGTATTACTCGACAGATGTATAACTAACTTTGTCAGTCTGAGCCATCTTCTATGTGCTGTAACACAGTGCAGTTTCTATTTTTTGGGACTTTTGTGCTGAATATGTTTGGTCGGTGTGCCATGCTTTCAAACAATCTCCAACATCTGCCAACATTCACAGACAATTGTCTGTTGGTGTTTGTTGGTGTTTGTTTGAGAATGTTTGATTGGTGTGCCATGGCCTTAAGAAAACAAGGCTAGGTGTCCGAACCGAAGGAACCAATTTATGTCCTCGACCCAACTCTCTATATTACATTAGCATCGTCAAAACGTGGAATAGGCTGTTATATCGCCAAAGGTTGGTAGATTGGTGTAATTTTTGGTTTGTGAGTAGTGGGTGACATTTCCAACCTATGTGCAAAGTCTGGTTACTGTGGGCCTTAGCCCTCGTTCACACAGGACGCGGAACGTAGCAGAGCTGAAGCTTGAGGCAGCACAAGCTGAACTGAGGCCTCACCGTTCACACAAGACGCCTTCTCTTTTCCTGCCTGGCAGCTTCAAGCTTCACGCGTCAGGCTTAGGAAAATATAGGACTGAATCCGGAACGATCGCTTGAGCAAGGCGTGAGCGTGGCTTCGGCGTGACACGCGCGCGGGTCGTGTGAACGGCCTCGCCTGAAACTAAATGAAACTTGGGGGTTCTGCGTAGGTTGAGCTTAGGTTGAGCGTTGCTTCGGCGTATAGTGGAAATGGGGGCTTAGGGTTTCTGACGTGTATACCGTTTTATGGAAGAAGGAAAAGAATAAGAATAATAAAGAATAATAAGAAACATAGCAAATACAATAGGGTTTCCAGCCTCTTCGGGTCTTGAACCCCTAATAAATCAGATGGATAATTTGGTACCACCCATGTTTTCTGAATTATTATTGGTTCTCTGCCTCCATCCAGTTTCTTGTGATTTTCTTCTTGGTGGATAACCGGCCAATTGTAGACAAGCTGATGTCACCTCCAGATGTTTCCAGTTTGAGAAGAGAAAATGTGATGTGAAACAGATCTTCTGCTAAACATTTTGGTGTCAGAATCAAAGTGCGAGGAGGGCTTCTTTCAGCCACCGTTTTGCACGAAGAGACGTTCAACAATTGGGTTTGTTGAAGGAGAATCAACATTTTTCTAGACAAACTCTCCTCACAGTCTGTCACGTCTCTCACCAGCAGGAGGCAACAGGCTCTCTGGGGAGAGAGGGACAAATGAACTGAACAGCTGTGGACGTGTTTCCTTTAAATATCAGTTCAGTTAATGTTTATAGCCCATTACCACACAAGCATGTGGAAAAGGCTTTACATCACATGTCTACACACAATATACATACATCATATGTATAGACATTTAGACATCACAATACTACACAAGCACTTCACCTTCACAGGTCTTTAGACTGTGGGAGGAAACTGGAGCACCTGGAGGAAACCCACGCAAACACGGGGAGAACATGCCCACTCCACACAGAAAGGACCGCGGTGGAGATTTGAACCCACAACCTTCTTGCTGTGAGGCAACAGTGCTAACCAATGAGCAACCGTCCTGCCAAAATACATTAAAATGCTGTGACATCAGATGTGGCAATATAATATGTAATAAAGCAGTTTCGTGTGCAGGTAGAGCGGTGTCAGTCTGCACAGACAGCAGACAGACAGACAGACAGACAGACGGGTAGGCAGACAGCCGGGGAAGCTGCATTTTAATTGGCAGAACATCCTGTCAGTCAGGCAGCAGGAGGGCGATCACAGCTGAGCTAAGCATGTTTGTGATTGACAGGTCCAGGGGACCAATCATGAAGCCAGAAGGGTTTCAGTGCATGCATTCAGGTCCATGTCG
>NC_139634.1:44128979-44141479 GCF_964638095.1 Poromitra crassiceps | reverse complement strand
GTTCTGTTTGTCTTCACTCTGGCAGAGATGGCAGAGGCTAAACAGTTCTGTTTGTCTTCACTCTGGCAGAGATGGTAGAGGTTAAACAGCTCTGTTTGTCTTCACTCTGGCAGAGATGGTAGAGGTTAAACAGCTATGTTTGCCTTCACTCTGGCAGAGATGGTAGAGGCTAAACAGCTCTGTTTGTCTTCACTCTGGCAGAGATGGTAGAGGCTAAACAGCTCTGTTTGCCTTCACTCTGGCAGAGATGGTAGAGGTTAAACAGTTCTGTTTGTCTTCACTCTGGCAGAGATGGTAGAGGTTAAACAGTTCTGTTTGCCTTCAATCTGGCAGAGATGGTAGAGGCTAAACAGTTCTGTTTGCCTTCACTCTGGCAGAGATGGTAGAGGCTAAACAGCTCTGTTTGTCTTCACTCTGGCAGAGATGGTAGAGGCTAAACAGTTCTGTTTGTCTTCACTCTGGCAGAGATGGTAGAGGTTAAACAGTTCTGTTTGCCTTCACTCTGGCAGAGATGGTAGAGGCTAAACAGTTCTGTTTGTCTTCACTCTGGCAGAGATGGTAGAGGTTAAACAGTTCTGTTTGTCTTCACTCTGGCAGAGATGGTAGAGGCTAAACAGTTCTGTTTGCCTTCACTCTGCCAGAGATGGTAGAGGCTAAACAGCTCTGTTTGTCTTCACTCTGGCAGAGATGGTAGAGGCTAAACAGCTCTGTTTGTCTTCACTCTGGCAGAGATGGTAGAGGTTAAACAGCTCTGTTTGTCTTCACTCTGGCAGAGATGGTAGAGGCTAAACAGTTCTGTTTGTCTTCACTCTGGCAGAGATGGTAGAGGTTAAACAGTTCTGTTTGCCTTCACTCTGGCAGAGATGGTAGAGGCTAAACAGTTCTGTTTGTCTTCACTCTGGCAGAGATGGTAGAGGTTAAACAGTTCTGTTTGTCTTCACTCTGGCAGAGATGGTAGAGGCTAAACAGTTCTGTTTGCCTTCACTCTGGCAGAGATGGTAGAGGCTAAACAGTTCTGTTTGCCTTCACTCTGGCAGAGATGGTAGAGGCTAAACAGTTCTGTTTGCCTTCACTCTGGCAGAGATGGTAGAGGTTAAACAGTTCTGTTTGTCTTCACTCTGGCAGAGATGGTAGAGGTTAAACAGCTCTGTTTGTCTTCACTCTGGCAGAGATGGTAGAGGCTAAACAGTTCTGTTTGTCTTCACTCTGGCAGAGATGGTAGAGGCTAAACAGTTCTGTTTGCCTTCACTCTGGCAGAGATGGTAGAGGCTAAACAGCTCTGTTTGTCTTCACTCTGGCAGAGATGGTAGAGGCTAAACAGTTCTGTTTGCCTTCACTCTGGCAGAGATGGTAGAGGTTAAACAGTTCTGTTTGCCTTCACTCTGGCAGAGATGGTAGAGGCTAAACAGCTCTGTTTGCCTTCACTCTGGCAGAGATGGTAGAGGTTAAACAGTTCTGTTTGCCTTCAATCTGGCAGAGATGGTAGAGGCTAAACAGTTCTGTTTGCCTTCACTCTGGCAGAGATGGTAGAGGCTAAACAGCTCTGTTTGTCTTCACTCTGGCAGAGATGGTAGAGGCTAAACAGTTCTGTTTGCCTTCACTCTGGCAGAGATGGTAGAGGTTAAACAGCTCTGTTTGCCTTCACTCTGGCAGAGATGGTAGAGGTTAAACAGCTCTGTTTGCCTTCACTCTGGCAGAGATGGTAGAGGTTAAACAGCTCTGTTTGCCTTCACTCTGGCAGAGATGGTAGAGGTTAAACAGTTCTGTTTGCCTTCACTCTGGCAGAGATGGTAGAGGTTAAACAGCTCTGTTTGCCTTCACTCTGGCAGAGATGGTAGAGGTTAAACAGCTCTGTTTGCCTTCACTCTGGCAGAGATGGTAGAGGTTAAACAGTTCTGTTTGCCTTCACTCTGGCAGAGATGGTAGAGGTTAAACAGTTCTGTTTGCCTTCACTCTGGCAGAGATGGTAGAGGTTAAACAGTTCTGTTTGCCTTCACTCTGGCAGAGATGGTAAAGGCTAAACAGTTCTGTTTGCCTTCACTCTGGCAGAGATGGTAGAGGTTAAACAGTTCTGTTTGCCTTCAATCTGGCAGAGATGGTAGAGGCTAAACAGTTCTGTTTGCCTTCACTCTGGCAGAGATGGTAGAGGCTAAACAGCTCTGTTTGTCTTCACTCTGGCAGAGATGGTAGAGGCTAAACAGTTCTGTTTGCCTTCACTCTGGCAGAGATGGTAGAGGTTAAACAGCTCTGTTTGCCTTCACTCTGGCAGAGATGGTAGAGGTTAAACAGCTCTGTTTGCCTTCACTCTGGCAGAGATGGTAGAGGTTAAACAGCTCTGTTTGCCTTCACTCTGGCAGAGATGGTAGAGGTTAAACAGTTCTGTTTGCCTTCACTCTGGCAGAGATGGTAGAGGTTAAACAGCTCTGTTTGCCTTCACTCTGGCAGAGATGGTAGAGGTTAAACAGCTATGTTTGCCTTCACTCTGGCAGAGATGGTAGAGGTTAAACAGTTCTGTTTGCCTTCACTCTGGCAGAGATGGTAGAGGCTAAACAGCTCTGTTTGCCTTCACTCTGGCAGAGATGGTAGAGGTTAAACAGCTCTGTTTGTCTTCACTCTGGCAGAGATGGTAGAGGCTAAACAGTTCTGTTTGCCTTCACTCTGGCAGAGATGGTAGAGGCTAAACAGCTCTGTTTGTCTTCACTCTGGCAGAGATGGTAGAGGCTAAACAGCTCTGTTTGTCTTCACTCTGGCAGAGATGGTAGAGGCTAAACAGTTCTGTTTGCCTTCACTCTGGCAGAGATGGTAGAGGCTAAACAGTTCTGTTTGCCTTCACTCTGGCAGAGATGGTAGAGGCTAAACAGTTCTGTTTGCCTTCACTCTGGCAGAGATGGTAGAGGTTAAACAGTTCTGTTTGTCTTCACTCTGGCAGAGATGGTAGAGGCTAAACAGTTCTGTTTGTCTTCACTCTGGCAGAGATGGTAGAGGCTAAACAGTTCTGTTTGTCTTCACTCTGGCAGAGATGGTAGAGGCTAAACAGTTCTGTTTGTCTTCACTCTGGCAGAGATGGTAGAGGTTAAACAGTTCTGTTTGTCTTCACTCTGGCAGAGATGGTAGAGGCTAAACAGCTCTGTTTGCCTTCACTCTGGCAGAGATGGTAGAGGCTAAACAGCTCTGTTTGTCTTCACTCTGGCAGAGATGGTAGAGGCTAAACAGCTCTGTTTGCCTTCACTCTGGCAGAGATGGTAGAGGCTAAACAGCTCTGTTTGCCTTCACTCTGGCAGAGATGGTAGAGGCTAAACAGCTCTGTTTGTCTTCACTCTGGCAGAGATGGTAGAGGCTAAACTTTGAGACAAAGGCGGCGATAACACTCGTGCCCTTTTAGACAACAGAAGGGTCGAGTCACTGACAGTCTGACCGACCGGCAGCTTCATGCAGCGAAATTAAATTATGTTGGGAGTGGAAACAGAATCAACGCTCTGGATAAGATCTCAGCATGGAAACTGGTCCAGAGAAAGCCCCACTATCTGTGCTACCTGTGCTACCTGTGCATCTCCTTTTGCCTGCTGGGGAACAGACAGGTAGACAGACAGGTACAGCAGACAGCATCTTGCCACCAGGCGGTGTGCATCTGGTGCAGTGAGATGTGCTGAACAGGATGATGTGATCTCATATCACACATCTGACGTGAAGCGAAGGAGAGGACGGCTGCTTTGTGGTTTGGTTCAAGATTCTGGCAGCAGCATTTTGTATTCAACTGCATTTTTTATGCTAGCCTCAAGCTAGGTAAACTGCAGAGCAGGACGTTGATCACGTCTTGATGACACAAATGCAGGCGCAAGGTTTCTGCCTCTGGTGTTAGTACGGCTTGGAATTCAGCAATATTGTGAAGCTGGTAAAAACATAGACGGTAAAAAAAGTATGGAGGTAGTCATCTTGAAGTCACCCAGTGGTTTGTGGAGTCCTGTTTTGAAGCCAGAAGTTGGGCTTTATGTTGACAGTTTTGGGGCCGGAGCAACTAGCACAAGACCAGGGCTTTCACAGAGCCGCAAGCCCGCCTGCTATGATGGGCGAGCTCGAGCTGGACAGGTGACATGTCAGTCATGTCCCAAAGCATAGTCTGCTTTATCTACTTTAGTCTAAATGGGACCAGAGCAGTGTCCTGCACGGGTCCAATTTTGCAAACCTGTGCCCGCCCAGACCCGTCAATATGAGAACCGTGCCCGCCCCGTTACCCGTGATGATCTCAAAATCAAAACCGGCCCCGCCCAGACCCGTTAATATAAGACCCGTGGCCCGACCTGTTACCCGGGATCAATGAATCACACAGGCTAGAAACACAGTCGCTCACTTTGAACTACGGCTGGCACAGATCAGAAAACCCACGGATCGGATCGCGTGACGGATTTTGAGCTACGGATCACAGATTTTTCGGATCAGCAAAAAAAAAAAATCTCAGATTTTTTCTCTCAAATTAGATTTTCGATTCAATTTTTTAATACTATTATACTTCTCTAACCATTTGTTGCCGTGCACAGCTCAAAAATATTTTTTTCTCATAAGTGACACAATTTATGCTTTTACTCTGAAGGCAGAACAACCCAACTTCCTGTTTCAGCGTGGCACTGCTATGCCTAACTTCCTGGCTGTTACTTGCTAACCTGCAGTCACTTGACACGGGTGGTACAGACCGGGTGGGTCTGGAAACATAACGTTGATGCTACGTTAAGCTACTCGGTGGCCCCAAGTGTTGTTTTGTTGTTATGTGTCCTAAAGGCAACATTTCACCGTCAGGTGATAATGTGTTCGTGAAACGTGTGCGCGCGCGCGTGTGTGTGTGTGTGTGTTGTGGCTCTCTTTATCTTGTGCAGCCCGTAACACACTGCTCGCATTCCTGTGCTTTTTCAGAGGTGTTGAAATAAGTTTGTTGTGACGCTGTCTTTAGTAGCCACTAGCCACAGCCTTCAGAGAGACTTTACAGCGGTGACAAGGGATGAGGAAGCTCACTTGTGCTTGCCATGATGATGCCTGTCTGTGTCTGGCTGCGCTGGCGTTCTCATACACTAACGTTCTCATACACTAACGTTAAATGTTAAATGAAACGAAACCGAACCGTGGGGGCTGATCCGTACGGGTCACGGATTATCCGTGATCCGTGCCAGCCCTACTTTGAACCAAAACAAACTGCCCAGGAGCCTAATAATTAGCAGTCTCTAGCTGAGACTCATCACAATGTATTGTTAGCAGTAGCACTTAGCAGCAGCAGCTAACGTTAGTTCAGTAACCAGCTGGTCAGCACTATCAGACAACACAGTGTTGTGCAACAAGCAGACTTACCAAATATTTCCATCCAAAACATGTCCGGTATAATCCACACTGCTCTTATGATCACTGTTCCGCTGACAGAAATGCAGTTTTACAATGTCCAATAACTAACGTTATCTCTCCACCACTTGCACGTTGTTATGGAAACCAGACAGCGTCTTGTTGTCTCCAGTCACGTTAACTCCCGCGGCTGAGTTTTAAATGTTTATGTTGTGCAGTCCGTAGCATCAAATGATGCAGTATGCACACTTGAAACATGCCGGTTATGTAGAGAAACAAAGCGTAAAACAACTGTTTGACAGGGGGTAAAAAAATCTCTCTGGTACAGTAGGCTTATAGCTGTATTGTTGTCCGGGTGGAAACAGTAGAACTAGTAGGCTTATAGCTGTATTGTTGTCCGGGTGGAAACAGTAGAACAGTAGGCTTATAGCTGTATTGTTGTCCGGGTGGAAACAGTAGAACTAGTAGGCTTATAGCTGTATTGTTGTCCGGGTGGAAACAGTAGAACTAGTAGGCTTATAGCTGTATTGTTGTCCGGGTGGAAACGGTAGAACAGTAGGCTTATAGCTGTATTGTTGTCCGGGTGGAAACAGTAGAACTAGTAGGCTTATAGCTGTATTGTTGTCCGGGTGGAAACAGTAGAACAGTAGGCTTATAGCTGTATTGTTGTCCGGGTGGAAACAGTAGAACGGTAGGCTTATAGCTGTATTGTTGTCCGGGTGGAAACAGTAGAACTAGTAGGCTTATAGCTGTATTGTTGTCCGGGTGGAAACAGTAGAACAGTAGGCTTATAGCTGTATTGTTGTCCGGGTGGAAAGAGTAGAACAGTAGGCTTATAGCTGTATTGTTGTCCAGGTGGAAACAGTAGAACTAGTAGGCTTATAGCTGTATTGTTGTCCGGGTGGAAACAGTAGAACAGTAGGCTTATAGCTGTATTGTTGTCCGGGTGGAAACAGTAGAACTAGTAGGCTTATAGCTGTATTGTTGTCCCGGTGGAAACAGTAGAACTAGTAGGCTTATAGCTGTATTGTTGTCCGGGTGGAAACAGTAGAACAGTAGGCTTATAGCTGTATTGTTGTCCGGGTGGAAACAGTAGAACAGTAGGCTTATAGCTGTATTGTTGTCCGGGTGGAAACAGTAGAACTAGTAGGCTTATAGCTGTATTGTTGTCCGGGTGGAAACAGTAGAACTAGTAGGCTTATAGCTGTATTGTTGTCCGGGTGGAAACAGTAGAACTAGTAGCCTAATAGCTGTATTGTTGTCCGGGTGGAAACAGTAGAACTAGTAGGCTTATACAGTAGCTGTATTGTTGTCCGGGTGGAAACAGTAGAACTAGTAGGCTTATACAGTAGCTGTATTGTTGTCCGGGTGGAAACAGTAGAACTAGTAGGCTTATACAGTAGCTGTATTGTTGTCCAGGTGGAAACAGTAGAACTAGTAGGCTTATACAGTAGCTGTATTGTTGTCCGGGTGGAAACAGTAGAACTAGTATGCTTATAGCTGTATTGTTGTCCGGGTGGAAACAGTAGAACTAGTAGGCTTATAGCTGTATTGTTGTCCGGGTGGAAACAGTAGAACTAGTAGGCTTATAGCTGTATTGTTGTCCGGGTGGAAACAGTAGAACTAGTAGGCTTATACAGTAGCTGTATTGTTGTCCGGGTGGAAACAGTAGAACTAGTAGTCTTATACAGTAGCTGTATTGTTGTCCGGGTGGAAACAGTAGAACTAGTAGGCTTATACAGTAGCTGTATTGTTGTCCGGGTGGAAACAGTAGAACTAGTAGGCTTATACAGTAGCTGTATTGTTGTCCGGGTGGAAACAGTAGAACTAGTAGGCTTATACAGTAGCTGTATTGTTGTCCGGGTGGAAACAGTAGAACTAGTAGGCTTATACAGTAGCTGTATTGTTGTCCGGGTGGAAACAGTAGAACTAGTAGGCTTATACATTAGCTGTATTGTTGTCCGGGTGGAAACAGTAGAACTAGTAGGCTTATACAGTAGCTGTATTGTTGTCCGGGTGGAAACAGTAGAACTAGTAGGCTTATACAGTAGCTGTATTGTTGTCCGGGTGGAAACAGTAGAACTAGTAGGCTTATACAGTAGCTGTATTGTTGTCCGGGTGGAAACAGTAGAACTAGTAGGCTTATACAGTAGCTGTATTGTTGTCCGGGTGGAAACAGTAGAACTAGTAGGCTTATAGCTGTATTGTTGTCCGGGTGGAAACAGTAGAACTAGTAGGCTTATAGCTGTATTGTTGTCCGGGTGGAAACAGTAGAACTATAGGCTTATAGCTGTATTGTTGTCCGGGTGGAAACAGTAGAACTAGTAGGCTTATACATTAGCTGTATTATTGTCCGGGTGGAAACAGTAGAACTAGTAGGCTTATAGCTGTATTGTTGTCCGGGTGGAAACAGTAGAACTAGTAGGCTTATAGCTGTATTGTTGTCCGGGTGGAAACAGTAGAACTAGTAGGCTTATAGCTGTACTGTTGTCCGGGTGGAAACAGTAGAACTAGTAGGCTTATAGCTGTATTGTTGTCCGGGTGGAAACAGTAGAACTAGTAGGCTAATAGCTGTATTGTTGTCCGGGTGGAAACAGTAGAACTAGTAGGCTTATAGCTGTATTGTTGTCCGGCTGGAAACAGTAGAACTATAGGCTTATACAGTAGCTGTATTGTTGTCCGGGTGGAAACAGTAGAACTAGTAGGCTAATAGCTGTATTGTTGTCCGGGTGGAAACAGTAGAACTAGTAGGCTAATAGCTGTATTGTTGTCCGGGTGGAAACAGTAGAACTAGTAGGCTTATAGCTGTATTGTTGTCCGGGTGGAAACAGTAGAACTAGTAGGCTTATAGCTGTATTGTTGTCCGGCTGGAAACAGTAGAACTAGTAGGCTAATAGCTGTATTGTTGTCCGGTTAGAAAGAGTAGAACTATAGGCTTATACACGCTGTACAGTGCCAGAAACAGGCTGCGATAACGAGATAACGGGAGAAAGACGGGAGAATTGTGACCCCGGGGGAAAACCGGTAGAGGGCAGTGAAAAAAGGCAGTCTCCCATGTAGGAAACACAGGAAGGTTGGCAGGTATGCCTGTCTCCTCCTGATCCTTTCTGCTGGGAAACACTCTTCCAGCACGGAGCTGATTTACATTTTGAAACACGGTGCACATTTAAGCAGGAGGGAAGCTGCACCAGGGCAGGTTCGTTCTCTTCTGTGTTCCTCACACCTCCAGACACACGCACCATGCTCTCCTATCCTGCACCTTCCTCTATGAGGGCTGATTAATCGGCGTCGGCCATGTCTGGGCGTCTGTCACCCTCGTATTTGCGGTGTGTACCGCATGGTTGGCTCTAGTCGGCCTTGTCGGCAGCTTTTCCCGCAGTTTGTACATGTTGAATCACCGTCGGTATGGGAAATCACTCTGATTGGCTGGTCAGCCGGTCAGCTGGTCAGCTGGTCAGCTGGTCAGCTGGTAGGGAAGCGTGCAGGAGAAGAGAGGGCATGCACAAAACATGCTGCTCATTTTCCATTTCCATCTTCGGGAAAGTCCATTCCGCCTAGCTCCGCCTCCGCCTAGCTCTGCCTCTTCCTTTCAACAAAACACCAGACATGGCCGACACACGCCAGTGTCATTTACACCTTTTTATCACACATCTTCTCCATTAGAAAGTAGTTATATTACAAAACCGTTTAAGTGAGCGAAATGGTCGGCAAACGCTGCTTTGTTTCATAAATCAGGTCTCACACAGGCGCAGAACGTACGTGCTAGTTTACCGTCGGCTGAAGTTCAACTTTTTGCCTCAGAAAAAAGCCGACGTAACAATCCGCCTTCGTTCCTGCTAATCATCTCAAGTGTTCTTGGTGTGTCTTGCCCTTATCTGCGAGACGTCACGATAAAAAGTGCAGAATCTGCCCCTCTAACTTGCGCTGTGAGATAAGTGCACTTCTAAAGGTGCCGTTGTCAGCTTTTGCTAAAAGTTTGGGGAGATTGCAGATTGAAGTGATTTACTCGCTGATTCAGCAGGGGCGGCCCCGTGTCCCGTCCCGTGGAGGGCTACTGAGCGCGTGCGAGCAGCGAAGCGATGACAAAGCTACAGAAGGACACGGCTAATATCACTTTTTTTTTCTTTTTCGTCCGTGTGCATTTCGTGAACGCATTTCAAGCCGTGTCACTCGCTGAGCCTGATCAAAGTGATGCTGTGTCTGATAGCTCCTGCTGCCGCCAGCCAACTTAATAAGAAGCTCCAGTCTGGTTCAACGCATGGAGCTGCTGGACCGATAAGCAGCGGAAATCTGAAGAGAGGGGGCGAGAGAGATAGAGAATCAGAGAGGGAGAGAGAGAGAGAGGCTGAGACAGAGTTTTATTGCTTATGCCAGCAGGTTGAATAATGATTATCTGGCTGTCTGGTTGTGACAGTGTGTATGGAGGCCTGACAGCAGCCAGCGCCTCCCCTCATTAAGAAGAGGAGTGTGTGTGTGTGTGTGTGTGTGTGTGTCTGTGTGTGTCTGTGTCTGTGTGTGTGTGTGTGTGTGTGTGTGTGTGTGTGTGTGTGTGTGTGTGTGTGTGTGTGTGTGTGTGTGTGTGTGTGGCGCAGAGTTAAGACTGTAACGTTGTCAACTAAATCTTGACATGGCCTTTACCATCTTCTCTCAGCAGAACAGTAAACTCTGGAAAGTTTGTCACATTTTAATATTTTATTAAATGTTGCTGTTCAGATTCTGCTTTATAGATTTTAAACAGCCAGCTCTTGTCACAAACCACATTGCACATGATGTATACGTACCCAACATCGAGGTGGTTAAAACGACCAATGTTGATGAATGTGGCCTCTTGTGGTCGTGTGAGTAAGTGCATGCGTGCGGTGCATATGCCAGAGTCGGGGAGCTGTAACCAGGAAGTAGCGGTAACCTCTGGAGGCGTTTAACGTAAGGACAGTAGGATTTTGAAATAGCTCGCTGACAGGTCAAAATGAAGGGGTGGGATTGGTGGACCGGTGACTTCCTCGTCTTTCAACTTCCTCGTCGCGAGCACTGATATATACTGTCAATATGGACAAAGTGTCTCCACCTCCTCCAGGTATGCTCTCGTGAGGCCAAAATACCCTTGATTTAGGACCCGGATTCTGTGCAGGAGCTCCGTTGGGTTGGAATCTGCGTGAGGTCACGATTTCAGACGGACAAGCCCGTCAAGCCCGTTTAAAAAAACACGATTTCAGACGGACAAGCCCGTCTTTATTGTCACACGATTACAATCAACACATGCACGGACGGCCACAACACACACATGCTGACGGTGGCCGGTGAAATTTGTCCTCTGCATTTAACCCATCCTGGCTTTGTCCTTTCCTCCGGGGGGCAGGCCAGGAGCAGTGGTCGCTTTCTCGTACAGCGCCCGGGGACCGACTTCGGATGTTGTCGTCACTGGTCGGATGACGATGACGATCTGATCTTCTGCATGTTTTTTTTTTAATGGGGGGGGGGGTTATATATACGGAGGAACCCCCCTGGGGGAGCACGGGGAGAACATGCAAACTCCACACAGACAGAAAGGCCCTTATGACGAGATACCCCACCTGGGCAGTAGGCACTGAAGATATGGGGGGGAACACAACCACAGCGCCCACAGTGTCCCAGGCGAGAATCGAACTCAGGACCTTCTGACTGCGAGGCGACAGCTCTACCACTGAGCCACCGTCGCCGCCCCTCTGAACTTTTTACGTAGCTGCTGCTTTGCGTAGTGCATTATATACAGCCAATGATCTAGCTATGTAAATATGGCACCTTAAAGGACGGCTTTCCCGTGGGGAATATGAATATATATTAAATCTCACGCCCCTAAGGTTTTCGAATCCGTTGAAATTTTTGAAATTGGTTATTCACTGCCATGCCTATCAAGCATCTATCACATTATTTCCATGTCGCTTTGACGCAAAACGCGTCAGAGCGACAATCCCCGCCTTGCGGAAGTCGTGCACCTATGAACTACAACTGTTGTTGGCCATGGTCCCGCCTCTAGAGGTCCTCCACGCCCCTTCAGAGGCCTTGACCAAAAACAAAAAGGCAGCCATCTTTTTCAACCGCCTAGCCTGCTGTAGCTAATATTAGCTTTCCATAGTTCCTTGCAAAGAGACCGATCTCGGGAACGGAAGCACGTACCGACACGGGACTGGCGGCATTGGAAAGCTCGTCACATTTTACATCTAGTAGTAGGTGGGTTGAAGTAACGAAATCAACGCTGAGCAATGTACCCGTTTTTACACATTTTTACAGAAAATAGTTACAACATCAGATGCGCGTAACTCCTACGAAAATGCCTTAAAATGCATGAATTTTTTTTTATGAAGACATCTCCTGACATATATACTTCGGTTTAAATTTGGTGCAATTTGGAGGCAATTTTATTTTCGATTTATTTCTTCTTCTCTATATGTTTTATTGTCGAAGCCTTCTTCTTCTTCTTCTTTGAGTTTTATGGCGGTTGGCAAACATATATGTGCATTACCGCCACCTACTGGAGTTTGATATCAGCCAAATGCTGGGGGTGGGCATGGAAACGAAGGCCACGCGAGCCCAGTGCATTGTGGGAAATGTAGTTTTTCGAGTCCCCCCCCCCCCCCCCCCCCCCCCCCCACACACACACAGAGTGGATTTCGGTTGATATCTCTGTGAGTAAACCTCCAATTTCAAAAATTTCAACGGATTCGAAAACCTTAGGGGCGTGAGATTTAATATATATTCATATCCCCCACGGAAAAGCCGGCCTGTTCAAATCATTTTTGACTTGTCAAAAGTAACCATGTAGATTCTATGAGGTCAGTTGGTCAAAATGGATGGAAATCTGAGATTGAGGAACCGGGGTCCAGCCGGTCATCTCAGCTGCTAACAGCCAGACTTTGGGCTGCTCCACCTGGGCAACGTCACATCGGCATGTGGGGGAAATTATCCGATGAACTGATCTTTGCGGCTCAATGTTGATTAGCTAATGTTTCCATGCTATTTTGATTAACGTTATGATTTAATTCCGTTTGGAACAAATGTTGGTTTCACAGATCAAATCTAACATAAGAAGTGAAGCTTCCTGTGCTACGTTGCATTTACTGGGCTATTATGTTATTCCAGCTAATGTTAACGTTATCGGTATAGTTGAACATTTTTAAAATGATGCCGACCATGAAGGGCTA
>NC_139634.1:44106479-44123979 GCF_964638095.1 Poromitra crassiceps | reverse complement strand
TAGACTTCGCCTATTTAACAATGTATGCAAAAAGATTCACAAAAATCCCATTTCTTTGGATATTTACATGAAAATGCAACCATGTTTTCTTCATTCATAGAACTAAATCTACAGTGTGCTTATGGCGGCTTGTACAACCCAATTTCAACCAATATCATCATAACATGACAGCTGTCAATCAATTCTCATGGCTGGAGGACAATTCCAAGCAGGCAACATGGCTGCCTACATGGCAGACTTTGCTAGCCCATAAATGTTAATAGCCAATAAGCATGCAACATAAAAAAGGATGATCTTCATTTTCATGTAGATGCAGGTAATTGGCTCGTTAACTCGCATTCCACGGTAGTGCAGCGGTAGAGCACGGCTTTAACCACAGTCGCAGATGTTATTTCAGGCATCTATAATGTAATATGTGCAGCTCCCTCAGATTAAAAGTTTTCAAAAACGTACGGAAAGCTTTTATTGTGAAGTATGGATAGGAAGTGAAATGTGTATGTTTATCGCTTGCTAGCTTGATTAGCGATTAGCGACTTGTTTAGACAAGGGGGGGGGGGGTGCAGAAAGTGATGTGTTTTTCTCAGAATATTGCACATAATAGTGTATTGCAGTATTGGAATCACCTATGATGGCCTTAAAACGCTTCCACGAAGCGATTTTGCAACATTGGCTGCAGCTGGAGTTGAATGTTGTGTTCTCTCCGTGAGTCAGGAGATGACTAGCAGGCGTTAGCGTTAGCGCTGAGAAACAGCACACAGCTCTCTGCCCTTCTGCAAGCATCAAATGTCAGCCAGCCATTCAAACAGTTTGTAACATTTATATAATTGGCAATAACCGAGACCCGGGCAGAGAAACCGCACCACTGTCTGATTACCATCAGCCCATCCACAGGCACAGAGTCAACACACACACGCACACACACACGCACACACACACACACACACACACACACACACACACACACACCGGCCGACCCAGAGTCAACATCGCTCGCTCACTTCCACACAGTCAACCCCGGCTCGCCCTCGTCCTATCTGCATCAACTGTGATTTTAATATCTGGCTGCTGTCCAGATACACAGGGCTGTGTGTGTGTGTGTGTGTGTGTGTGTTTGTGTGTGTGTGTGTGTCTATTTTAGACTAACAGTTTCATATCTGCAGTGAGGAGGAAAGTGAGGACGATGTTCCTCAGTTCACATTCCAGAGTGTTCAAAGTCGACATTTCAACCGTAAGTCACATGTATGTATGAATGTTTTTTGTTGAAGCCACATGAACGCTAACCTTAAAGTCCCTGGAAACCAGAAATATTTTTTAATTATTTAGCAGTTTGAGTTCATCACATCACAGGAACCTATGTTAATAAGCCACCAGCCAAATTTGAACGATGATGAACGTCGCAAAGTATATAAATTTAGGTTTGACAGTCATGGCAAAAGTCATGAGAATCAATTAGGTTTTAGAGTGTATTTTCTCCCGTGGACTGTGTGAGTGTGTCCCGTCTGCAGCAGGGAAATTTCCCTCTCTCTCTCTCTCTCTCTCTCGGAGGAGACCTCTCTCGAGAGAAGGAGTGAGAGAGAAGGAAAGAGAGATGGGGTGTGTGTGTGTGTGTGTGTGTGTGTGTGTGTGTGTGTGTGTGTGTGTGTGTGTGTGTGTGTGTGTGTGTGTGTGTGTGTGTGTGTGCGTGCGTGCGTGCGTTGCTCCGCGCATAGCGTACTGACAGAGAGGAAGAGATCTCTGCTCTGCCGCCGCGAGTGCACAGCGCTACTGTGTGTGTGTCAGTGTGTGTGTGCGCGTGTGTGATTCGATTAAATCTTATGACGTGATAAGATCATGCATTTTAGCACCGCGCGCACCGCTCTCTTCAATGAGGAAATGTAAATCAAGACCTTGTAGAAAAGTGTAGATTTTTGGGGTTAGGGTTGAAAGTAATGTAAACCACTTTCTGAGACACACAATTACTCACATAAGACCCTAAATTTAATAGTTCGAAGGTTTTTGTGGATTTTGGTTTCCAGGGACTTTAACCAAGTGCTTTAAGTTGCCGAACCTTAACGACTGTTGCAACATTTTTAATTAACCAACTTGACCTTTTTCAAATGAACCGTATATAGGTATGAGAAATAGTCAACATAGGAGGTGCTGCCTCCTTTGCTCTCCTCCTCTTCATGACTGGTGCAGTAGGTGAGGGAGGTGTTGCAGTGTGTGTGGTGGTGGGTGGGCTTGGGGTTGGCGCGGCGGGGGGAAGGGGGGGGGCATGCTTGTTATTATTATTATAATCATCACCTCTGTGTGTCGGAGTCCATTAGCCACACAGAGATGCAACAATATGCAGATTCCTCCATTTGTCACGGATCATAAACTCCTGCAGGCTTCCACATCATCGTCTGCTGTGATGGCACCGCCTGCAGCAGCCGGTGGCGAGCGAGCGGCTGCGGATGTAAATTAGTCTCCAGATTCACTGAGTGATGCGTCCATTAGCTTTCCGCCCGCGGAGCGAGAGGCATCGAAGGCTTCACGTTGGCACCTTTCCTCCAGCCGCAGGAGACCCCCAGACACCGCAGGGTTAAAAGCTAGACATTTATCACCGTTAACGCAACACAACACTCCAACTCCAGCACGAGACGGAGCTTCTGACTTTCTGTGAAATGAAAACGATGTCTTGCAATTAATAATAATGATGGTAACATTAGGGAACACATATTAACTACGAGTTTTGCCCTCAATACTTTGATAATATTAATAATAATAATTGTAACATAGATTAGGGAACACATTAACTATGAGTTTTGCCCTCAATACTTTCATAATATTAATAATAATAATTGTAACATAGATTAGGGAACACTATTAACTATTGGTAACATAGATTAGGGAACACAATATTAACTATGAGATTTGACCTCAATACTTTCATAATTTGTGATACACCTTGGAGCTAGGGCTGCACGATATTGGAAAAAACTGACATTGCGATATTCCCCGCCCATGCGATATATATTGCGATATGAAAAAATACAGATTTTCACCAGGTTAGCTCTATTTGAAAGAAAATAATATTTCTAGAATGATTGGGATGATTTTGTAGAGGAGTCCATCTGATTTTGGAGGGGAAATTAGGTATTTTAATGTTTCTCAACCACTGGGCTGTGACCTACTGGTAGGCCTCAGAGCGTCATCTATCAGGGTGCATACACATTTTGACCAATGGATTTCCATGACTTACATGAAAAAGTGAGTTATGACATTCTACTTTAAAATGTCACTAGCCTATACTTCACTTAGTGTAATGCAGCCTTTAAAACCAGGGAAAGACAACATGTATGCTGTATCACCATATTACCATCCAACATCTAAGACTATAGTCTCAAATCACAATACAATATGGATATAAATTTGATATATTGCCAACCCCTAATATTGAGTGCCAGAATCTACCTCCCAATGATGCTATTTGCAGAAAAACATTAGATTTAATTGATTAAAATCACTGCTTTCAACTTCTTTCGTTCTTCTAACGTTTCAATAAATCAACAATGAAACACCGCTGCCACTTCACACGGTTACTTCACACACTTGGTCTGACCCCCCTCCAGAAACTACCAAGTGGTACGCTCCGCATTTGGGGAGTTCCGGTTTTTGAGCGCACGCAGGGCAGTACAGAGACGAGGATTCACATGCAGCCGACCGGTGACAAACAATTCATTCGTGAAAAGTAATAAATATACATTTAATTGCCCAGCTATGTCTATTGTCTTTTTATTTTCACCGACATGTTTTGTGTAAATGAGTCGCTATGTATGATTACCTCTACCGTAACGTTACTGCTATCATCTGATGCATCATCAGACTGAGGGGAGAGAGAGCTGCGGTGATACACGGACAACTTCTCAGTAATCACTTTAGCCTTCGTGTCATAAGTTGCGGTCTTGCTTTTTGGTGTTTCAAGAGTAAATATCTCCACTCCACGGACATGTTGAGTTACAGCAGCCAGCCTGCTGTATGCGAGTGCGCTGCAAGCTGTGGACAAGTCCGCCTCCGCAACCACATCGTTTACAGACAGGCTACTGTCAGCAACGCAACATAAGCAAAAACAATTCAATTTTGCTCTCTGTGCATGTTTGTTGTGTTGAAGCTAAGCATTAAATGAGTGAGTACAGTAGCGGGGCGTCTCTCTCCTTTGAGAGAGCCTGCATTTCACTCAGTAGGCTACCCCTAAAGTGAGAGTTTATCAAGCAACATGACGAGTTAATTTGCTTTTGACATCGCACGTCCTGCGATGTGACTATCGCGCATGCGCACATCGCAATGTCGATGTGTAAACGATATATCGTGCAGCCCTACTTGGAGCAATCACAAACTGGTGCCTGGACAGCCGGCTTCAAGCTGGCTGCCAGCCAAGTTCCTTGGAATATTCACCTTATGTTCAGACCTTACAGTGGGCCAAATTCTTCCGGGTCCTTTTAACACTTCCGGCGGTCACTGCGCAAAATAAGATAGTTGTTTTTGGAGCGGACAGTGAAGGGGTAAAATAAAGAACGTAGCCTACTACACAGCAAGCAAGCGAGTATCCACTGTTAGCCAGGTCAGATAACGTTATCATCGACAATGACGAGCACTTTCTTGTAAAACATACCTGGATTCCAACAAAGAAAGCTTCAGATAGTTCTCTCTCCTCCGAGCGCTCGAGCCACTTACGTCTATAAGACCTGCAGACGTTAACGTAATTCCCTGGAATGCGAGACTTAACGAGCCAGTTACATGGCGTTGCATTCTTAGACATTGCCGTTTGCTTTTATTTGGTATGTTACATACAATTGGCTAAATTATTAGTTACTGTAATTCAGAGTTAGATGATATTGGAGCAGCGCAGCCATTTTTTATTTTATTTTATTATTATTTTAGCCGGAAGTTTTGATACGGCCACACAACCGGGTCAAATGGGCGTGGCTACATAAGGTGAATTAAACAAAAAATAAAACAGAAACGTAACTTAAAGGAAGGCGTTGCTTCTTTTCAACCCGCTTTGTATCATTATGTCAGCAGTATGAAGAGTGCATGTTTACCTTCTCTTCACATTTTGCCAAGAAATCCCCGTTTGTCCGTTTGCAGAGACTCCGCCCCCGACAGCTGGTATGGGTCATTAGTGCTCGTTAAGGCTCTCACTTCCATCTCCAAATGACATCAAATGTGTCATTTGGAGACAGAAGTGCCTGGAATGAAGTGCAGAGCTCTCAGTGCAGGAAACAAAGTAAACAAACAAAGTCAACACTGTTCATCTGCGTAATACTACTGACATTATAATACAAAAAAGCATGTTGAAAGGCTTCCTTTGATATGCTCAAACTTACTTTATCATAACATAACTTAAACCAATTCAACCTCTTAATAAACAGCATAGATACCATTAGTTTCTCTAAAGTAATGTCCCTTATGGTGGAACAAATGTCAGTTCTTTGGCAGCTGGCTGCCAGCCAAGACGCCTTCAGCTGGGAGCTTCAACTGCACATCACTGCCATGCCCATTCATGTGCAATAACCTGGAGGTGTTAATAAGTGGTTTGTAATGACTAATAATGAACCAGTACACTCTCAATATGCATGTTCATTAATAAGCAACTTCATAGAGCACCGCAGGGTATGACGTCTTTTTGTAGGCTTACCCAGAAGTCCCTGCACTTCCTGGTTTCTTAAGGGTAAAAATCAATGGGATTTTTGTATGGGAATTTTTTGGTTAAATGCATGAAATAAGCACTGTGGTTAACAACAGTTCATGAAACAAGCATTGTGTTAAGCAAGATAATCTTCATAAATGACTTCTGTGACTTTTGAAGTAAAAGAAAACACATTTACGCTTCAAAACTCATAAAAGTATTATATTGCTGTTTCATAAACTTTTGTTACCCGTAGACCTTATTTTGGGCATTTAACCAAAATCCAAATACTGTACAAAAATGTTTACGTGTAAAAATTGTTTTACACGTAAGAGCCAGAAGTGCTAATATCAAGGTCTTCCGCACTCATTCCTGCGGTACTCTGATAGTTCATGTGTTGCCTAATCTACTGTAAAGTGTTACAATAGAGACCCTGCTCACACGGGCCATTTCGTGTCCAAAAGGCAGGGTAAACCCAGGTGCAAGCAAAACACTAATGAGGGTTTCAAACGTCCATGATTGGAATTTGGAAATCCTCATTAGTGTTTTGCTTGCATCTGTGTTTATTCTGCCTTTTCGACACAAAATAGCCCCCGTGAAAAGGGTCTATAATAATAATAATAATAATAATAATAATCAGATTAGACATCACATCCAGTCTGCCTGAGCACAGACATCAGATGTAAGATGTAAGATCAAAATGAGAGGAGTGGAGAGTGGAGACAGAATCCTTTGCTGATTCTACTGTAGTTTAAATGAACTAATTGCTCATTTGAAAGTGCTAACAGGTTTTTTTAATTAGTAAGAAACTCCTTGATTAGAGCAGACAAAAGCCTGTGTGTTGTGATGCTGGTTGTAGCGTCTCTCTGACCTGCGGCTGGAAGCTGCTTCTGCTTGGAGGTGCTGTGCTGTGTTTCAACTGTCTCCTTGTTGAGCAGCGGTGGGCGGATGAACGCAACCATCAACAGCAAAGTACAACGGTTCCAAGCTCCAAGCTATTATTAGTCACACTGTTAGAGTTAGGTTTATTAGTCACATCGGACCTCTAAAGGGATTGTTAGAGGAGATGTATTCTGTGCTTAATATACAGAGAGAGGAGGCATGTGTGCCTGTGTGTGAGCGCGCGCGCGTGTGTGTGTGTGCGCGCGTGTGTGCATGTGCTTAATAGATATAAGAGGTGCTGTCTATTGTTGTATTTATATGTTCTATTATCCTTGCCTGTTTTACATTTATTATATATACTGTATATATGTGTGTGTGTGTGTGTGTGTGTGTGTGTGTGTGTGTGTGTGTGTGTGTGTGTGTGTGTGTGTGTGTGTGTGTGTGGATGTGTGTGTCGTATATATAACTTCTTTCTCTAATTTTAATATAATTGTATTTTTTGTTTTATGTGAAGCACATATAATTTTCCTCGTCTATGAAATGTGTTGCCTTAATTTTTGCTCATATTATATTAAATATGATCTGTTGTATTGTTTTATAATCACGCGACTGAGGTTTCCTGGCACCCCGTTAGCGCTCTTAGCATTCCTTATGAAAGCCAATGGGAACATTAGCACAACAGCCAGAAGCACCCATAGTGAAGAATTGGTTTTAATTAGCGATGCTAACAGTAACAGAGGGTTTGCAGTGAGGCGTTTAGCTCCCACCACCCTGACCCTGACCCGGCTCATACAAAATGCATCATCCGTCTTTAAAATGGATGTATTCTCTGCAAACAGGAACATGAACATCACGTAAAGCGGGTCGTGTTAAGTCAGGTCCAGTCAGGTTTATTTATATAGGCCTCATTCACAGGCGGGTCTCAAAGGACTTACTGGGTCAAGTTGCTGCATGTTTCCAATCTCCACCGTCCACAACATCTCCACATGTGTAGATCTTCACCTTCACGACACAGAGGCTCAGTGGTTAGCGCTGCTGCCTCACAATAACGCTCTTTGCCCTCTTTGACCCACTCAGAGGGAAGCGAGATGAGACGAGACGCTGTGGAGGACGTTCTTCTTCTCACTCGCCGAGTTCTTCTTCTGGAGAGGCTGCGGCGTTCTGATGGGGCCGCCCACCACACAGAGAGCAATGCATTGTCCCAACGCAAAGGTCAATCGCACATTGCTCGCAGAGAACGTAAAAAAAAACTACCAGCTATAGACACCACAGTGGAAACTGAAGTGTGTTGTGATATTTATTGAAATTACTTTTAATTGGAACTTTTGGATATTACAAAATAAACTCCACAAACAAAGTAAAGCTATGGATGAAGCTACTCCTCTCTCATCTCAGTTATGGTGAATAATACTAGGGATGGTCCGATCCGATACTCGGTATCGGTATCGGAGCCGATCCGGCCAAAATCACTGGATCGGATATCTGGTGGGAAAAAGAAGTAGAATCCGATCCGATCCGTAGCCTAAACTATCACTAAATGCTTCACTAAACTTCGAGCAATGCGCCGTCACGGACACAGATGAACAACCGCAGCATCGTGCATGTGAACAGAGTGAGATTGCACTGTGCGTTGTCACCACAGCTCTGTTGATCAAGGAAGAAAAAAGCCACGTGCAATTTAATACGATGCGAGTGTTTTTAAGCATTGGAAACGTCAACACCGTGGCGCAGACTGCCTGCCTGGGTCACTGTATCACACACAAACCTGACTGCAACGTTACAGAGAGAGAGGGAGAAGAGAGGAGATCAGATGCAGATTCACTCCAACTAGACACCAGTGAGCCTCAAAACACACTGGCAGCCGCGTCAATAGACCCATTTCACGGGGGCCATTTTGTGCCGAAAAGGCAGGGTAAACACAGGTGCAAGCAAAACACTAATGAGGGTTTCCAACTTCCAATGATTGGAATGTGGAAACCCTCATTAGTGTTTTGCTTGCACCTGTGTTTACCCTGCCTTTTCGGCACAAAATGCCCCCCGTGAAATGGGTCTATTCCGCGCAGCACAGCATGCTATCACAATCAATCATAGGCTACGTTACCATTCCCAGAAGTGAAGTCAAATCTACGCACTTTCTGCATAACGGATCGGCAGATTAACGCTAATAAACACTCACCCAACTCAGCAGCGATAAAGTTAGATGTTCTCTCCTCCTGTTAGTCCTTATTATAATTAATCCCAAAAGTCAAAATCTTCCTTAAAAACAGCAAATAAAACTAGATTAGGCCATGTGCCCGTGTTTACAAACACCATGATCCATGAACTGTGCTCCGCCCCTTGTTCCACGCAACACGCAAGTAGGGGAGACCAGGGACAGTTATAACAAGGACGTGTGTGTGTGTGTGTGTGTGTGTGTGTGTGTGTGTGTGTGTGTGTGTGTGTGTGTGTGTGTGTGTGTGTGTGTGTGTGTGTGTGCGTGCGCGCGCGCGTGCGTGCGTGCGTGTGTGTGAAGGCTTAAAAAGAAGCAGCAGCATTAGTGCATTACTGAGTCTATGTTCTGGGCTATACCCTTTCATTTAAGGAACATTGTTCCACAGATTGAACATGCTGTTTAGATGGCTGGGTTGAGCAAAGTGCATTGGTAAATGTATTATTAACAGCTTACTTGTATAAGCGCGGGAAAAAGATCGGATCGGATTGACATCGGTATATCGGCAGACACTCAAGATTGGGGTATCGCTATCGGATCGGATATGGAAAAAGTGGTATCGTGCCATCCCTAAATAATACTGTCTCCAGGAAGTAAACTTGGTACAGGATGTCTCCTCCATAACAGTAGGTGTTGTACTGGCAGCATGGCTCCACCCCGCACAGCCAGAAAAAGCCGCACACTGCTGGCGTACGATAATTTTCACCCTCTGGTACACGATCATTTAACATTTCCCATCTGGCAACGCTGGACACCGCAGTCTTATCGATTTCCCGCAAAGCAGATTCCAGCGGGCAGAACAGTCCTCTCCTTGTGCGAGTGGAGCCTGGGCGAGCGGGGCAGCTGAGCCCCCATCGCCTGTGGCAATCATCTGGAGTGGACTTCCAGACAAAACAGACAATGGTCTGCCTGAAAGCGGAGGCAGATGATGGTCTGCCTGAAAGCGGACACAGATGTCCCAGAGAGCTGAGAGCGAGCTGGTGATTGTTGCAGACGTTGTCTTTCATTAGCAGAGCATGGGCCAGAACTCCTCAGAGGGCTTTGAATGATTCTCTTGCAGTTCAAGTGGTCATTTGTTACAATGTAGCTACTGTAATGTAGCTCCTCTGCTCCTAACAGGAGGCCCATTGAGGAGCAGGGAGAGAAGCTCTTCTTTATGGTAGCAGAGACCTTGGAACTATTTCAGCTGCTGGAAATCGGTTCACACTGCTGTAAAATAGGCCGTCAGGTTGTTCAGCTCTTATAACCAACACTCAAATTAAAAGGATAGTTCACCCAAAAAAAATGCATCATCTCCGTCCCCTCATGCCAGTGTAAACACAGGTGAAGTTAGCTCCTCCCCCTCATGCCAGTGTAAACACATGTGAAGTTAGCTCCTCCCCCTCATGCCAGTGTAAACACAGGTGAAGTTAGCTCCTCCCCCTCATGCCAGTGTAAACACAGGTGAAGTTAGTCTACATACTGTACTGTAACAGACAGCACAAGTCCATACAGTAAACAACCTTCTCCAAAGTAGTCTTGGCTCGCAGACAATCGGAGATCTCCGCCTACCAATCATCTGGGAACTTCTTGTCAAAAATAGTAGTTTAAATAACGGTCGCTACAAACCTACACCCCTCTGTCAAACTCCAATCATGATGTTCTCCCGCCCATTATTATGAGTGAGTGAAACAGACTAGAGTCAATCACTTTGTAACACAGAGATCACTTAAAGACGCAGCAACATTTTCAAATTAACTGACGGTTTCAAATTTATGTTGGAAATGCTCCTGTGGTTGGACTTGGACTTTTTGAAATGTTGGTATGCAACATTTATTTATTTATTTATTTATTTATTTATTTATTTTGGTTTTATTTAGCATACACAAGACATTTTATTCTGGAGACTGGGATGATCCACTCCTGCTTCAGGACAACGGATGAAGACAAGAGGCTGAGGTCTCTCCAGTCGTGCAGGTTCAGTGTTCCTGTTCCATCCATCATTGAAAATAAGTGGAATTAACCTTTAAGTGTGTGTGTGTGTGTGTGTGTGTTTTTTCTAAAGAGGAGGTCCTGTCTCTATGCAGTTAGACATGACCTCACTGTTGTCAGGCTGGATGACCAATCACAGCTGACCTCTTGTCAGTATGACTTCATGACATCACACTGATGACCTCATATCCCAGCGCCTGTTGGAACACCGAGCCTCGCAGACCATCACTGACGTAAGCCGTGTGTGTGTGTGTGTGTGCATGTGTGAGCGTGTGTGTGTGTGTGTGTGCGTGCGTGTGTGTGTGTGTGTGTGTGTGTGTGTGTGTGTGTGTGTGTGCGTGTGCATGTGTGTGAGGGCTCAGATGGTGCATGAGGAACGGAATGGCACTCTGTGACATCATGTGTTGCCTTGACAACGTTTCTCTCTCCCATCAGTTAATGGTAAATGGAATGCATTTATAAAGTGCCTTTCTAGTCTTAACGAGCACTCAAAGCGCTTTACAACACATGCTCACCCACACACACTTTCACACACCGCCACCGGGGCGGCGACCTACCAAGCAGCGTGCTGGCACAGCCCTCGGGAGCCATTTGGGGTTCAATATCTTGCCCAAGGACACTGGATGAGCTGGGGATCGAACCACGGACCTTCTGAAGCACAGCCGCCCAGTCCCATTTCCTAGGCAAAGATGTCAACCCCTATACTGCCCTCTGTGGCACCGTTCTGAAGCGCAAGAGGGGAGGCGAGGAGAAGTAGGGCTAAAATAAGAGATTGGGCCTAAATGTGTGGGTTCTACTCTGAGCTGAGGCTCAGAGTATGCTCGGATGAAGGTGAACTGATGGAAGAGGCAGCATGAGCTTATGTTGAACCTTTCTGACTGTTCCTCATGTGAGCTGTGTGTCTTTCTGACTGTTCCTCATGTGAGCTGTGTGTCTTTCTGACTGTTCCTCATGTGAGCTGTGTGTCTTTCTGACTGTTCCTCATGTGAGCTGTGTGTCTTTCTGACTGTTCCTCATGTGAGCTGTGTGTCTTTCTGACTGTTCCTCATGTGAGCTGTGTGTCTTTCTGACTGTTCCTCATGTGAGCTGTGTGTTGTGTCTTTCTGACTGTTCCTCATGTGAGCTGTGAGTCTTTCTGACTGTTCCCCATGTGAGCTGTGTGTCTTTCTGACTGTTCCTCATGTGAGCTGTGTGTCTTTCTGACTGTTCCTCATGTGAGCTGTGTGTCTTTCTGACTGTGAGCTGTGTGTCTTTCTGACTGTTCCTCATGTGAGCTGTGTGTCTTTCTGACTGTTCCTCATGTGAGCTGTGTGTCTTTCTGACTGTTCCTCATGTGAGCTGTGTGTCTTTCTGACTGTTCCTCATGTGAGCTGTGTGTCTTTCTGACTGTTCCTCGTGTGAGCTGTGTGTTGTCTTTCTGACTGTTCCTCATGTGAGCTGTGTGTTGTCTTTCTGACTGTTCCTCATGTGAGCTGTGTGTTGTGTCTTTCTGACTGTTCCTCATGTGAGCTGTGTGTCTTTCTGACTGTTCCTCATGTGAGCTGTGTGTCTTTCTGACTGTTCCTCATGTGAGCTGTGTGTCTTTCTGACTGTTCCTCATGTGAGCTGTGTCTCTTTCTGACTGTTCCTCATGTGAGCTGTGTGTCTTTCTGACTGTTCCTCATATGAGCTGTGTGTTGTGTCTTTCTGACTGTTCCTCATGTGAGCTGTGTGTCTTTCTGACTGTTCCTCATGTGAGCTGTGTGTCTTTCTGACTGTTCCTCATGTGAGCTGTGTGTCTTTCTGACTGTTTCTCATGTGAGCTGTGTGTCTTTCTGACTGTTCCTCATGTGAGCTGTGTGTCTTTCTGACTGTTCCTCATGTGAGCTGTGTGTCTTTCTGACTGTTCCTCATGTGAGCTGTGTCTCTTTCTGACTGTTCCTCATGTGAGCTGTGTGTTGTGTCTTTCTGACTGTTCCTCCTGTGAGCTGTGTGTCTTTCTGACTGTTCCTCATGTGAGCTGTGTGTCTTTCTGACTGTTTCTCATGTGAGCTGTGTGTCTTTCTGACTGTTCCTCATGTGAGCTGTGTGTCTTTCTGACTGTTCCGCATGTGAGCTGTGTGTCTTTCTGACTGTTCCTCATGTGAGCTGTGTGTCTTTCTGACTGTTTCTCATGTGAGCTGTGTGTCTTTCTGACTGTTCCTCATGTGAGCTGTGTGTCTTTCTGACTGTTCCTCATGTGAGCTGTGTGTCTTTCTGACTGTTCCTCATGTGAGCTGTGTGTCTTTCTGACTGTTCCTCGTGTGAGCTGTGTGTCTTTCTGACTGTTCCTCGTGTGAGCTGTGTGTCTTTCTGACTGTTCCTCATGTGAGCTGTGTGTCTTTCTGACTGTTCCTCATGTGAGCTGTGTGTCTTTCTGACTGTTCCTCATGTGAGCTGTGTGTCTTTCTGACTGTTCCTCATGTGAGCTGTGTGTCTTTCTGACTGTTCCTCATGTGAGCTGTGTGTCTTTCTGACTGTTCCTCATGTGAGCTGTGTGTCTTTCTGACTGTTCCTCATGTGAGCTGTGTGTCTTTCTGACTGTTCCTCATGTGAGCTGTGTGTCTTTCTGACTGTTCCTCATGTGAGCTGTGTGTCTTTCTGACTGTTCCTCATGTGAGCTGTGTGTCTTTCTGACTGTTCCTCGTGTGAGCTGTGTGTTGTCTTTCTGACTGTTCCTCATGTGAGCTGTGTGTCTTTCTGACTGTTCCTCATGTGAGCTGTGTGTCTTTCTGGCTGTTCCTCATGTGAGCTGTGTGTTGTTCCTCATGTGAGCTGTGTGTTGTCAGCGCCCGTTAGCTTCCGCTCCCACTCAACGTTACGCCCCCGCTGGAGGCTCTGAATAATGCATGCTATCTGGCTTATTTATGCACGTGTTTATTTATGAAGGCGGTATGCTGGTATGCTGTCGGCATGGAGGAGGTGAATGAAGACATCATGGTGGCCCCACATTGTTGGCTTAATAGCGTGATGAAATTGCATCGTGTCTAAGCCGTGGTTTCCACAAAGCGACCGTGACGATCTGTGTGGTATGGCAGCCGGCGAACACAGGAGCGATTGTTCTGCCTTTCTCTTCTTCTCTCAGTGACGGAGTGTCCCCTCGCCCAAACTATCCCCCCAACCCCCCCACACCCAGCCACGCCCGAGCCTCAGGCCGGGGCTTCCCTCTGCATCGCTAATCTCATTTACTGCCTTGTCCTCTGACAGCAAGGGAGAGAGAGATAGAGACACAGAGAGAGAGAGAGAGAGAGAGAGAGAGAGTGTGACCAATTGGTTATGCGAATGAGTCTGGAAACGTTGATTTCCAGCGGACGTTAACAATATGGGCGCAGGCCAAAATGCCTCTGGATGCATTTGGATAAATCCGCAACCAATCGGAGCGACAGAACATTAATTTGAACGCACATGAAACAAGCATGCCTCCTCTGTCAATGATCATATCAAACTCGCCCCATGTTAGAGCAACGGCTGTGATTTGGCCCGAGCTTTTTGCAGGACAAGGAAGGAAGACGTTTCATCAACCAATTATATGGATACAATTCAATTAACCCATTGATACCTGATGGCAGCATTTGTGTGTGTATCCCTTTAAGACCGCGAACCGCGTCACGCGGTTCGCGGTCTTAAAGGGATACACACACAAATTAGGGATATACACGCAAACGAGGGATATATCTGATATATCTGTTTTCCAAAATGACAGTCTTGTGTTTGGGAGGCTGTGCAGACATGTGCCTCATCAGCTGAGGAAGGCTACAGCACGAGGCTGATGCTAAATCAGTGAACGGATTCATCGGAGATCGGGTAAAAATGTAAATTTTTTGGTTTATCTGCGCGGCAGCTGAAGACTTTAATCCTCCGCCCGTCGACGCTCCGCTCAAATATGAGATCATTCAAATTCCAACGTCTCCGAATGTTCAGCAGCAGGAGATCAAGTGGAAGCTCGTTCCTCCTCTCCTGCCATGTGTGGAGCAGATCTTCTCCCGGCATTCCTCTCAAACATATATTATTATTATTATGAATTTATAGTCACTTCCATTCAAGTAATTTGATTGGACAAGATGCATTCCATGAGTAGACTATTACTGCATAACAGCACGGGGACTTTTTGTTATACTCCGCTTGTTCTAATGGTGATCTGCAGTAAGTGGTTAGAACTGTTGCCTAGTAAGATCTGTTCCTGGGTTCAAACCTTCCTGTGTGGAGTTTGCATGTCCTCGTGTTTGTGTGGCTTTCTTCCCACCATAAAAACAATGTTAGGGTTAATGCTCCTGTCAGCGCCCCTGAGCAAGGCACTGGCAGAAGAGCTGGAGTTGGGTCCCCATGGCGCTGCACTGCGGCTGCCCACTGCTCCTCGTGTTGTGTTGTGTAGGATGCAGAGGATACATCTCCCAGCAGGAAATAGAAAAACACAAGTGATGAACGGTGGTCAGAGGAGGACGAGTGGGTAGAAAGTTGAATTGGTCTGTGCAAACCTCAAAGCCACATTGCTAACACTTGATGTAGCTATTGTGTTGTAGCTGTACGTTTATGTCGGGGAAACCGTTTATGTTGCTTAGCAACGCGCGATAGTGAGTGAATCCTCCGGGAACGGTTTCTGTTGCTGGAGACGAATAAAAGAGAAAAAAAAGCTTCTGTTGTCTCAAATTATAAAAAGCAATATCACACTGGAGAGGGAGAGCTGTTAGACTCTATATCAGCACCATGTGATTATCTGACCCAATGGCGACCACACACACACACACACACACACACACACACACACACACACACACACACACACACACACACACACACACACACACACCCCCGCCACACACACACACACACACACACACACACACCCCCGCCACACACACACACACACACACACACACACACACACACACATACAGATACACACACACACACACACACACACACACCCCCGCCACACACACACACACACACACACACACACACACACACACACACACACATACAGATACACACACACACACACACACACACACACACACACACACACACACACACACCCCCGCCACACACACACACACACACACACACACACACACACACACACACACACACACACACACACACATACAGATACACACACACACACAAACACACACACACACACACACACACACACACAATTTTCTTTCTTCTTTCTTTTTACAAATGACAGGCTCTATCTTGGTACAGCCGCTGTCCGCTTTTGTGCACTTTGCGCAGCTGTTTGTCCCTGCCTTATACTATCGTTTCTGCAGGACGATAGCAGTCCGCCACGCGCACGTGTCCAGGTGTTATGCCGAGTTTTGCACCCCCGCCCGGCAGCAGCTAACGCATCCCCACCTCACGGGAGCATATTGTAATGATTTATACAGAAATGTAACTGTTTAAAAGTGATATAATTGTTTGGGTAGATGCCACCTCCCTGTTTTCAAGTTAAAACAGCCCCAAAATATGGTGAGGATGGAATACTAAATGAAATTGTAAATTGTGGAAGAATTGTCTCCAGCACAGAGCTGTTGTGTTGATGAGAGAGGGGAAATCTTCCGTGGCGACGGACCGCAAGCTTTGCTCTCTTGCTGGTTGCCCCTCTGTCTGCTCCTCTCTCTCCTCGCTGGTTCATACACCCATTTTCTCTGTCCGACAGTAAACCCTGGAGAATAATATTCATGTATAGAGTCGTCTCCATGCGAGCAGGTGAGGAGAGAGAGAGAGGAGCAGACAGAGGGGCAACCAGCAAGACAGCGAAGCTCGTGTTGTGTCACCACGGAGGATTTCCCCTCTCTCGTCTCATCAACACAACAGCGCTGTGCTGGAGACAATTCTTCCATGTCCCAAAAGTGAACTCGAAGAAGCGGCCAAAACCAGAGGGACCGAATGGGAAACTATCCATCAATGAGCTATATAGAGTTGTTTCCATGTTGCCAGACACTATTGACCACTATTGACTCCCAGCCGGCAAAACAAGCAGTTTTAAAAGCGAACATGTATTGAGATGCGGCGCGCAATTGCCCCACTGTAGTTGTTTGAGCACATTGCTCCAGCTGTAAACAAGGCTATCTCGGTGAGTACTCGACGAATTTGAAAAAAATATGTCACGATGAGACCCTTAGACACATACAGGGTGGAAAATAGAGTCCAGGTTGGGAAAAAACGAAACAAAATTATCCTTTTACCATTTCGGTTAACGCTCTTTCCAACGGGAGCATCAGTTTTGTAATCTGTTGGCTGGTTGTTGAGATCTCAGCAATAATGCGGCTATTCCTTGCAGCTAAGCTACGGGGGATACTGTTTCCAGCGTAACTTGTTTTTCCGGGCGTATCTCCACCAACCATTACAGTTTTTCACGATTGTTAACACACATTTCTCAAAACAATATTGGCTTTCTCAAAACTGCACACACAAAACTGAAAACCTCACACACACAATGCTAAACCTGACACTCCCTTTGCCATCAAATCTCTTCACTGTTCACAAAATGGAACTGGTGTTTTCATTTGGTACACACAGCCATATTTTCAAATGACACACACATACCATTCATTGAGTACACACAACTAAGCATTTGCTGCACACTACCAAGCATTTACAGCACACTGAAGTGCAAAATTGAAAAGACAATCATAGAAATGGAACACACCATATGAATGACAATGACTCTGGAGAATGAGCCATTTCTCCTTTTGTAAAATGTCTCAGTGTAGGCCTACTTTTTTCATAGTCAAACATAAAACGGCACACAAATATGCAGCAAA
>NC_139634.1:44083979-44101479 GCF_964638095.1 Poromitra crassiceps | reverse complement strand
CAGGAAACAGTACAGGAAACAAGTGCTCCAAAAAAAATCTTCTTTGTTGCCGTTAGCTTGACGTGGCGAGGTTACGTTAGCTAGAGCCTGATAAAAAGTTGTATAGTAGCTGTATAGTAGTTGTACAGTAGCAAGTTGTATGGTAGACATGCGAGAACGTCTCTTTCCTCGATTAATTGTCTGATGCAAAGCTTCTGTATTGGCTTAAAATATGTGATATTGTGAATCCGCGACGTTTCTACAAGAACTTCTTCAAAAACTTTGTTCGGTACGTCCATCTTTTGTTTTGTTGTTTTATTTTCTTATTCTGTTTCCGCTGCTTTTTTCCTGTCTAGGGCAGGGTCTAGGCCGGAAACAGGCTGATCGAGAGCCAAAATTCATTGTAAACGGAGACCAGGCTCTTTCTCCCCGAGAAGAGCCTGGTGACGCGAGGTTACCACTGATCTGGTGACTTTTTCTTTTCCTTTTCTTAGCCCCTGTATGATTGGTTGCTGTACTTTGTCAATCATCAAACTCTTGCATCATCAAATCGCAGTAGCAAAGCAGGAGGACGCTGACGCGCCTCATAGCACCAAAGTGCAGTGTGTTACATGTTGGACCGTTTTTGAGTGAGATGGACCCCGTCAAGGACAATTCAGTTCCAAGGAACCGGTACTTAACTGACCAACGGGCAATTGTCAGCCTAACATATTGTCATTATTACAGTGAGGATAACAGAGTGGAATGAGATGTTTTTACCTTTAACCCTCTCCGAGCTTTACTCCTCCGCTCTGCTCCCCCATCTGCCCACTCATCACTCCATCATCCAGCCCACCAAACCAGCTTGTTAAGAGGCTGACATTTAACTCTACCTCGCTCCGATCCGTCACCACGAGCAATCCAGGCTCATAGTCGCCCGCGACGAGTTGTGATATGGTAGTGCCATAGGTGACGCTAATACCACCCTGGTTTTGGGTTAGGGGATTGGGCTTGGGGCTTGAAGACACTCCCCCCCCCGGTCCCCCCCATACTACCGTGCCCTGGGTGATATTACCGTACTTCCGAACTCTCAACTTCCCTTGAATGGTAAATGGTAAATGGCCTGCATTTATATAGCGCTTTTATCCAAAGCGCTTTACAATCAGTAGATAGTCTACATTCACCCATTCATACACCGATGGCGGCAGGCTGCCACGCAGGGTGCCTACACACCATCGGGAGCAAGGAGAGTTAAGTGTCTTGCCCAAGGACACAGCGACAGCAGCTGGGAGGGAGCGGGGATCGAACCGCCAACCCTTGCGTCATTGGCCGACCCGCTCTACCTCCTGAGCTAAAGCCGCCCCTTGACCTTTGTCTGAACTCAGCTGCCTTCCATAAAACGCTCCAGGCGCCACGGAGCGTTAAGGAGGTCGCCAAAGGTTCGGAGTGAGAACGTGTTGCAAATAACCAAGATGTCAAACTCGAAGGTTGAAAACGGGACTCCACAAACGAATGGGTGACATCACGGTGGCTACGTCCATATTTGGTCTATGTGTACATCATCAAGTCACGTAGTGAATATACACATACCAGTGTTTCCCTTAGAATTGTACAGGCCTGCCGGGCCATGTAACTACATATGAACTACATTTGAATAGAGATCCCTTCATTTTGGGGCCTATCATATTTATTTTAGCGGGCCGCCCGTGGGCGTATCATATTTACACACGACTAGCGGGCGCATTACATCCACAGCACACGAGGTGTGTGACAAAGTGCTGATGAAGAACGTATTGTTCTGAGCTCAGTCCCCATGAAGAACAACTGGGATGCATGGAGTGTTCTTCTCTTCTCTGCATCAGGTATCAATGGGTAGTGGTGAACTCTCTGTTAGAGCTGTGTATGCAGAGCGGCTTCAGCTCTCTGTTGTTGGGCCAGACATTTGGAGTGAACATTGATATGGTGTAAGGAACATGTATGTTGAATGCAAGACATTTGAGTGAAAACTAACTGTCTGTGTGGAGGCACAGTGAGAGACACAAACCCTCACATTCCAAGCACTCTGCCATTTGAGTTCACACACCTATGATAAAACGGCAGGGAAGCGAGCCATTCCTTTGTTATCGAAGATTGACAAAAGGACAGCCAACTCTCCTATCTGTAAGCGAGATAAGGTGAGCCATTTGGAGTGCCTCACCAACAACACAGACACGCCCTGCACCCCACTATATGCAGGAGAAAGTCACCCAGACTTCAGTTCTAAGTAGCTGCACGCTGCAACAGGATCATCTGTACCACAGGGAGAGAGGGACAAGGCCCCACTCCTCTGGACCCAAGAATAGCATAGCCACCACCAGGCTAGTGCTACCTGCCCAGAGCTAAGCTAGCTCTGAGATCCTCTCCTCTCCTCTTCCGAAGCCGGCATCGCCGCCTCCCAGCAGACCAAAGGCGCCTCAGCTTGGCCCGCAGAGACCGACCGTCTGTTCCTCCCTCACCCCTCCTCTTCGTCTGGACAGCGGACGCGCATCCAGACCACCGTCTCCTCCCGCTGGGAAAGAGACCCCTGCAAACCGAACTCAAACTCGTGCACAGAGTAAGGGACTGGCTCTAATTTTTCCCTTTATTAGTTCGGGCAGAAGTTAGGATTGATTAGCATAAGAAGAACTGTTGTTAATATTGATTTAGTATTGTGAATTGATTTAATACTGTGAACGGAATGGTATGACTTGGAGCTATTTGTGACTGTATAAATGTGCATGAAACTGTGAATCTCTGAATGCTATTTAAGACCACCTCCGATCCTGCGTGAGCAGATCTAGGCATTAAGACAAACGGCACAATTCGTCACTAGTTAAATGCCAGCGCACAGCTGTAGTGGTGAATTGTGTCTGTTTCCCCTGCACTACTTTCTCATCCACGTGCACGCTCACATGCACGTGCTCACACACACACACACACACACACACACACACACACACACACACACACACACACACACACACACACACACACACACACACACACACTCACAGGGTCTTGTGGAGGCAGCCATGTTGTGATGCAACCAGTCTGCCCCCTCTAAGACCTGACCTGAGTCCCCACACACACACACACACGCACACACACACACACGCACTTCCATACCTACAGGTCAATGATTTGGAATGTGACTTAGTTATAGAAGAAATTCGTTGATTGTAATGCCCATATTCCTTTTTTATTTTACATAGAATAAATAGTGTCAGCTTTAATTGAATCCAACTGTTTCAGAGTGATTTTGTGGTATTGTGGTGAACCTCTGTTTAAGGATTTAGGACTTCACACTTCAGAGAGACTAACTGTGATTAAAGTTGGGTCCTGCGATCAAGCAGGTGGTGCCCCTAGGTTAATCCTTATCAAGGATTACATATTTGATATTTTAATAATTTTATGAAATATTAATAATTTTCGGATTATTAATATTTTATTTTACCCAACCAAATTTAATCCAAATAACGAGCACAACATTTGGAGCCCCGCCCGAGGCATCTTTCAAGCAGAATTTACCACAAATATCACAATTTTGACTGAAACACTGAGACTCCCAAATTGCATTGTGTATTCACTGTAAGCGTATGCCAAGCCTGCGGAACGCTGTAACCTCCAAAACAGCTTCCAGCCAGAACGAGCGGAGCCAGATAGAACTACCACCGTTCAAACTGACACAGACTAAATCTAACACAGACTAAATCTAACACAGACTAAATCTAACACAGTTCAATCGTTTTGATTTAATAACCCCTTATTTCAAGCGTGTATAACTGCTAAACTCCTAAAATTAGGCAACTAGAGTTGAATTAAAACCTGCTTATATTTAAAATTCAACCACAGGACTTTCGCAAACACAGTTTGACTATAAGCCTATTTACGTTTGCCTCTCAAGTCAAGTTATTTGACATTCAAGCTACAGGTACGAGCTCCACCTAAAGCTTAAGAAAAGTGCACTGACCAGCAGGTAAGATGTCAGAGCACAACAGCCAGAGTGCTGCTGCAGAGCACTCGGCCTCGCCCGACCAGCTGCTACATGAAGCGCTCATGACAGCAGTTCCTCCGGAGAGAGGACAGATCGAATATCTGCGGAAGCTCACAGAATCAGAATGTGAGAAAATGTTGGAAGGAAAAGCAGCCGCCATGAAAAGTGCAGGTACGGTAAACTGCACCATGCTGTCAGAGCTGCTTTATCTCGTTCTCCACAGAGAAACCTTTCACAGAAAAACCAACACACAGCTGCATAACCGAGCAACTGAGTTGGACAGGCAAAATGCGTGCCTGGAGGTCTCATACGAAGACCAAGTGAGGACAATCCAGGACTTGGAAAAGAAACTGCGAGCAGCCCACGCAGATTCTGAGGAAGAGGGTGATGGAGAGGGAGGCAATGACGGTAAGCGTGAAACCGACAATCCTCCGTTCTCGTCCACCCCCCACCAGGTCCCAGGAGAAGAGAGGCAGGTAAGTCTGCCTCCACAAGCGTCCTCATCGCACGGCGTCCAGACGCCGGCTGCCCCGCGTAACGGGTTCGGTAGTGGAGCCGAACCCTCGCCATACGACATCGACACGCCCGTCGTACTCGGGTCCCAGCCCAGTGAGGCCAGGGGACCCAATATGCTTTATCTTGTCCTCCACAGAGAAACCTCTCACAGGAAAACCAACGCACAGCTGCACCAACGAGCAGCTGAGTTGGACCTAGAGAGCGAGGAGGAGAAAAGAAAAACAGGTAGGTATGGAGCCAACCAGCTTGCGTGTTCGTTCCCTCACCGACAGGTCCATAACCAGGGGCCACAGGTAAGCCCGCCTCCACAGGTATCCTCATCCCACGTTGCCCAGACGCCTGCTGCACCAGCGCTACCGCGCAACGGGTCCGGTGGTGAGGTCGAACCCTCACTATATACCATAGACACGCCCGCCGTGCCCGAGTCCCAGCCCAGGGGGGTCAGGGGACCCCACCTCCCATACGAGTCCACGCTCGTAAGGCCGTCGCATAGGCATGAACAAGGGGGGTCGCTAACCCGTGAGAGTGGCCACAAAAAGGCCGCCGGGGGACAACCACACTTCAAGGACAGTAGGACCGAAGTCTCCCCCCCACCAGAGGAGGGGGGGAATAGATACAGGCGCGACCATTCCCCGCACCCATGCCCGGACGACTGCCCCCCGCCCACAGGGCGGCGGGCAGACGACCGCTGGGGCAACGAACGCCGCACCGACCGCCCGGACGACTGCCTCCCGCCCACAGGGCGGCGGGCAGACGACCGCTGGGGCAACGAACGCCACACCGACCGCCCGGACGACTGCCCCCCGCCCACAGGGCGGCGGACAGACGACCGCTGGGGCGACGAACGCCACGCCAACTCCCACCCACGGGAGGAGCGACGTCGGCATGGCCAGGAGAGTAAGAGGAGCGAAGGCTACTACCAAGAGACGCCCCTCCTCTTCTCGGGTCACATGGGGCGTGGCCTATGGGCGGACGACCACAACGACTCATCGTCGTCCGACTCCGAGCCAGCGTTCACCGCGCGGGAAAGAGATGTCCGTGACCGGCGAATCGAGTCCTTCGCCAGGGACATAGAACGTTTTGACCCGGCGCACCGTGCCGCCAACATCGATCGGTACCTACGAGACGTCAATCGCTACCTCACCAACTTGGAGCGACCTACCACGCGTGAGAGACTCTGGCTGGTCTGGAAGACCACCACGAGCACCGTCCGCGATTTCATAGACGTACTTCCCAGTCGGACTCAAAAGAGCTACCGACTCGTCTGCCGGGCCCTCCGACAGGAGTACCGCCCATACTCTGACCCGATCATCGCGCGAAGGGCCGCCGAGGCCATCAAACAGAGAGTAGACGAAGATCCCAGAGAGTACTTCAGGCGCTTGTCAGCAGCCTACTTCCAGGGTAGAGGCCCCCCCATCGGGGGGGGGGAGGGAGATAGGGATTTCCTCCTCACGTACATGTCAAACCTGCACGAGAGCATACGCTCCGGTGTAGAAACTCATTGTAGGCTCCTCCAGTCCACACTGAGCTATACGCGACAGTATGCACAGTTGGCATGGGAAGCACGACCCAAGCCAACCAGGAAACACCTAGAGAGCCCCCAAGCCTACTCAGTGGAAGACTACTCTGATGAAGAGGAAGCCCAGCGTAGAGCAGTTTACAGCGTAGAGAAGCCAGTACCTGACCGTCTCACCCTAGAGGGCGACGAGGTGCCCCAGGTCCGGAAGCCAATCGCTCCTCGACGCCCTGCACCCTCACACTTAAAAGACAGACAGCCCAGCCATCGAGGTAGGGGTAGGAAGCAGGGAAAGGGGGGGAGACCCAACCAGGGACGGCCCTGGCAGAACCAGGAGTGGGAACGAAGTCAGCCAGGGAACTCCTACCACCCCAGTCAAGGACGGTCCTGGTACAACCAGGACTGGGTACAGAACCAGTCAGGGAACTCTTACTACCCCAGTCAGGGACGCCCCTGGCAGAACCAGGACCAGTCAGGTAAGAAATCACACAAACCCAACCAGCATAAGAACCAGTCAGGGAGCGACACCGACGGTAGGGACAGGCGAACAACCGCGGAAGACCAGTCGACCCGACTGCTGAACGCTTTAGCTGACACGGTAAAGATGTTCTTTGATAAAGACAAACCAGCTGGCTCCCCGCCGGAGCCAGACAAAACCCCGGTCGCATGACTTGGGGGGGAACCTCCGCCACCTGCCAAAGTTCGCTTTGTCAACAGGCGGAGGGGACCCCGAAGAACCAGATCCCTTCCTAAGTCTCCTTCTCAGGCTTCACCAAACCGTCCTACTCTAACTTTCATGGGCAACCTTGTCCGCAAGGGCAACGCCCATCGTATCTACACCCCAGTGGTGGTAGGGGGGTGCACTCGCACCCTCGCCTTAGTGGACACAGGAGCCTCCATCAGCTTGATGAGTGCCAACACCTTCGAGAAGGTCTGCATAGCCATGCACGCCACCAATAGGCCACTTCGGATCGAGCCTTGTGATGTTAGCATCACCAGCTACACACAAGACCAAACCCCCATTGCTGAGCGTGCTCTGCTGGACATCACCTTCCAGGGGATGACTATACGCCACCCCATTCACATCAGCCCTCTCGATACCGAACCGCTTCTCATTGGCCAGGATCTCCTGGACCGGCTAGTCCCAATCATCGACTGCTCCAGCAATCGCATTTGGGCTCAGGTTCAAACGCCAAAGCCATGGGCGTCACCTGGCCGCCAGCCTAGCACAGACAGACAAGTCGCTGTCATCAAGGAAGCTGGCACATCGCTGCCGGCACGCAACGTTTCCACCGCTAGCCCCGAGCTGTACCGCCGCCTGTGCAAACAGGAGCGACTGCTCCCCGCATTCTCCGCAAACGAAACCCGCGCGTCAGTTCCCGCTCGAACCGCGAAGGTTCCCGTACGCCTGGCCATCAGCCCGGGACAGAAACTGCCCGGCAGGCAGGCATTCTCACAGCCGTTGCCCCGGCACAGAGAACAAAACATGACGATGCGGGGCACTCCTTTCTTTAAGTTGGACAATCGTTCAACCAACACTCTGGTGCAGAACCCGACGCATGCACCTGACCCAGCGCTGATGCGGCAGCCACTGGGAGTGTCAGTTAACAGCTTGTACACACCTCCAAAGGGGGGGGGCAAGCCCCACCACAGAGGTAGTGAACGAGACTTAGTAGGGTAGCCAGGATAGGTGCATGTCCACTCACTCCGCCAGTATGCACTAACCACTAACCTAGGCTACATAGAGCCCTACTGCCAGTAACTCAGACTCAACCTCCATGCCTTACAGACTCTAACCAGCATAGTACGAGAGGACAAGACCTATGTGCACGCGACCAGAGACTTGACACAAGACCTTACAGGGAGATATCCTCCTCAGTCACCAGTCTGAGTGGGGGTAACATACCCCCACTACCTAGTCTCCCTATCTCTGGTTGAACAAATCTTAAAATCCGCCACGACCACCGTGGCCTAGCCCTCTCAGGTATGCTTGGCTTACAGTCTTGGCAGTGCAATCCCAATTTTCATAGATCCACCGCATCTAGAAATAGGATTCCTTGTCAACCTACCAATCATTGAACCGCAGAACATGTTGGCTAAAACACTGTCACACAACCGCTATGACACAGTCACTAAACTGAGCCTATGAATCAGACGGTCTTCTACACGGTCCCCCGAGGGACCAAACTAGTCTAGTTCAGCCCCAAGGCAACTGGACCCCCATTCACCAAACATGTAACCAGGTCATTACACTACCTCACACTCCTTCTCTCCCTTCCCCTTATGCAAATCGTGTAAAAACGAAGAGCTAAGTGACCAAGACAGAGAGCCGGGCCCAGGCCCTGCCTAAGAAACTTGAAGTATGACAATCTGAATGTATTGCTTCGTGTGATGTAGACTAGTATGACAATCGGAATGTATTGTTTGTGTGATATAGTATAGGATGACAATCTGAATGTATTGTTTGTGTGATATAGAATGATAGAATAGCTTGAGAAAAGTCCTGCCCGGACACAGGTGATCTGCCCGGACTTGAGCCCACATAGGACCACATAGCGTAGGACCTAACGAACTTGCTCCTTTCAGCCTCACGGACTAGGCAACCAATGGGTTGCCACCCGCAGGCCGCATGGCCCTGGAGATGCTTTAAAGACTGTGCCAGAACACACCCTTTCAACCATCGGGGGGATGTTGGGCCAGACATTTGGAGTGAACATTGATATGGTGTAAGGAACATGTATGTTGAATGCAAGACATTTGAGTGAAAACTAACTGTCTGTGTGGAGGCACAGTGAGAGACACAAACCCTCACATTCCAAGCACTCTGCCATTTGAGTTCACACACCTATGATAAAACGGCAGGGAAGCGAGCCATTCCTTTGTTATCGAAGATTGACAAAAGGACAGCCAACTCTCCTGTCTGTAAGCGAGATAAGGTGAGCCATTTGGAGTGCCTCACCAACAACACAGACACGCCCTGCACCCCACTATATGCAGGAGAAAGTCACCCAGACTTCAGTTCTAAGTAGCTGCACGCTGCAACAGGATCATCTGTACCACAGGGAGAGAGGGACAAGGCCCCACTCCTCTGGACCCAAGAATAGCATAGCCACCACCAGGCTAGTGCTACCTGCCCAGAGCTAAGCTAGCTCTGAGATCCTCTCCTCTCCTCTTCCGAAGCCGGCATCGCCGCCTCCCAGCAGACCAAAGGCGCCTCAGCTTGGCCCGCAGAGACCGACCGTCTGTTCCTCCCTCACCCCTCCTCTTCGTCTGGACAGCGGACGCGCATCCAGACCACCGTCTCCTCCCGCTGGGAAAGAGACCCCTGCAAACCGAACTCAAACTCGTGCACAGAGTAAGGGACTGGCTCTAATTTTTCCCTTTATTAGTTCGGGCAGAAGTTAGGATTGATTAGCATAAGAAGAACTGTTGTTAATATTGATTTAGTATTGTGAATTGATTTAATACTGTGAACGGAATGGTATGACTTGGAGCTATTTGTGACTGTATAAATGTGCATGAAACTGTGAATCTCTGAATGCTATTTAAGACCACCTCCGATCCTGCGTGAGCAGATCTAGGCATTAAGACAAACGGCACAATTCGTCACTAGTTAAATGCCAGCGCACAGCTGTAGTGGTGAATTGTGTCTGTTTCCCCTGCACTACTTTCTCATCCACGTGCACGCTCACATGCACGTGCTCACACACACACACACACACACACACACACACACACACACACACACACACACACACACACACACACACACACACACACACACACTCACAGGGTCTTGTGGAGGCAGCCATGTTGTGATGCAACCAGTCTGCCCCCTCTAAGACCTGACCTGAGTCCCCACACACACACACACACGCACACACACACACACGCACTTCCATACCTACAGGTCAATGATTTGGAATGTGACTTAGTTATAGAAGAAATTCGTTGATTGTAATGCCCATATTCCTTTTTTATTTTACATAGAATAAATAGTGTCAGCTTTAATTGAATCCAACTGTTTCAGAGTGATTTTGTGGTATTGTGGTGAACCTCTGTTTAAGGATTTAGGACTTCACACTTCAGAGAGACTAACTGTGATTAAAGTTGGGTCCTGCGATCAAGCAGGTGGTGCCCCTAGGTTAATCCTTATCAAGGATTACATATTTGATATTTTAATAATTTTATGAAATATTAATAATTTTCGGATTATTAATATTTTATTTTACCCAACCAAATTTAATCCAAATAACGAGCACAACACTGTCACATTGTGCAGAGAGGAGTGTGGCTAAATACAGAGGGAAATATTAACAAATATCCACTCTCACTCAACACAGCATCAGAACCTGCAGGCAGGCAGCACATACATTATTGATACAGCATTATCCATACAGTATGTTACATCATATAGGTGTTGCATAAAACATGCACGCATATTACTGTTATAAAACATTATTCCTCCCTGTCCCCCACAAACACTCAACATATGCATGTGCAACACACACACACACACACACACACACACACACACACACACACACACACACACACACACACACACGCACACACTAAGTCACTGCCACTCAAACACACCTTTAGACCATGAACTTTCCCTGATTTGTTTTTCTTTCAACTCTAATCGTGTTGTTGTTTTTTATATAAAGTTGACATGTTGTTGGCATGTTGTTGGCGTGTTGCTGGGGGGTTCATGACCTTTGTGCTCTCTAAACCAACATGTTGAAGCTCCAGAGGCAGCAGCAGGTCAGCATGTTAAACCACATCACATACCACAGTCCCATGTGGCACGATGTTAACGAGATCGAACTAAACAAGGTTGAGCTGGCAAACGAGGTTGAGCTGGTAAACAAGGTCAGGGTTAGGGAGGTTTGGCTTCGATCCCTGAAACAACTGATAATGTAATAATAAATTAAAATGTACTCAAATGTTTTGATGTACTAAGGGACCGTTCGTTATTTAGGGAAGGGTCCACTGGAGGAAAATAGGGGAGGGTCATCTTGTTTTAAATTTAGTCTGAGGGAGGGTACACTCTCTTTAATTTGAGTCCAGGGGAGGGGTATACAATTTTGATTCGATAAAAATATATAAACTTTTTTTGTAGTTTTTTTTGGTTTTCGGACTTCAACAACTACTGAGTTGCTTCATTTACACCCCTCCTGTCCAAACTGTTTGGTATGTCCCGGTGCATTGTTTCTCTTTGGCGTCCTATCTGTTGATCTTTGTGCTTGGCCTATCCAGACAGTAGTACAGTATCTGGCGAATCAGTGGCGCTTTTCTGGTGATAATATGGAAGTACATTTCCAGCGCGAATAACCCACTGGAACAAAGTCGAGCAAACAAACAGACATGGCATCACAAAATATATATGGGCTCTATGTCGTCTTAGGACAGTAGAACCGAGTTACGGCTGTCACTCATCTCCTAAATTACATTAAGTCTGCGAGGGATATTTATACCACCAGGATGACATATATGTTTCACATAGGGTTGTGTTTTGATTTCGAGATTTTATTTTGTCCAATATTGAAATATTCTACAATTGCATGTTGTGTTAACATTACACATTATTTCTATCTACCTTATTTCTATCTACCTTTCTATCTATTTAGGCTAATTTGGATCCTATTTATTATCGAAATGTATTAGCCCAATGCATGCTGGGAGATTTCACATGTGTGGCTTTGTGCCTGTCTGCTGTCTGATGCGCAAGGGAGTGAGAGAGAGAGAGGGGGGACAGAGAGTGGAGAGTCCGCAGCGCACAATAATAGAACCGGCAAACTTTTTTTCCATCAGTCATTGACCGCTATTTAAACACAAATATTGATATACACAGACTGAAGATTGTTTCACAAGCGAAAATAGCATTATGTAGCGACCGGAGGAGGCGGTCGCTCTGATTGGTGACAGTTCTGCTCTAAGAAGCGCAAAGGATTATGGGAGTTCATGTTCTTGTGGGAAGCTTGTTACTGTTACAGTTAAAAACGGGGTTTAGTGATGTTGTGCTCATGTTTTGATTGCATTATGTGGTAATGGTAATGTTTGTGTGGCCAGGATAATGTTTAGTTTTACTATCAATGTAGCCACTCCGACTGAGACTGTTAGTGTTTTCGATCACCTCTGGCCGGAGTTTCTGCCAATGTTGAATGATTCCGATGTGGAATAAATAGCACCCCCTGCTGTCACGTGGTGTATGAGGCGCAGGAGTGGTTAAAAGTAAGATTTCTGTGTCAGTCTGCATTCTTCCACGCAAGCTCGCCACAATATTGTTTGGGGAGGGGTCAATCATATTTTTCAGATCACTTGGGGAGGGTCAAGGAAAAATATATTTTGATCAGAGAAGGGGCACAGCTTTTTATTTCAGAGCACACCAAATCCCTCCAGTGACCCCCCCTTCTAAATAACGAATGGTCCCTAAATATGTTTATTTCTTCAATATTCCACTGCGAGTGTTCTGGTTGGTTTGTCCCGTGTTTAAGGCTAATGTACACCGCCTCCGGAACAGATGCGGTACGGCTCCGGTACGGCTGTGAACAGACCCACACTCATGTCATCTGTCAGACAAAAATAGAACAGGTGTATTTTTCTGTACCGCATGTATCGCCCATCAATGAGCAAGAGTCGATCTGTCAGTTTTACTGGATCCGCAACGCAGCCGTAGCACATCTGGTGTGCCTGTTACACTGAACTCTGTGTGTGTGTGTGTGTGTGTGTGCGTGCGCGCGCGCGCGCTCGTGCCTGCGTGTGTGTTCTCTCGAGCTGATAAAACACATACGATATATCCACGACACTCCTATACACACAGACATGTTGAAGCAACTCGGGGAGTTGGTCACGTTTTTTCTTCTTCTGATCCCAGCGTGAAGAAACAAGTAGAAACCCGCCGCCTGAGGCTCAGAGGCTGCGAGCGGCTTCAGAGCTTTTGAATAACGCAGCACAGAGCACCAACTGACTGTCAGAGGAGCGCCGCCCTGCAGGAGAGACGCCACGGCGTGCGGCTTAGCGCTGCCCCCACTCAAAGATGTTCTTAGCCGAGCCATTCATCGATTAGTAGAGCGCAAAATGACACTTGCGGGAGGGAGATGATAGGCTATGATAGGCGCCTGGGCCACGCCTACACCTGTCTCTGCGCTTAGATCCCAGCGCAAAACTGGACGGTGGAGGCAGACGATAGCTTAAGATGCAGGGAAGATAGCAATAAGAGGCGCGCAAACGATAGCGCCGTATGAAGATAGGGCCCTAAGACTCTTCTCATGTGCTAATAGGGGGCGGCACTGAGAGGGAAGAGAAACTCTGAGAAACTGTCCTGCGTTCATCCAAAATGAGAAGTTTGCTCTGAAAAGTTATAAAGTCAACAAATAGCAGAAGCTCCACTGTAGCTTAAAAATGAGCTCATCAAACACGGACTGTGCCATGCCTTATTCTTCTTCTTCTTCCCACGGGGCCTCCCGGTGGTTACGGGTGCCATTGCAGTCGCCTACAGTCGCCTATAGGCAAAAATGGCCCAGAGAGAGAGAGAGAGAGAGAGAGAGAGAGAGATAATTGAATTGAATTGAGTTGAGTTGAGTTTAGAGAGAGAGAGAGACACACTCAGGTCATGTGTTTCCCTCAGTCTAATTGGACTGTTTCTGTGAGGCTGCACTTTGACTTCTGCAAGTTTATTTCCTAAACTGTTCACAGACACTGTTCTGTTGTATAATATAATGATTTGGTTCTGAAAGTGTCTGAAAGCATTGCTTATGTTTATTTATTTCAACCGCATAACAACAACAAATAGATAAGAAACAAAACAGGAATCCATCAAATAGCAGCAGCAAAAAGGAAGGAAAAATAGCCTACGGTAAATTTGCGACAAACATAAAGTAAATTATGGAAAATGTGTCGGGAAAGGATCAGGGATAAGGAAGACGATGTTTTGTCCGAATCCGGTGCGGTGCAGCCATTCTATAAGTGAGGTAGTTTGTCCCTCCGTGTATTCGGCTGTTAAGACTGACGACAGACGTTCACCCCGCGTCACCTCCGAGGCCAAGCGGCACCGCTCCTCATTCGCCTCCTTCAAAACAATTATGGCGGATCCCGTGAATCTTTTTAGATATCTTTTTATAAATATTTTTTTTAACTTTTTATAGATAATCTGTTTAGACTTAGCGCCAAACTTTGTTTTTCTACGTACTTTCTCTGAATTGTAACGCACCTTATTAACTGTCTGCAGCCATTTCCTCTTCTCTTTCTCATCACAGTTTTTAGCCTTGGATCTATTGCAACAATGAAGGACACAGCACTGCGGCATATTGACAACGCAGAGCGGCTTCTCGGCTTGGCGCTTGGACCCGGAAGTAGTATTGTCAGGAGGTCATACCTCACAGCTTAACAACCGAATAGCATGAGATTCATAGCCTAAGCCCCTCCCCCATCTCCAAAAGTGAGAGAGAGATAGAGAGAGAGAGAGAGAGAGAGAGACAGAGAGAGAGGTTCGGTGGTCAAGCGAGGTGGAGAGTGAAGGAATGGAGAGAGAGAGCTGCTGCAACGTCATCATCAACGCGGCACGCAAAGAGATTAGCCGATTAGCTTGCTAAAGTGGCTAAAGGATACAATAGGCAACTTTGTGTGTGTGTGTGTGTGTGTGGAGGGGGGGTGCTGGCCACTCTAAAATCAATGCGCGTGATCGATAGGTGAAGTTTCAGGTGGTGAACACACACACACACACAGACACACACACACACACACACACACAGGTAGAGGCAGCAACAATGGGCCTTTTTCACAGCAGCCCCTTTGACAGGAACTGGACAGCACTGGAACACCTGGAAGTTGGAAACCCTCATTAATGTTTTGGCTGCACCTCTGTTTACCCTGCCTTTGAGACACAAAATGGCTGCTGTGAAAAAAGTAAATTGAACTCTGAGCTTTCTGAATCGATAAATGCTTTGGATGCTTCCAAACCAAACCGTCAGTTGGCTAACTTGGCGCTTCTGATTGGCTGATGGGTGGCAGTGTAATAACCCTTCAGAGTAAAGCGCATTCCAAGAATGCTACGTCATCGGTCAAGTTGTTCCAATCTTCGATTTCTTCGAATTCCACAATTCTTTGTGTACGAATTGCTTTCAAAAACGGCAAGCATCGTAAATGAATTATCACTTTAGTGTGCCAGCAAACGTTTTAATGCCAAATTATTAATGTTAAGGTTAACTAAGCTGTCATGGCCAAGTTTGTTAGCTGGCTTGCTAGCTAACTAGCTAACCTGGTCAACTTCCTTGATTGTGTTTTCACGCGGGAGTGGCGGTGGGACCATGACGCATTCGCAATCACGCACACTCGCTAGCCTCTTCCAAAATGTTTGCTCTTCGAAATGTGAGGGAGGACTCTTGCCTGCCCTCTGTAGGACGTGACTAGGAAGGACCCGTCCTGCCGACGAAGGAACCTTGACATTGAGAAAGCGCTTCCGTCGGTGTGGTGTGGGCGTGGCAATCCTTCCCTGGCTCCCCGAGCTCCTGGCTGAGGGCACACAGCTGAATGTCAAAATATCGTTTAGCCCAAACTAATAAATAAATCAGATATGAATCAGACATGGCCCAATGCCACTGCAATCTAAGCAGACATATTGGATTTATTGCCTCTCATTGTGTGTGCGTCCTCGTGCTTCCAGACGCTGCACAGACTACTCAGCTGTTTGTGTGACTGCTGCACAGACTACTCAGCTGTTTGTGTGACTGCTGCACAGGCTACTCAGCTGTTTGTGTGACTGCTGCACAGACTACTCAGCTGTTTGTCTGACTGCTGCACAGGCTACTCAGCTGTTTGTGTGACTGCTGCACAGACTACTCAGCTGTTTGACTGACTGCTGCACAGACTACTCAGCTGTTTGACTGACTGCTGCACAGGCTACTCAGCTGTTTGTGTGACTGCTGCACAGGCTACTCAGCTGTTTGTGTGACTGCTGCACAGGCTACTCAGCTGTTTGTGTGACTGCTGCACAGACTACTCAGCTGTTTGACTGACTGCTGCACAGGCTACTCAGCTGTTTGTCTGACTGCTGCACAGGCTACTCAGCTGTTTGTGTGACTGCTGCACAGACTACTCAGCTGTTTGACTGACTGCTGCACAGACTACTCAGCTGTTTGTGTGACTGCTGCACAGGCTACTCAGCTGTTTGTGTGACTGCTGCACAGGCTACTCAGCTGTTTGTGTGACTGCTGCACAGACTACTCAGCTGTTTGTCTGACTGCTGCACAGGCTACTCAGCTGTTTGTGTGACTGCTGCACAGACTACTCAGCTGTTTGACTGACTGCTGCACAGACTACTCAGCTGTTTGAATGACTGTTGCACAGGCTACTCAGCTGTTTGTGTGACTGCTGCACAGGCTAATCAGCTGTTTGTGTGACTGCTGCACAGACTACTCAGCTGTTTGACTGACTGCTGCACAGGCTACTCAGCTGTTTGTGTGACTGCTGCACAGGCTACTCAGCTGTTTGTGTGACTGCTGCACAGACTACTCAGCTGTTTGTGTGACTGCTGCACAGGCTACTCAGCTGTTTGTGTGACTGCTGCACAGACTACTCAGCTGTTTGTGTGACTGCTGCACAGGCTACTCAGCTGTTTGTGTGACTGCTGCACAGACTACTCAGCTGTTTGTGTGACTGCTGCACAGGCTACTCAGCTGTTTGTGTGACTGCTGCACAGACTACTCAGCTGTTTGTGTGACTGCTGCACAGGCTACTCAGCTGTTTGTGTGACTGCTGCACAGACTACTCAGCTGTTTGTCTGACTGCTGCACAGACTACTCAGCTGTTTGTCTGACTGCTGCACAGGCTACTCAGCTGTTTGTCTGACTGCTGCACAGACTACTCAGCTGTTTGTGTGACTGCTGCACAGGCTACTCAGCTGTTTGTCTGACTGCTGCACAGACTACTCAGCTGTTTGACTGACTGCTGCACATGCTACTCAGCTGTTTGTGTGACTGCTGCACAGACTACTCAGCTGTTTGACTGACTGCTGCACAGACTACTCAGCTGTTTGTGTGACTGCTGCACAGGCTACTCAGCTGTTTGTCTGACTGCTGCACAGGCTACTCAGCTGTTTGTCTGACTGCTGCACAGACTACTCAGCTGTTTGTCTGACTGCTGCACAGGCTACTCAGCTGTTTGTCTGACTGCTGCACAGACTACTCAGCTGTTTGTGTGACTGCTGCACAGGCTACTCAGCTGTTTGACTGACTGCTGCACAGACTACTCAGCTGTTTGTCTGACTGCTGCACAGACTACTCAGCTGTTTGTCTGACTGCTGCACAGACTACTCAGCTGTTTGTCTGACTGCTGCACAGACTACTCAGCTGTTTGTCTGACTGCTGCACAGGCTACTCAGCTGTTTGACTGACTGCTGCACAGGCTACTCAGCTGTTTGTGTGACTGCTGCACAGGCTACTCAGCTGTTTGTGTGACTGAAGCTTTATTCAAAACAATATAAGTCCAATTTTGTT
>NC_139634.1:44043979-44078979 GCF_964638095.1 Poromitra crassiceps | reverse complement strand
GAGTAACTCAGTAATTACAGTAAGCAGAGTTTATTTGTATCCCACCCTTCACATACAGAATCACTGCACATTTACGAGACATCAATATAGTGTAGTATAAAATATATAGGACAGTATACAGTACACTACAGTACAGTATAGTATACTGTAGTGTAGTATTCACCTTATGTAGCCACGCCCATTTGACCCGGTTGTGTGGTCGTGTGACGACGTCCGGCTAAAAAAAGAAAAAGGCCGGCCGCTCCAATATCATCTAACTCTGAATTAACTAATAATTTAGCCAATTGTATGTAACATACCAAATAAAAGCAAACGGCAATGTCTAAGAATGCAACGCCATGTAACTGGCTCGTTAAGTCTCGCATTCCAGGGAATTACGTTAACGTCTGCAGGTCTTATAGACGTAAGTGGCTCGAGCTGCGCTCGGAGGAGAGAAACCTATCTGAAGCTTTCTTTGTTGGAGTCCAGGTATGTTTCACAAGAAAGTGCTCGTCATTGTCGACGATAACGTTATCTGACCTGGCTAACAGTGGATACTCCGCTTGCTTGCTGTGTACTGAGCTCAAAGTAGTAGGCTACGTTCTTTGTTTTACCCCCTGCACTGTCCGCTCCAAAAACAACTGTCTTCATCTGACGTTCTTTTGTATTTAGCGCCGTGACCAGCGGAAGTGGTAACACGACCCGGAAGAATTTGGCCCACCCCCGCGTCTGAACATATTAAGTTGAATAACAAACAAATAAACTGGTATATGTAAGGGTTAATGCACGACGAGGTGTCCATTATCAGAAATTAATGGACGACGCGGATGCGCCGAGGACGGTTGCTTCCGCGAACTTCTAACTTCTAAACTTCTAAACTTATAAAAGTGCCATATTAAGCATTAATGGTGGTATAGAGCTCAAACGGCTCTGTCGTGATCCTGGCGCATTGATATAAATGGTGAACAGACCATTTAGCTATAGGTGTACATTATCACTGTACATTATCACAAATTAATGGACACCTTGCAGCCAATCAGAATCGAGTATTCACCCAGACCATGGTATAATGTAAAATATAGTGCAGTATAGTATAGTATAGTATAGTATAGTATAGTATAGTATAGTATAGTATAGAATAAGTAAGGGTTAATGCACAACGAGGTGTCCATTATCACTTTTTAAGGGACGACGCGAGAAGCGTGAACTGGTCCGAGGTGCCAGCCGAGGACCGGTTGCCTCCGCAAAGTCCCTTAAAAAGTGATAATGGACACCTCGAAGTGCATTAACCCGCTTATACCATGGTCACTTGCCAACAAAACAAGACTATTTATTTATTTGCATGTGTTTTGCAATCAAAATTTAGTTTTTATAACCTTGGAGATGATTTAAGAACCGCAGAGAAAATAGTCCCCTCGCTCAGACCGCAACATGGGACATGATGCTACACGTGTTCAGAGGGCAGTTTTGTTACAGTCTGCGCAGCTCGCCCCCGCTCAGCTTGCAGAAGCACGCGCGTCACTTAATGGCTCAGAGCCGGCTTCTGTCAGGGGAGGGAAATCTCTTAAACGAAAATCAAAATTGTAAATAAGAGTTATTTTTGATCAACTGAGCACACAGGGGTGATTTAAATACTTACTTTGACCGACTCATTTTTTTTCTCAACTAACAAAAGTGCCATATTAACCCTTAACGGGGGTATAGAGCTCAAACTGCTCTCTTGATAACACTGTTGAAACTATGGCGCATTGATATGAATTGTGAACTGACCATTTGGCTGAACGACTTTACCAACTGTACATTATCACTTTTTAATGGACACTCGCAGCCAATCAGAATCGAGTATTCACCCAGACCATGGTATAAAGTATAGTATAGTCTGAAGGATATACGTACCATAATCAGTGTTGGGGAGTAGTGAACTACATGTAGTTTAACTACATTTTGCAGTAGCTTGCTGGTAGTTCAACTACATTCATATTTATGTAGTGAGCCAAGTAGTTAAACTACTTTTTGGTCATTTTTGTGTAGTTTAACTACTCAAACTATCAACTACAATTTTGGGCAATAAAATGAAAGGAATATATCTATTTATTTTATTTTACCATTACTGTTAAACCAGAACCCCGTTTGACAGCACAGCCCATTTTTATTTTCGTCCTGACCTCTTTGAAGGCAGCATAGACCGTGAAGACAGCCAGAATCCCAATAACCTTACTGTACTTCTTGACAAGAAACACAGCCTATGCTGCCTCTGATTGACCTGATATTCTTACCCTATCCTTAACCAATCCCAGCGCAAGACATAGCCTATGCTGCCTCTGATTGGCTTGTCCTGAGAATCTAACCCTATAACCTTAACCAAATTTACTATGTATTTGTCTGATAAAATGAAACCCAGAAGAACCCAGATTTGTTTACAGCAAAAATATAACATTGAATGTAGGCTATTGGGTTTCAGCTATTGCAATAAACTCAATTGAGAGGCATATTTTTTGCTGGCATTGTGCTTTTTTGTAGGCTACTTTTATTTCATATATCACACGTAGGCTACATTGTCAATTTAACGATTTTTTTTTACAAAGTAGTTTGAACTACTTTTTCTGCGTAGCTTGTAGTTTCCTAAACTACATTTCTCCCAGGGTAGCTTTGCTATAGTTTCAACTACTTCCATGGTGAAGTAGTTGGTAGCTTCCTAAGCTATGCTTTCAAAGTAGCTACCCCAACAGTGGCCATAATCCCCAATCTCCATACACAAACAACAGAAGGGAAACCTGCGTCAATGCCTGGCACCCCATAGCACTCACGGCCATAGTCAGCAAGTGCTTTGAGAATCTGCTCTTATAGAGACACTGCGTGAAATAGGCCACGCCCATCACGGGGGAAAGGCTCCGTTCACTTCCACACACCAGCGTCATTTTCCTTGAATTAAACATAGCTAAAAGCTGTTGTGTGGTGGGGCTGCGCAGACAACAAATGTAAAAAATCGCCAGTTCAAGTTTTTTTGTACTCCTGAGCAAAACAAGGAAGCCATTGAGAATTGGCGAGAAGAAAAATGTGGCTCTAGCTGTCAAGGAAGTAAGTTGGAGTGTTCATCTTCCGTATATACAATCTTTTTGTGCAACACGCGACCATGCACGCGACATAGGAGAACACCAGGATTGAAGGGGGGCTTTCTGTTTTCCCCCGTCTTGGGCGTGGCTTCTGAATGATGACGCGTTACGCAGTGTCTCTATCCCTCACCCACCCCATGGCCAATCACCTCTCCCTGAACGTCTCCCAAGACCAAGGAGATCATCGGGGACAACAGGAGGGGAGAAAACTCTTGTTATGATTTGGCGCTATATAAATGTACAATTTATTGATCGATTGATCATGTACCTACTGCTTACTTGACTATGTACGTATTGTTGTGGTGGTTATTGTTGTTGTTGTTACTTGATACTTGCACTACATCCTGTAATGGAGCTCCCCTAGCATAAGAATGGCACACGTATGTATTTGTACAAGAGAGTGACAATAAAATATATGTTGAATCTTCAAAACAGAGGAGCAAATCAAACCAATGAGAGCAAATCAAATCAAGGCTAGCCAGACGCCTGTGTGAATAAAGGTGTTTTCAGCGGCTTCTTAAAGACGGCACGCATGAGTCTAAGGATAGCAGCAGCGATGACGAGAGGTCATCCCATAAATTGGGTGCAACAGCATGAAAAGCACGGGCTCTCGCCTCGGGCTTTAACGCGGGTTGCAGGGTCGTCCAGTCCTTTTTGTTGGGAAGACCTCGTGTGAGGGCGCTCTGATGAAGCAGCGCCCGGCTCAGTCACGCACCGCGCACGTCTCACTTCCATCGGCAGCGTTTGATGAGGTCATATCGTGTCGGCAGCGTTTGATGAGGTCATCGTGTCGGCAGCGTTTGATGAGGCCATCGTGACGACCCCACGCCTTAACCCCCGTTCCCCCGACCTCTGAGGTCTGCTGTGTGTGTGTGTGTGTGTGTGTGTGTGTGTGTGTGTGTGTGTGTGCTGCTACAGCTGGATAACTCTGTCCACCGTCTGTTGTTTCTTCTCTCATTATCAGCGCTGAAGCTGCAGTCCGGCCGCAGGCTGCTGGTCGGGAACATGTATTTTTCATGTGAGGCTTTTCGTTTTTAGACAGATTTATTAGCGTTAATCCCAACAGGACGTCTCTGGTCGTGCAGCTGTTAATCCTGTTGATGACGCCTGCTGATGACGGTAGACTCTTGTGTATTGACGTGCGTCTGACCAGTGATCCAGTAGGTGATCGCACAGTCTACGCACATCAAACTTGATTTCGTACCCAAGTTTGTTAGACCCAATAAGTTGCACGGTGTGGCCTGCAATACACTTATAAAATCAAAACGTACAGTCTGTAGTATAATGAAAAGAACAAAGATATGGAGGCAACATGTCAGAATATTCAATATATCTCAATAGAAAACATGAGAGTCTGTGGGTCAGGAACACAAATGGTGATATCAGCTCCATGTTATTGTGCTAATGAGACTCGTGACCATCACAGTTTCACTGTTAATCTGCCAATCTACTGGGCAGTTATGGAATAAATACATCTTAGACACTGAGACAGCAACAAGGTTGAGAACCACTGATCTACACCACAGAGCCATTTTATTCAGGATAATAGAATCTATCTACAAGGCTTTTAGGACCTATAGGTGAAACAACGCTTTAGGGGAAAGTGATTTGAATGCTGGCACACTAAACATTGATGGTGTTAATTTGTAGATATTACACAGCAAGGCTGTAAGACTTTAAACCCCGTGTTTCTGGTTATGGTGATACAGCGTCCGTGTTACAGGATGACGATGCTTTTTAGAGACTGCCTGCTGTTTCGCTCTCAAACACACACACACACACACGTGCACACACACACAGACAGACACACACACACACACACACAGGGCCCCACCCATCCTCTCGTTAGGAGGCAGAATTTGTTATGTAGGAGATAAAAAGGTCTCTTCATCTCGACCCTGGTGTGTGTGTGTGTGTGTGTGTGTGTGTGTGTGTTCAGGTAATTACGGCCCGGCGGGAGGACAAGCCCCCCCCCCCCCCCTCCCTCCGATCGCCCGTTCAGACAGTGGAGGTCGGTAGAACGTGTTCTTCTCCCACAGACGAGGGTTCTTCTTGACGTTCCTCTGTTCCTGTGTCTTAATTTGCAAGATGAAAGCTGCTGGAGCTGCTTCAAGTGTGTGAGGCAGAGCAAGCAGCCAGAGAGCCACTCGCTTCCCCCGGCACCAACACTAATGAGAGAGAGAGAGAGAGAGAGAGAGAGAGAGAGAGAGAGAAAGAGAGAGAGAGGGAGAGAGAGAGAGAGAGAGAGAGAGAGAGAGAGAGAGAGAGAGAGAGAGAGAGAGAGAGAGAGAGAGAGAGAGAGAGAGAGAGAGAGAGAGAGAGAGAGAGAGAGAGAGAGAGAGAGAGAGAGAGAGAGAGAGAGCTAAAAGGGCCTTTCTGTGTGGAGTTTGCATGTTCTTCCCGTGGCCCCTGGGGGTTTCCTTCATATAGGAACCCCTCACCAAAACATGCAATATCCTGGTCGCTGAAGTGGTTCCTCCTCTGGTCGTTAAGGGCGCCTGTTTGGAGGGAGGGGAACTAGTTGGAATAGCGTGATCCTCCCACGTGCTATGTCCTACCGGTGAAGCTTCCCCTGTCAGGTGAAAAGAAGCGGCTGGCTAACTGCCCATGTCTCGGAGGAAGCATGGAGCCAGTTTCGGCTCTCCCCAGATCGGCACAGGGTGGAGCAGTAACCAGGATAAATAAATAATAATAAAAATAGCACTAACGGGGGATACAAATTTGATAAAAAAATACATACAAAAATTTAATAAAATAAAAGTCATGGCTACCAAAAGAGGAATGGCTATGTGGTCACTGCACAACAGGAGAGGTGGAGACAGAGATCCACTTCCTGTTGAATCATGATAAATATCATAACATCACAGCAGATGACTTTAAGAAATGTGATTTATTCATCCCCAACTTGACCAAACTGAATGAAAGTGTCCAGCAGCACATCCTGCTGGCAGAGGGACAGACAGCAGGTGTAGCTGCACAGTAGCCTACCTGAACCCACTCTCAAACCACTAGAGTCACTCTACAAGAGAGCACTAAAAATACCCCGCTCCTACCACTATTGCAACATCCTGGTCAAACACAACTTATTAAGTTTCAATAATTTAATCTCCTTTAAATATGCGTGCACCGTTTTCAAGGCACTAAATGGCCTTGCCCCTCCCCCGCTAAATGAGTATATCTATCAGAGACCTGTAACTGGATCCACAACCAGAACCACCAGAGCCTCAATTAGAGGCGATTGTGTCATACCGTACAGGCGCACCACCTTTGGCCAGACAGTTCTGTCGGTCAAGGGTGGAAAACTCTGGAACACAATCCCATCGGCCATTAGGGAATGCCCAACACTTGGCATGTTCAAGGGTCAAGTAAAGAGATGGCTGAAGTCCACTCAACTATGCACACATCACTAGGGCATAGAATAGTATGTTTATACTATATGTGTTGTATCTCTGTTTTTTTATTCTTTATCTTTTCTTACATCTTGTCTGAGTGAGTCCTTTATGTGGATCTCACTTTTTAGCTGTATGTTGATCCCAAACTCAGGTTTTAGTATCAGACTGTAATTCCTGTATATTTTGTACTCAGCACTTTTCACTTAGCCATGTAGAGCCTTGTAGAGCTGTAACTCAGTTTCTCACTTTGCATTGTGTTTATATTTTAATATGTTTTGTTGCACTATGCTACTTTTTACCTCTATTAGGACTACCTCTCTGCATACTTGCACTTTGTTTTGTGTTTACATTTTAAATATGTTTTTGCTGCACTGTTACTTTTTACCCCTCAGGACTCTAAAAGCCTATATCATCGGGCAGGGGGACAAGCAATGGAAATCAGTCCTGTGACTGCAATTGTCGTGCATTTACATTTTTTTTTAAATGTTCATTAATGTACACCTGTCCCCTATCGAACAAATAAACGAATTGAATTGAACTGACCGCCTGTCACAAACTAAGAGACAGCCCACAGTGACATGTCCCACCTTACTTGTCTCACCTGTTTTACTTCTCAACTGTCTGTTTATCACTGACATATCATTCTAACACGGTATGTATTGGTCATAATATTGTTGTCATTTGTAGTAGTATTATAGTAGTACAATTGTGTATTGTAAGAGTTATTACCTTCGTGCTCTATCAGCATCTTACCTGATGAACTGATTCTGTCCTATTTACTAATGTATCCACTGTTCACTTTGTTGTTCCATCAGTTATATCTTTTGTCGATTGTCCTGAATCGCGTCGGCAATTTTGTTGTTGTTAACCTTCATGCCAATAAAGCAAATTTAATTTAATTTAATTAAGAGAGATAGAGAGAGAGAGAGAGAGAGAGAGAGGGGCGTGCTGAGACTCAGATCATGGAATCGATACTACTGTAGAAAGGCAGGAAGTGCACTCAGTCACTTTGTGAAGAGCAAATAGTTAAAAAGCCATGCAGACATCATGTTGCAGTTTAAAGCCATGCAGACATGTTGCAGTTTAAAGCCATGCAGACATCATGTTGCAGTTTAAAGCCATGCAGACATGTTGCAGTTTAAAGCCATGCAGACATCATGTTGCAGTTTAAAGCCATGCAGACATCATGTTGCAGTTTAAAGCCATGCAGACATCATGTTGCAGTTTAAAGCCATGCAGACATCATGTTGCAGTTTAAAAAGCCATGCAGACATCATGTTGCAGTTTAAAGCCATGCAGACATCATGTTGCAGTTTAAAAAGCCATGCAGACATCATGTTGCAGTTTAAAGCCATGCAGACATGTTGCAGTTTAAAGCCATGCAGACATCATGTTGCAGTTTAAAGCCATGCAGACATGTTGCAGTTTAAAAAGCCATGCAGACATCATGTTGCAGTTTAAAAAGCCATGCAGACATCATGTTGCAGTTTAAAGCCATGCAGACATCATGTTGCAGTTTAAAAAGCCATGCAGACATCATGTTGCAGTTTAAAAAGCCATGCAGACATCATGTTGCAGTTTAAAAAGCCATGCAGACATCATGTTGCAGTTTAAAAGCCATGCAGACATCATGTTGCAGTTTAAAAGCCATGCAGACATCATGTTGCAGTTTAAAAAGCCATGCAGACATCATGTTGCAGTTTAAAAGCCATGCAGACATCATGTTGCAGTTTAAAAGCCATGCAGACATCATGTTGCAGTTTAAAAGCCATGCAGACATCATGTTGCAGTTTAAAAAGCCATGCAGACATCATGTTGCAGTTTAAAAAGCCATGCAGACATCATGTTGCAGTTTAAAGCCATGCAGACATCATGTTGCAGTTTAAAAGCCATGCAGACATCATGTTGCAGTTTAAAGCCATGCAGACATCATGTTGCAGTTTAAAGCCATGCAGACATCATGTTGCAGTTTAAAAGCCATGCAGAAATCATGTTGCAGTTTAAAAAGCCATGCAGACATCATGTTGCAGTTTAAAAGCCATGCAGACATCATGTTGCAGTTTAAAGCCATGCAGACATCATGTTGCAGTTTAAAAAGCCATGCAGACATCATGTTGCAGTTTAAAAAGCCATGCAGACATCATGTTGCAGTTTAAAGCCATGCAGACATCATGTTGCAGTTTAAAGCCATGCAAACATCATGTTGCAGTTTAAAAAGCCATGCAGACATCATGTTGCAGTTTAAAAGCCATGCAGACATCATGTTGCAGTTTAAAAAGCCATGCAGACATCATGTTGCAGTTTAAAAAGCCATGCAGAGGGATGTTTGATGTATGGAGGGATTTCCACCCAACAGAAAAACAATATACTTTTTATTCGGCAAGCCATGACACTCACTCCAGAATTGATTATTTTTTTACCTATAGCTCGGACAGACACAGACTTAGAGACTGTAGGATTGGAATTAGGGACATTTCTGATCACTCAGCTGTTTACTTGACACTACACCTAGACAATAAAAAGAAAAACAGACTTTGGCGACTTAACACAGGTATTTTGAAGGATGGAGCATGTAAGGAATTTGTACAGAAGCAATTTAAGGAATATATGGATAACAACAATAATGGGGAAGTGTCGCCAAGTGTCTTATGGGACGCCGCAAAATCTGTGATTAGAGGAAAACTTATAGCCTTCACCTCACACAGAAAGAAAGAAAGGGGTAAGAAACTGACCGAGCTACAGGAAAATTTGAAAGTCTTAGAGAAGGAACACACAGAAAAGAAGGGAACCCACATATTGAATCAAATCAAAGAGGTTAAAAAGGAATTAAACAACCTATACGAAGAAGAATGGGAAAAGAAAGCCAAATTCGCTAAGCAAAGATATTATGAGAATGGCCCAAGGGCCCTGAAGCTCCTGGCATGGAGGCTAAAAAAACAGCAGGCAGAGAGGGCTATTTTCGAAATCAGGGACCCTACAACTAAAAAAGTGTGTCATAGCTTAGAGGATATTGAACGTATCTTTGAAGATTACTATAGAAATTTGTATAGCGAATCAAACACAACTACCCCCCAGGAAATATCCACATTCTTAGAGTCATTGGATCTACCCTCCATAGGTGAAGACCAGAATAAAGCGTTCACAGCCAAGATCACAATGGAGGAAATAGGAGCAGCAATTTCTAGATTAAAAGCTAATAAAGCGCCGGGTACGGACGGCTTCCCAGCCGAGTGGTATAAGGCCTTAGGGAGCAAATAGCACCTATTCTCTATGAGTGTTTTAACTACACAATTGAGGGAGGCGAACCCCCAAGATCGTGGAGGGAGGCAATAATATCAGTTATTCCTAAAGAAGGGAAGGACAAAAAAGAGTGTAGCTCATATAGACCGATTTCCGTACTGAATATAGACTATAAATTATACGCATCAATACTAGCTAAAAGATTAGACCATATAATTCCAGAACTAATAGATGATGACCAAACAGGCTTTGTACATGAGAGGCAGACACAGGATAATATTAGGCGGGTATTGCATGTAACTGATTATGTGACTAGGAAGAACACCAGTGCCGCAGTAATCAGTCTAGATGCGGAAAAAGCATTCGACTCGGTGCGCTGGGAGTATCTATACCTGGTGCTGAAAAGATTTGGCTTTGAAGAAAATTCAATTAACTGCATTAAGACACTATACACCTCACCGAACGCCAGAATAAAGATTAATGGACACCTGTCCAGGACTATCAACCTAGATAGAGGTTGCCGTCAAGGTTGTAATCTTAGCCCCGCCCTCTTCGCCGTATTTATAGAACCGTTAGCACAAGCGATCAGGGAGGAGGAGGGGATAAGAGGAATAATGGTTGGGCGGCTGGAGCAGAAAATTTGTTTATATGCAGATGACGTTCTGCTGTTTACCGCAACCCCAGACGATAGCATCCCTACACTGATGTCTGTACTAAAGAAATTTGGAACATACTCTGGTTATAGACTAAACACGCAAAAAACACAAATTTTATGTTATAATTATACCCCTCAGAAAGAAAGAATGGAAAGATTTGAACTCAAATGGAACACGTCAGTCATAAAATATCTGGGGATTCAAATCCCTAAGGATTTATCTAAGATATATGAGAGTAACTACGGCCCCATAAGTAAAAGTATTAAGTCAGATATTGATAGATGGTCTCAGCTGCCCTTTGATATGCATAACAGGATAGAAACTATAAAAATGAACGTACTCCCCCGATTCTTATACCTTTTTCAGTCCTTACCAACCGAAATAACACCAAAACAATTTAACGAATGGGACAAGTGGATTTCAAGATTCATCTGGGGAGGTAAAAGACCAAGGATTCAATTCAAAACATTGCAATTGCCTAAAGAGAAAGGGGGTAGATCACTACCATGCCTACTAGACTATTACAAAGCGGCACAATTAAGACCACTTGCATGCTGCTGCAACCCAGAATACACTGCAAAGTGGAAAGAGTTGGAAACATCACAGCTAGATATACCTATACAAGCTATGCTGGGTAGTAAAACACTGTACGAGAAACACTCTAATAGGTTAAATCAATGGTCCAAAATCCCCTTTAGAATCTGGTTTAAGGAATGCAAACCACCATCACTTGAGAGACAGTCTAGACAGCTGAGATGGGTTGCTTTTGATCCAGACTTTAAACCAGCAGGGATCGATGGAAGGTTTAAGCAGTGGTTTAGACAAGGCATCACTTCATACTGCTCAATTTCATCAAACTGTGAACTGGTCAGCTTTCAGGAAATTTCTGATACATATGGGTTAGAAAAGATAGACTTCTTTAGGTATTTACAAACCAGGGCTTATTTTAATGATAAGATAAAACATACAAAGAAAGATGACACTAATATAGTTGACGTATTTACCAACATGTATACAGTTAAGAGTAACAGGAAACTTGTCTCAATACTGCACTCAAGTATTCAATCCATGAAGAAACACACAACAAATAAGGTTAGACTAAAATGGGAAAAAGAGGCTGGAATTGTAATCTCAGAGGAGGACTGGATGAATATGTGCAACGTACAATCTACCTCCACCAGCTCGGGTTTTTGGAGAGGATTTTGTTGGCGGAATTTGATGAGGTATTTTATAACTCCTAAGTTAAAAGGTTTACAGATGGGTGATTTGGGAAGGAGTCTATGTTGGAGGAAGTGCGGAGAACAACTGGCAGACCACCTCCATATATTCTGGAGTTGCCCTTCCATCCAGACATACTGGCAGGAGGTATCACAAGCAATAAAGGATATATTTGTAAAGAAACTGATTGCTCTTTCCCTACAATCTACTTGGGTAACATTGCAACCGATTTGATATCACAGGACAGATATCTCTTAAAAATACTGCTGGCAGCCAGCAAAAAAGCTTTAACAAGAAAGTGGCTGCAGTCCGATCCTCCAACAAAGACTGACTGGACAGAAATAGTGACCAACATACAGAGCATGGAGAGAATTACCTTTTCTTTGAACTTACAGCTTGACAAGTATTCCAAGTACTGGGAGAAATGGATTGTGTCAAGTCAAGTCAAGTCAACTTTATTTATATAGCACATTTACATACAGCGGCAGCCGAACCAAAGTGCTTCACAGGCGGGGAGTAAAGTGCACAGATGTAAATAAGTAAAGTGCAAAAATACTAATTGAAAGCAACATAATACAAAGTGCATATAACATGTGTTTACATGTACGAACTGAGTTGAATCCCCCACTAGTAAGTCGATGTATGTAAAGGTGACCAACTGTCTGTTTTGTTTTGTTTTTGTTTTGTTTTCCAGTATGTTCTACTTGTGCTTTGTTTTATGAAAACGTACAAAAATAAAGTATAAAAAAAAAAAAAAAGCCATGCAGACATCATGTTGCAGTTTAAAGCCATGCAGACATCATGTTGCAGTTTAAAGCCATGCAGACATCATGTTGCAGTTTAAAGCCATGCAGACATCATGTTGCAGTTTAAAGCCATGCAGACATCATGTTGCAGTTTAAAGCCATGCAGACATCATGTTGCAGTTTAAAAAGCCATGCAGACATCATGTTGCAGTTTAAAAAGCCATGCAGACATCATGTTGCAGTTTAAAGCCATGCAGACATCATGTTGCAGTTTAAAGCCATGCAGACATCATGTTGCAGTTTAAAAGCCATGCAGACATCATGTTGCAGTTTAAAGCCATGCAGACATAATGTTGCAGTTTAAAAAGCCATGCAGACATCATGTTGCAGTTTAAAAAGCCATGCAGACATCATGTTGCAGTTTAAAAAGCCATGCAGACATCATGTTGCAGTTTAAAGCCATGCAGACATCATGTTGCAGTTTAAAAAGCCATGCAGACATCATGTTGCAGTTTAAAAGCCATGCAGACATCATGTTGCAGTTTAAAAAGCCATGCAGACATCATGTTGCAGTTTAAAAAGCCATGCAGACATCATGTTGCAGTTTAAAGCCATGCAGACATCATGTTGCAGTTTAAAGCCATGCAGACATCATGTTGCAGTTTAAAAGCCATGCAGACATCATGTTGCAGTTTAAAAGCCATGCAGACATCATGTTGCAGTTTAAAAGCCATGCAGACATCATGTTGCAGTTTAAAAAGCCATGCAGACATCATGTTGCAGTTTAAAAGCCATGCAGACATCATGTTGCAGTTTAAAGCCATGCAGACATCATGTTGCAGTTTAAAGCCATGCAGACATCATGTTGCAGTTTAAAAAGCCATGCAGACATCATGTTGCAGTTTAAAAGCCATGCAGACATCATGTTGCAGTTTAAAAAGCCATGCAGACATCATGTTGCAGTTTAAAGCCATGCAGACATCATGTTGCAGTTTAAAGCCATGCAGACATCATGTTGCAGTTTAAAAAGCCATGCAGACATCATGTTGCAGTTTAAAAGCCATGCAGACATCATGTTGCAGTTTAAAAAGCCATGCAGACATCATGTTGCAGTTTAAAGCCATGCAGACATCATGTTGCAGTTTAAAGCCATGCAGACATCATGTTGCAGTTTAAAAGCCATGCAGACATCATGTTGCAGTTTAAAAAGCCATGCAGACATCATGTTGCAGTTTAAAGCCATGCAGACATCATGTTGCAGTTTAAAAGCCATGCAGACATCATGTTGCAGTTTAAAAAGCCATGCAGACATCATGTTGCAGTTTAAAGCCATGCAGACATCATGTTGCAGTTTAAAAGCCATGCAGACATCATGTTGCAGTTTAAAGCCATGCAGACATCATGTTGCAGTTTAAAGCCATGCAGACATCATGTTGCAGTTTAAAGCCATGCAGACATCATGTTGCAGTTTAAAGCCATGCAGACATCATGTTGCAGTTTAAAAGCCATGCAGACATCATGTTGCAGTTTAAAAAGCCATGCAGACATCATGTTGCAGTTTAAAAAGCCATGCAGACATCATGTTGCAGTTTAAAGCCATGCAGACATCATGTTGCAGTTTAAAGCCATGCAGACATCATGTTGCAGTTTAAAGCCATGCAGACATCATGTTGCAGTTTAAAGCCATGCAGACATCATGTTGCAGTTTAAAAGCCATGCAGACATCATGTTGCAGTTTAAAGCCATGCAGACATCATGTTGCAGTTTAAAAGCCATGCAGACATCATGTTGCAGTTTAAAGCCATGCAGACATGTTGCAGTTTAAAAGCCATGCAGACATCATGTTGCAGTTTAAAGCCATGCAGACATGTTGCAGTTTAAAAGCCATGCAGACATCATGTTGCAGTTTAAAGCCATGCAGACATCATGTTGCAGTTTAAAGCCATGCAGACATCATGTTGCAGTTTAAAATATTCAGCCGCAGGTTTGTTGAGGATTTCATTGCGTTTGCATCAGAAAAGAGTTTCAAATGAGCCGAGTGACAGAAGGTCAGACGAGCTGCGGTGTAACAATGGATTACGATCAGGATTCAGATCAGGATTAAACTAAACCTGCTTTACAGTCACTTTTCTAGCACATAATAAAATCAAGAACAAACAAAAGGATACTAAAGGATGAAAATATTGTGCAGGTGCCGAGACAAGGAACCCTAATGGGCTTATGATGCGAGGCCTTTTACCTAAAATATTAACCAATATTAAAAGCAATGGCATCAAAGCAAACAATAGGCCTATAAAGAAAAACAAGATGGAAGAACAAACCGAAATAAAAGGCAACAAAATGAAACATAAAACATGGCAAGGTGTTTAAAAGGCAACGTGAGCTGTAGTTTGTAACGTGTTGAGGACTGTGTGTGACTCAACAGAGAGCTTCTGACACTGGATTTATATGAGATGATGGATGATGCGTGTTTGCCTATGTTGATATATTGTGTACCATAGTATGGCTCCTCTGAAGCGTATCGAGAGCCAAAGTCGTCACTTTCTGCTTCACCATGCGTACCAAGAGATTTCACCCACCATTTATTTCCCCATAGGCATTTCGTAAACTGCTTATAAAAATAGCTTTACTCGGTCAAACCAAACGATTCAGCTATATTTAGAATCAGGAGAGGCCATAGATAGAACATTCCACTCAGACCAGTGGTGTAGTGGAGGGTCAAGGCAGTTTACCCTCCTCTTTGAAATGAGGCAGAGAGTTTGCTCACCTATTTTCAGATCAACAGTATCGATCAATGAGGGGAAACCATACTCACCTTGGATTGTTTACCCACCTCTGTATTTACCACTGCACCCCTGACTCAGACACAGACACAGACACACACAGAGACACACACACGCACACACGCACATGCACACACACACGCACACACACACACACACACACACACACACACACACACACACACACACACACACACACACACACACACACACACACACACACAAGACACACACACACACACACACACAAAGACAGAAAAAAAAAGTATCAGCTTTTTTTTATATGTTTTGGTCCGAGTGAAAATGTTCTATGGTCTCTCCTGTTTCTAAATATAGCGGAAAAATTTGGTTTGACTAAGCATTTTACGAACTGTCTATGGGAAAATACATGGCGGATGAAATATATTGTTTGCGCAGGCTGAAGCAGGAAGTGACGTTGACTTTGGCTCTCAATTGAAAATTGGTTATTTGTAATGCGCCACTATGGGGGTGGTGCAGGTGATCTGAATGTCTTCTATTATGTGTATTGATGGTAGAATTTTGAGGGAAGTATGAGCTACAGTACAGGACCAAGGGTGCAGGGAGAGAGACAGGTGAGTAGAAACATGAGGAGTGAGTAGTGAGTAAACAAAGATGTTTTTTCTGGAGGATCACGCTATTCCCACCAGTTCCCTTCCACCCTGACCAGGCGCCCCGACCGACCAGAGGAGGCGCTAGTGCAGCGACGAGGACACAATCCGGCTTCCCTCACAGACACCAGCCAATCGTGCCTGTATGGACGCCCGACCAAGCCGGAGGTAACACGGGGGTGCGAACCTATGACCCTTGTGGCAGGGAATCTACCGCTACACTACCCGGACGCCCAGATTTTGCACAGATTCTAAGTGAACTTTTGAAAAGTTGGCAATCTTAAAATTTGACTCGGGTTCCATTAACAGGTGTTAAGTGACTGTTAAGTGAATAAAGGCTGTGTGGCAGGTGAGACCAGATAGATGAGAGAGCATTTCAATGGTTACTTACCATATTATAAGTGATAATGATGATGTCATGTCATCTGTTGGCAATTGTCTTTCTTTCTGGAGGTGATGAGTGAAAAATTACGCACAATATCCCAGGAGAAATGCCTGTTCTGCCACACTAGCCATATATCTGGGAAACGAATAATCGCACAAACCATATTGTGGGAGTCACCGTGCGAAAGGCATTTTATGGATGAGTCAGAGCGTTTAGCTGCAAAACTTTAGGATCAACAACATTTATTATCAGGCCGTTTGGGTCGGCCGGGTGCCTCTCTGTTGGTCCAGCAGAATGCATGGCAGGCAGTGGTCCTCACAGTTGTTTTGGAGAAGGCTATGGAGTTGTTCAGGCAACCTCCTTGTCTGTTATAGGATTAACTTCACATGTTTTTACACTGGCATGAGGAGGAGGAGGAGGAGATGATCCGTTTTATTCCCGCCCCCAAATTCAGTTTATTCCATTTTAATCTTAATTGGGGGTTAGGGTTAGTCTTTTTCTTTTTGATGACTTGGCTCTCTCAGACAGCCTCTTCGACATCCTTCTCAAAGTGAAAACCAAGTTGTGAGGTGACGTAAGGGTCCGCAAGACCGAGCCCCCTCTCAAAACACCCCAATCGAAAATTGAATTATTTCTCTAGGCCAATTTTACAATGATGAAATCATTTAGGTTACTACAATAATTAGGTCTACATTTGATTTTGATAACTAGGCCTACTTTTTATCAAGGTCAGCCAAATTATGGAAAATTCTGCAATATTCCATGTTTTACAGTTGATTAGATTTATGATTCAATTCTGTTTTGCTCAATCATAACGGCTCTAGAGATGATGACACCATTTTCAGTTTGGGGTAAACTATTCTTCAAGGACATCTTTTTGGATCTTTTTTTATTAATTTAAATGTTTCAACATAAAAGAAAAAGAAGAGAAAAGGACATCTGAAGACTTTCACTGGCATCTGGACACCTTCAAAGCAGAGACACGTGTCAGATTAATCAGCGTTGGACATGTCATTACATTACATTACATTATGTCATTTAGCAGACACTTTTATCCAAAGCGACTTACAAAAGCACATTTTGACAACAGTAATGAAATCAACTGTGCAACCTAGTCTATGCCAGCTAAGGCTTTTTTCCCCCATAAAGGAATAGTAGAACGTAGTTTTGAGAAGGAATAAGAAACATTAGTTGGATTTTTTAAGAAGAAGAAGAAGAAGAAGAAGAAGAAGAAGAAGAAGAAGAAGAAGAAGAAGAAGAAGAAGAAGAAGAAGAAGAAGAAGAAGAAGAAGGGTCCAGGTGTAACCTGAAGAGGTGTGTTTTTAGTCTCCGCTGAAAGATGGACAGTGATTGCGCTGACAGAAGCTTCTTCTATCATGTTGGTGTCAGGGACGAGGAGAGTCGCGATCAGGATGAGCGACTTTTGAGCCCACGTAGCGATGGAGGGGCGAGGCAGTCTGCAAGGGTGGAGGAGCGGAGGGAGCGATGTGAGGTTTGGAACCTGACCATAGATTGCAGGTACAGAGCAGTCTGGTGTATACTGCCCTGTAGGCCAGTACCAGTGTCTTGAATTCGATGCGTGCCGAGATGGGAAGCCAGTGAAGGTCCCAGAAGAGGGGAGTGTCTGGGTGTCTGTGGCCCTCGTATTTACGGTGTATCCCTCCCTCACTGTTGGCTCTAGTCTGCCTTGTCGGCGGCTTTTCCGGCCGATTCAACATCAGAGAAATCACTCAGATTTGGCTGGTCAGCTGGTAGAGAAATCACTCTGATTGGCTGGTCAGCTGGTAGAGAAATCACTCTGATTGGCTGGTCAGCTGGTAGAGAAATCACTCTGATTGGCTGGTCAGCTGGTAGAGAAATCACTCAGATTTGGCTGGTTAGCTGGTAGAGAAATTACTCTGATTGGCTGGTCAGCTGGTAGAGAAATCACTCTGATTGGCTGGTCAGCTGGTAGAGAAATCACTCAGATTGGCTGGTCAGCTGGTAGAGAAATCACTCTGATTGGCTGGTCAGCTGGTAGAGAAATCACTCAGATTTGGCTGGTCAGCTGGTAGAGAAATCACTCTGATTGGCTGGTCAGCTGGTAGAGAAATCACTCTGATTGGCTGGTCAGCTGGTAGAGAAATCACTCTGATTGGCTTGTCAGCTGGTAGAGAAATCATTCCGATTTGGCTGGTCAGCTGGTAGAGAAATCACTCTGATTGGCTGGTCAGCTGGTAGAGAAATCACTCTGATTGGCTGGTCAGCTGGTAGAGAAATCACTCTGAATGGCTGGTCAGCTGGTAGAGAAATCACTCTGATTGGCTGGTCAGCTGGTAGAGAAATCACTCAGATTGGCTGGTCAGCTGGTAGCCAAGCAGTGCAGGAGAAGAGAGGGCAGACACAAAATGCTCTGCTCATTTTCCAGCTTCATCTCACCTGATCATTCCAACACACGGACTGTGTTTTCAGCACGGCTTCAGGAAAGCCCCTTGAGCCTGTTGCTGCATGATATCAGCCATTTATGGCGCTTTCTTCTTATTTTGCCATCTGTGCCTCTTCCTTTCCTCCACAAGCAAAATAGCAGACAAGGCCTGACTAAGCCAGTAGCATGTGTCACTTTTTATCAGACATATTGTTGATTAGAAGTAGATATATTACAAAAGCATTTAAAGTCAAACTGAACGCGTTCGTCACGTGCGTCGAAGTTCGTTTCAGACTGAAAACATAATTTGTCTGAGATGACAAGTTGAGAGGCGGGTCATAGTATCATGTCGATGATTTGATTTGACAATTCTGTCGACTGGCTTTGGCATTGGTCAATCATGGGGTGTTCCACCCCCAAATCGAGTGGGATTCAGCGTGTTGTCGTGCTACGCGAGTGGGATCTGCGGAGTACCAGGCAGCCAGCTGCTTCGTGTGGTGCGAGCGGACAATCCGATGCATGGGTGCTGCCCGCCCGCCTGGAATCTCCGAGGGCAGACCCCTGACAACCACGCTCTCAAGCGCGCGCCTTTTACGCTATTTCTGTAAATACGATATCCCTGGAATGCGCGTTTTAACGAGCCAGTTACATTTCTTTGCATTCTTAGAGATTATAGTTTTTGTTTTTTGTTCATGTTTCTAACAATTGGTCAAGTTAGTAGTTAGTTTATGGGATAGGAATTCTGCCAGATGACAGGCACTAGGCTCATTTTCTACTTCATTTGGAAGAGAAAATTATCCTGAAATGAAGATTTGATTGACAGCTGCATGTCGTGATATGATTGGTTGAAATGGGGTAGAAATTTGATAGTACTAGGTGACGTCAGCAAACTGTAGCCTACATTACTGTTATCAATGAAATCTTGAAAAATGAACTTTTGATGTGAACAAATTTGAAAAACTAAATAAATTAGATTTTTGTGATTTTTTTTGGCATACATTATTAAATAGGTGCACTGCATACCCAGGTATTTGAACTAAAAGAAAAGAAAAGTCATTTTTGGGTTCAGCTCGACTTTAAGTGAGCGAAACGCTGCTTTGTTTCATGAATCCCGCCCCCTGCAAGCGCAGAAGCTATACGTGCTAGCTGCCCGTCGGCTGTCTTGTTTGTGGTGTGTTCCAAGTGCAACTTTTTGGCCCCGACAAAGGAGCCGTGAGGTGACGCATTGCTCGGCCTCCATAGTTGCCGCTACAGTATAGTCCTTTCAAGTGTTTTCTGTGTGTCGAGCGCTTTCAGGACGTCTCAGGACCTCTCTGAAGACGTCTTGTGATGACAGTTTGGAACAGACGGATGTGTCGGTACGAAGATAAAGGTGATCTGTCTGGACCTCAGCCGCAGCTCATGGCAGAGGAACACAGGCTGAGCTTGCCATTAATATGGATGGCCACCAGGCCACCTTGTCCTCGACCCTTCTCTTCCTTTGTGCCCGCCGCCAGGCCTCTGTGTGCCAGTGAATCGCATTAACAACATGGCTGCCATGCAGCCTCTGTGTGCCAGTGAATCGCATTAACAACATGGCAGCTATACCTCCGGCCATGCCAAGGTCATTAATAAACATCCTCAGATGGCCGGTAATGAGTCCCTACAGCGGCGCTCTGGAACGTCTGGAGAACGTCGAGTCGTGTGTCCCGCCGCATGTCTCTGTTTCCCTCACATATTTCACCTCATTTAGTAAGTTACACCAAAGCAGCACATTCACTTCCACTCATACACTAACCATACAACTATAGCCATACAAAACTAACTCGTACACTAACTCATACACAAACCATGTGACTAACCATGTCACATAATGTGTCACAATGTGACATGGTTTGATTTACGTGTATCCTTCCAAATGACACATTTGGCTTGTAACAAACAGAAATTAATTTGTTTACGTTTCCTTGTGGAATATGATCATGGTCGGTGGCGACCATCATAAATCACTGTCTTATAAACTGTCTTTTAACGTTACTTGACAGCATTTTGTTATAGCTAGCTTCTTCAAAACGGACAACAACAATGAGAATACAAAAAGAAAAAGAAAGCCCAACTGGACAAAAGATGAAAATGTTGGTGTCCTTGAAGAATATGGCAAGCGTAAGCTAATTCTACAAAGTCAATTTAAGCCAGCCATAACAAATACGCACAAACAGAGGGTGTAGCAAGAAATAACAGACAGAATCAATGCACAAAATCTCGCTGTCAAATCAATATTCTCTCAAAAGTCGTCCATCATTCATCATGTCCAGTGGGTTTTGTCTGTCCTGAAAAATGTGTTGTCTATTTAATCATCATAAATTTAGCCATTCAGATATGTTCCACAAATAATTTCACTCATGGATCCCCTGTAAGATTGTCTGCCGAAAAGGGTTACACTGTAGTAAGGACATAAGCAACGCATAAGGACAAAAACATGGATGCTAATGGCGTCAGCTATAGACAGCTAAGCTCATAACAACATTAACATTTAATTGTATGGGTTTAACCACCTATTGTATTTGTATGCTGATTGGTTGGAAAACATACTAAAGGGCAGTTTATAGTACAGGTTGGTGCCCACCGACCATCGCCACCGACTATCATCGATGTCCACGATAGAATATGATCATGGTCGTGGCGACCATCATAAATCGCTGTACTAAAGTCTTTTAACGTTACTTAGCAGCATTTTGTTATAGCTAGCTTCTTGAAAACGGACGACAACAACAATGAGAATTCAAAAAGAAGGTGAAAATGTGATTGTCCTTGAAGAATATGGCAAGCGTAAGCAAATTCTACAAAGTAAGCCAGCCGTAACAAATACGCACAAACAGAGGATGTGGCAAGAAATAACAGACACAATCAATGCACGAAATCTCGCTGTCGAATCAATATTCTCTCAAAAGTTGTGCATCATTCATCATGTCCAGCAGTGACAATCGCCACTGACTATCATCGATGTCGATGATAGAATATGATCATGGTCGTGGCGACCATCATAAATCACTATAAACGTCTTTTAACGTTACTTAGCAGCATTTTGTTATAGCTAGCGTCTTCAAAATGGACAACAATAATGAGAATACAAAAAGAAAAAGAAAGCCAAACTGAAATTGTTATTGTCCTTGGCAAGCATAGCTAATTATACAAGTAGATTTAAGCCAGCCGTAACAAATACGCAGAAACAGAGGATGTGGCAAGAAATAACAGGCAAAATCAATGCACGAAATCTCGCTGTCAAATCAATATTCTCTCAAAAGTTGTGCATCATTCATCATGTCCAGCAGTGGGTTTTGTCTGTCCTGAAAAATGTGTTGTGCATTTAATCACCATAAACTCAGCCATTGGGATGTTCCAGAAATAATTTTACACAAATTCACATTTAAGAGACGGTTAAGGATCCCGTAAGATGTTCTGAGGAAAAGGGTTTCTATCTAGCAATGCATAAGGGAATACTAATTAGCTAAGGGCAAACATCTAACAAACAAACAAAAGGCCAAACAACATCTAAGGCAGTGATCCTCAACTTGCGGCCCCGGGGCCAGATGCAGCCTGCGATAGGGTTCAGAGTGGCCCCCCAACCATTGTCTAATTCACAATGAAAACCAACGTTAAATAAATACAGAAAGGAAGATCCTGGAGCACTCAATTCACTGGAAAGTGATTTTTAATAAGGTGCAGTGTACGTTTCGATGCTTCATCAGAGTCAAAAAACAAAAGGATCCTCCTTTCTTTCTCATACCGTCATGTTCTGAGAGCACCAACCTCCCACTTCGGAGGGGCTGAAGCGCAAGAGACTCCTTCTACGTTAAATAAATACAGTTTGAATGAGCTCCAACTCAAATGAGAAATGTCACCACCTGCTTGCAGGATCTTGTAGTTAACCAACTTAACTTAACCAACTAACTGTGTGCAGAAAGTCATCCAAATGACCGGTCAGTTGGTCAGCAATGTTTGGTTTGGTCCTTTATTGATTTGTTTGGGACAAGGGTTTACTCTGAACAGATTTGAGAAATGAATTGAAGTGAAAATTAAAGTGAACAAACTGAATTTCTAACTTTTGTTGTTTGTTATTTTTTATTATAATTTGTTTTACTCTGAACTCTATTGTCAGTGAATAACATCTAGTTCGTTTGAGTATTTGGACTTACCTGTAAAGGAAGTTTTTTTTTCTTTTGTGAGTGGTTTTCATTGTACCTATACCAATACATTTAATTTATATTGAACGTTGTTTGCATTGATACTCTGATTATTGCTTTGATTGTTTGATTGTCAGATTAAACCTACAATCTGTTACCGAAAATAATAATTAATGTGTGTTGGCCCCTGACCTCCAGTCACTTTGCAAACATGGCCCCCGGGCAAAGCACGTTGAGTATCTCTATCCCCTTACAACATCCCAGGGAATCCTTAGGTGATTTTATACAACACATTTTTTCCTAAGGCATCCTTAGATGAAAATGTAAGGGCAACCTTAGCTTAAGTGGTTTTATGCAACGGAGCACAGATCCTGTGTGATCCTGTCTGGCTGCTGCATCACATCACTCTTCCTCACTCATCGTCCATTCAAAGTGTGATAAGACAACACACCACCTCCATCTACTCTGTGTGTGTGTGTGTGTGTGTGTGTGTGTGTGTGTGTGTGTGTGTGTGTGTGTGTGTGTGCGTGCACATGTGCACACGTGTGTGTGTGTCAGATGGAGAGATAATAACCACCTCACCGTCAGATGTCATAATACCCCGGCAGACAGAGGAAATCCATCCTATATCGAATGTGGTTTTGATTGATGGACCTGTCGACCAGTGGCAGTAAAGGTTGAGGTTGGGCGGAGCAAGAGCAAGCGAGTCTCCATGGCTCGGGGGTCGATCGTCCGTCCGACACGGGCCGCTCTCTCGCATCTGTCGTCATCGTTTCTGTGGATCTTAAAATATAAACTTTTATCCAATATGAGGAAATCGAACTGACAACCCAGCAGTTACAGCCAGTCAAGCTTTTTATCTGTTTTTATCTTATGATCATTTCTGTGGAGCTGGGAATTGAAGAAGTTGATCGAGCGTGTCAGTACTAGTTCACATTGTAAAAAGGCCCCCCTCTCTCAATTCAAGTTGCTTTATGTTGGCAGGAAATACCAAAGTAGGCTAGTATACTACAGACTGTGCTGGTCAGTAGTATGTACAGCCTCTCTCTCTCTCTCTCTCTCTCTCTCTCTCTCTCTCTGTCTCTCTCTGTGTGCTTTATTGGCATGAGAGGACAGAAACCTGTTTACCTCGTTGTGTTTTTATAGCAATGAGGAAACATTCTAGACATGTAACAATGATTCCCAATAATTGAAAGATCTATAAATATCACTGTTACCAGCAATAAGAGACAGACATTCAATAGCAATTCAGTCTCTCCCTCTCCTGAGTCAGTCTATTCCTCTCTCGTTCTCTCTCTCCCTCTCTCTCTCTCTCTCTCTCTCTCTCTCTCTCTCTCTCTCTCCCTCTCTCTCTCTCTCTCTCTCTCTCTCTCTCTCTCTCTCTCTCTCTCTCTACCGGCTGTAGGGATGATGGATCTGGATTGGCCTCTATAAAGTGGACAGATTTTAATGAAAAAAATAATAATAATGTTTTTGAGCATCATAAAAAACTGCAAACGTATCATATATGCTCTGTGTGTTTGTAGACAGCGTGCGGCCGGAGGATTGAACTGTCTCAGTTCAGCAGAGCAGCTGATTCTCACATTAGGAAGCAGCTCGGCTCTGCTGGAGGACCAGGCTGAAGGCAGCACCACAGAGCTCTGCTGGAGGACCAGGCTGAAGACAGAGGCACCACAGAGCTCTGCTGGAGGACCAGGCTGAAGACAGAGGCACCACAGAGCTCTGCTGGAGGACCAGGCTGCAGGCAGCACCACAGAGCTCTGCTGGAGGACCAGGCTGAAGGCAGCACCACAGAGCTCTGCTGGAGGACCAGGCTGAAGGCAGCACCACAGAGCTCTGCTGGAGGACCAGGCTGAAGGCAGCACCACAGAGCTCTGCTGGAGGACCAGGCTGAAGGCAGCACCACAGAGCTCTGCTGGAGGACCAGGCTGAAGGCAGCACCACAGAGCTCTGCTGGAGGACCAGGCTGAAGGCAGCACCACATAGCTCTGCTGGAGGACCAGGCTGAAGGCAGCACCACAGAGCTCTGCTGGAGGACCAGGCTGAAGGCAGCACCACAGAGCTCTGCTGAGGACCAGGCTGAAGGCGCCACCGCAGAGCTCTGCTGGAGGACCAGGCTGAAGGCAGAGGCACCACAGAGCTCTGCTGGAGGACCAGGCTGAAGGCAGCACCACAGAGCTCTGCTGGAGGACCAGGCTGAAGGCAGCACCACAGAGCTCTGCTGGAGGACCAGGCTGAAGGCAGAGGCACCGCAGAGCTCTGCTGGAGCACCAGGCTGAAGGCGCCACCGCAGAGCTCTGCTGGAGGACCAGGCTGAAGGCAGAGGCACCGCAGAGCTCTGCTGGAGGACCAGGCTGAAGGCAGCACCGCAGAGCTCTGCTGGAGGACCAGGCTGAAGGCAGAGGCACCACAGAGCTCTGCTGGAGGACCAGGCTGAAGGCAGCACCACAGAGCTCTGCTGGAGGACCAGGCTGAAGGCAGCACCACAGAGCTCTGCTGGAGGACCAGGCTGAAGGCAGAGGCACCGCAGAGCTCTGCTGGAGGACCAGGCTGAAGGCGCCACCGCAGAGCTCTGCTGGAGGACCAGGCTGAAGGCAGAGGCACCACAGAGCTCTGCTGGAGGACCAGGCTGAAGGCAGCACCACAGAGCTCTGCTGGAGGACCAGGCTGAAGGCAGAGGCACCACAGAGCTCTGCTGGAGGACCAGGCTGAAGGCAGCACCACAGAGATCTGCTGGAGGACCAGGCTGAAGGCAGCACCACAGAGCTCTGCTGGAGGACCAGGCTGAAGGGAGCACCGCAGAGCTCTGCTGGAGGACCAGGCTGAAGGCAGCACCACAGAGCTCTGCTGGAGGACCAGGCTGAAGGCAGCACCACAGAGCTCTGCTGGAGGACCAGGCTGAAGGCAGCACCAGCAGAGCTCTGCTGGAGGACCAGGCTGAAGGCAGCACCACAGAGCTCTGCTGGAGGACCAGGCTGAAGGCAGAGGCACCACAGAGCTCTGCTGGAGGACCAGGCTGAAGGCAGAGGCACCACAGAGCTCTGCTGGAGGACCAGGCTGAAGGGAGCACCACAGAGCTCTGCTGGAGGACCAGGCTGAAGGGAGCACCACAGAGCTCTGCTGGAGGACCAGGCTGAAGGCAGCACCACAGAGCTCTGCTGGACTCTGGAGGACCAGTCTCTAAACACTTAATTCAACTAGAGACTGATATGACAATCTCCCAGCAAGATATCTCGATGAGAATGGGTTCTATGGTTACCCATGAGTCTCCTCTTTACAGATAAGGTAGCAGTTTGCGATACAGTTTTCTTTCCGACAAGGCAGCATAATTAAACATTCAATTCAATTAATTTATTAATGAAAGAGTTTCGCAGAGACAGGTCTGAAATGCACTCTTCTTAACAACAAAGTGTACATACTGTAGGCTAAAAACGAAACAAGGATAAACAATTGAACTATGTAAGTGATTCACATATCAAGCCTCAACATGGAGATGGTGGCGGTCAGACAGTTTTCACTTCTGTATCATTATAGAGTCTGACTGCAGTGTGCAGGAAGGACTGCTGGAGGCGCTGTGTCCTGGCAGGCGGCATGGAGAGGGCGGTGCTGTTTCTCATTTGCTTACCAGTACATTTCAGTCTGGTTGGAGGGAGAAGATCATGTAGTGGATGGATGGGATGGACTCATCATCTCTTTTAGTAAAGTGATTGCAGCTTCCTCCCTACGATTCTTTAGAGATGGGAGGTGCACTCTAACTCCTCCTCCTGTCCTTTGCTGCATCCAACCAGGAGGACAAGTCCATACTCCAGCACTGATCTGATAAGGGCAAAGTAAATCAGTAGGAGGTCATCGACTGACATGCTTGTTCTGGCCAGCACTCTCAGCAGATAGAGACGCTTTGATGCCTTGAGCACCATGTCCTGGACTTGGTGAGAGTGAGAAAGAGAGGAATCTACCTGCCAGCCTAGGTAGCGAGCAGATGGAACCACAGGCACTGCCTCTCCACCCAGATGTAATGGTGTTATCACCGGGGCTTTTCTCACACAGAACAATGGAGCACATGACAGGAATGTTTCGATGGACCTGACGGATCCGACGGATTAGCCCCAACCCAAACCCAGAAGTTGTTCTTCAGAGCAATGCCATAAAATAACATACCTGGTTCCCACATTCTGACTCACTGGAAGCAGACTGCAGGTGTAAGCTCTGCCATTGGCTCTGACCATTTTAGTCGGAGTGAAGAGAAAACCATTTCCACTATGCTGCTCTCAAATGCCTCCGACACTGTGAAACAACAACTAAGTTAGAAGATGTGGATTTGGCCTGCTTGGTCATTTCGGTGGGTGGTTGTAAAGAAAACAGAGCCTCTTTCCCCCACTATACCAGAGTGAGAGTAAGGTGGTGGCCACACTGACCGTCAGAAAATGGACATATAAAACGGATGTATGTCCATTGTTTTTTAGATGACCTGGAGAAGCGCAGCATGCGGCACTATGTAATCAGGAGGACGTGAGCTCAGAGCTGGAACATAACTGTTAGCTGTGAGCTAACGTTAGTTGTGTGGCAATAAAATGCCGCTGAATGACGGCGTTTGATGATGTTTGATATAATGGTCATGCTCTTTCCATAAAGCCCACTAGATTTGATATCTGTTGGCTAGTTGTTGTTATTTATAATAATATTGTGGCTCTAAATAACATTTTTGTTTATGCGGGAGACTGTCATGGTGGCAAATTCCACTGCTCCATTTCCACTCTGAGATCAGACCATCCAACCAATCCGTCCACCCAGAAAAAGTCCAGCCCTCTTGAACTTTCTGTCCATCAAAACGTTTGCAAAATTGCTGGAGACGTACGCTTCATCAGTGCTGCATGGACAGACGGACAAAAATGAAAGGAAGTGAACAGAGAAATGAAGGCAGACGGACAGACATCACGGATCAGTGTGGCCACAGCCTAAGAGCAGCCAGACTCTCTCCTGGTACAGCGTGAAACTGAGATAGTCTGGCAAGTGAGACTAACTGATTCCATGAAGAACCTTTGAAGAACCATCCCTGCCTTTGCTCAGACTCCTGCACTGTTTTTCTTTATCTGTCCTTGTTTAGCCTCGATTGCAATACGTAACAGTACAGTATATTATATGCCTTTGGTTATTTTCCACATGTGCAACAGCCAACATCCAATAACTAAGAATTAAGAACCTTTTTAACATCCAGAAGAACATAAAATGGTTCTTCTATGGCACCACTCCAAAGACCCATTTTAGATTCCGGTTTGCATCTTTATCTTCTGTGTGATTTTCACTTCAGATCTCCTCTGTCTCAGGATCACAATGTTATGTGAAGTAAGTTGAGAGTAAACTTATTTTGCACCTTTGATAAGATTTTACAAAGCACTTCACAGAGAAAACAATCAAGAAAAGATGAGTGATGATAATAATACAGCAAATAAACAAACATCAAAACTTGTAAGCAAATGTACAGACAACAAAGATCAAGGAATGCAACAATTTCAAATTAAACTAATCTGCTCATTAAAAGTTGTTTGATAGATGCTGCTTTGAACACGCTTTTTGAAAGTAAACACACAATCGGCTCATCTGACATTTTGATGAAGGCACTTCTGGCCACGCCTCAATCAGTGATGTCACAGCAGGTGTCTGCAATCATTGGTCAAAGGCAAAACACCTGAACGGGGCGTGGCGGCGGCCACCCGTTGCATCCAGGCAGCAGTGCAGCGGCATATTTTGCTGGCCCAATTAAATCTTCAGCAGCGAGTTGTTCCTTCATAACAGCAGTAGCATTTCTCATGTTGGACGGTTTGAACTGTGATTAGAGAACAAACCAAATGTAATTAAACTACTTTCTATTCCCGGCGGCCTGCTGCAGCTGCTGCTCACATCCTCACAACTCACACCTCGCTCGCCCAGGGAGGGAGACGTCTGTCCGGCGCTCGCTGTATGTTTCTGTAATAACGCCGCTGTTAGCTTATAATAAGTGATGGTTCACGGTTGATGAGCGATGCTAATGTAGAGGAGGCTAATTGTAGTGGGGCCAGTCGCGGCTGTGAGGGATGCCTCTGCAAGGAAACGGGACTTTATTCTTAAATTACAGGCCCCTCTGTGTCGGCTGCGCCTGTCCTATTATGTGCTAATTAGCAGACGCTGGGGACGCGTTAGCTAACGAGCCTGGGATAATTTTAACCTCCACATGGCTGGAGACAGACATGCAGCGTGATGCAGAACCACATAGACACATATGGCTTGGCTTACATAAAGCGTGCGCGTGCACACACGCGCACACACACACATACACACACACACACACGCGCGCGCGCGCGCACACACACACTCCTATACATTCACACAGTCTCCCAGCATGCACCAGCTTAGCTGCTGCTGTGCTAATTGGCTTGATGTGCTTCTGAAAATAGTCTCTGTTCAATCCCGTCTGCCTTTCACAAAAGATCGTGCCCTTTCAATTCAGAGCCCCAGCAGGCTGTCAATAGGAAATGGCTTAGAATAAAAGGGGCGGTTTAAAGGTGCAATCCACCCCGCATTACATCCTTTGTCCCTTTCTTCGCTGGAACAAAGATCAAGGTTTGCTGATCTCGGCGTGTCTCTCAGTGTAGAAGCAAAATTAGGAGAATAGCCTACGATGAGAACAAGAGTTTTCCAGTCGTCTCTCTGCTGCAGTGCATGCTGGTCTCTCTCCCGCTCTCTCCTGTGGTAGAGAAACGGCTCTCTCTCTCTCCTGGCGTTCTAATGGAACCCACTGGAGTTTTGGGCAGAGCACGCCATGCGCCCGCCTACGCTGCTCCGGCTTCACAGTAACCTCGCGTCACCAGACGCTCTCTCAAAGGAGAAATCTCCCACACACTCTGCATCCACGCGTCGTATAAATAAATCATGGTCACGTACGTTCCTTAATGTAACATGCCAACGCTAACGTGGCTTCATTGAATGGATATGGCTCGACTGTTAGCCCTAAAACCATGCAACCATTCCAACATTATACAGGAACATTCGTGCCAGGCGTAAATAAATTGCAGTAGAAACTGCATTGTGATCCTCACATGGGAAAACTCCAACTTGATGAGTTGATGAGTGCTAAACTGTGTCTCTTTTTCTCACAGGGCTTTTATTTGAGTCTTGTCATCATCATCATCATCATCATCATCATAACTAAAAGGGAGCAAGGGGGATCTTTGTCCCGGAAGTGATGTCACTCAACTGGGAGTGATATCATCAGTGATGTCACTTGAGCAATTGTGCATTGTGACATCAATGATGATGTCATAAGAGCAATTGTGATGCCATCAGTGATGCGAAGTTGTCACATCTCCAGTGATGTCATAAGAGCAAGGGAACCCGCACAGCGGTCGAGCTGCAGGGCGGGCGAGGCCACGCAGCGGCCGAGCCGAGGAATTATATAAAAAAGGGAGAAAGTGGGCACTGTTCGTTTCAAGTGGGTTTGTTTCATTTTGTGTCCCACTGATGATGTCACAATGTATATGACATCATCAGTGATGTCATCAGTGACATAATTGACCAACATCTTATGACATGACTGATGATGTCATAGGCATTGATGATGTCATAGGCACTGTGACATCATCAGTGATGTCACTCGAGCCAATTGTGGTTTTTGGTTACACTCGGGCAATTGTGACATCGAGCTGCACAAGAACCCCAAGATGGCGACGACCACACTAGTAGGCTTCAAAACAGGAGTCCAAAAACGCAATGGGTGATGATGTCACACTGACTCGGTCTGTGGTGATCAGCCACCAGCACAGATCACGTCTGGTGTTTTAATGTCAGAGTGTTGCTGCTGACAGACTGGGAGATCACAGGTTTGATCCCAGCAAAGGTCACCGTGTCGCCCCACGAGGTGTCACTCCGGCTGACCTTAGACCAGCTGGATCTCAGGGAAACATGAACCAAACACATGTTGCCACTGAGAAGACCTCCGACTGGATCATGCAGCTTCTGCCTCAAACATCCATTTAAGACCAAGTTGACAAGAACATTCACATTCAAGGTCCACAACTCAGATCATTCCCTAATCAAATCACTGATTATATATCTCAGTATGTTTCATACCAACGTTATCTTCAACACAATCCCATCATCTTAAACAAACACATCTGTTTATGTGTTTCTAGCACATTCTAACCATTATGTAAATATTGCTGTTATTTTAGACGTTTGTATTCTCATTGGGGGATTGGAAACGGGGTTGGACTTCACACGTTCAGAGCAGCCATGCTTTCCTGAAAACAAGCTCGATAACAGCATCGCTCCATCTACCTGTGTGTGATCCATGTTAGTACATGAGTTCATCTATAAGAAATGATTCCTTCTCAGATTTCATTGTATTTCATCATATTAGCGCACATTATTTAATTATAGCCAAATTTGCATTAGTTACAGTTTCACACTACAACAACTTGACCACATGGGAAGTGCTGTATCTTCAATAAACTGATGCACAGTTGCACGTTGATAACGGCTTTACGCTTAGTTCACACAGAGAACCTACGCTTTGCCTTGCCTCAACCCACGCCTACGCCTGCAGACCTTGAGCTGGGCGTGAACCTATTACACGTTTTTGCGATCACACCGCACGCCTTTGCACGCTGAACCTGAGCCGAGTTACAAGCGCCTCTCCTCTCTCCCGACTGTATTTTTTCATGTGTGGTCCCAAATTATCATAGGTAAAATAAATCGGATATATTTAATGTTCTATTGATGCTGGATATGTATAACCAGGTCTGACTATAGTCGGACATTTTAGAGAGGTGATCTTGCAAGAATATGTGCTGGCACAACAACATTGTCCAACTTGCTTCTTCGGTCGCTATTCTCTCTCATGAAGATTTGTTTGCCGACAGGGAGAAAGCCCCACGTGATAGCCACCCGTCAATCTCTCTCTCTCTCTCTGCTCAACATGTTGTTGTAACTCCATTTTATTTTGAAATTCAGTTGACTTTGCCATTTCCCACGGATATTGTCGTGTTTTTCTTTCATGGCTTGACAGAAGAAGCCTGCCTGCACGCGCCTTGTCGGCTTGAAAATAGAACTCACGCCTAAACGATAAAATCGGCAAGGCACAGACAAGGCGTGGGTACACGCAGGGTTCACATTGACTAAAACGGATGCCTATTTAAAAGCGTGGGTAAAGGCAAGGCATAGGCAAGGCTTGGGTCGCCGGTGTGAACCCAGCCTTATGCTCCTTCATCATTGAAGCTATACCTGGTGCTTACTTCAGTCCAGGTCATCCAGAGCGTTTAGCTCTCTGGTGATGTGCCTCGCGACGACGCGCTCGGCTGACACAATGAGTTTAGAAAGGGACTTAAACTTTCCGGAGGTGTCCTGGCGCTTCAGCCGGCTGGTCTGGCTCCATTTGAATTCCTACAAGCTCACAATGTACCAGTGCATCTCATGCTCTCTTTCCTGAATCATTCCTGTGAGAGCGGGCAGAGCAGGCATGTTCTATTGGTATTCTATTGGCATTTTTTGAGAGGCACCATAGCAAGGCTGGAGAGAAGGCAACAGAGACGGCATTCAGATTCAGACATAGGCTGAGAGCACAGCAGGGGAGACGTGAGCAGAGAGCTTCTGAGGCAAGCGATCCTCCAGGCTGGTTCCTCAGGAAGTTATATAGACGATGTTTGAATGTGGAGATGTCAAATCATCCAATCCTCCCGTCACCAGCTGACAGGCAGAGATGGTCCACCAGCCTTCCCGTAAACAATGTTAGCTTACCGATTGTCCCCTAAACCAGGCGTCGCCAACCTTCTTCACGTCGAGGAAACTGACACAAATTAGACCACGGACCGCAATCTGATAAGATTTTGTCCCAGGGTCCCCCCCATCTGATAAGATGTTTGCTTTTAGATGTTTTATTACAAAAGAAAAGAACTCCCGCACACTGTCTCCAAATGCAAAAAGTTTATTTAACAACTTTTTTGCATTTGGAGACAGTGTGCGGGAGTTATTTTCTTTTGATTCGGTCGGGTTTTCCCTCCTCTGACGCACCTGTCATTTAGCTGTGCCGAAGCTTTTGCTCCTTTAGATGTTTTATTACAGAAAGTGTATGAAACCCATGACCAAAATAGTCATACATTCTGTTGTTGTGTTACTTATGGATGGTATTATAGTGAGAATAAATAATTCACGTTTTAGCTGGGAACCCCCTCAACGACCCCTGGACCCCACTTTGCACTGCACTGCTCCAATGTTGGGACTTACTGTAATTCAGTTCATGGTGAACAAATGTTATTTTCCCCATATTACACGTGTGTGTGTGTGTGTGTGTGTGTGTGTTTTGTGTGTTTTTTGTGTGTGTGTGTGTGTGTGTGTGTGTGTGTGTGTGTGTGTGTGTGTGTGTGTGTGTGTGTGCCACAGTACCACTGCCTACTAGATGGCGCTCTGAGGCTCACCAGTGGCCGCGGCCCACTGGTTGAGAATGGCTGATCTAGTATCATATTTCTCCCTTCAAATCAGATTTTTTCTGAAACCAAAGATATAAGATATACATTTTCCAATACATGCCCAGTATAATCAATACTGCCTATTTCTCAACCGCCACTTTCACTTTCTCCATATTTGTTGTTGCTATGGGTCACTGTCATCACGGATGGTTGGCTCCTGAAAAGTGGTGCACATCACCCAAAGCTTTTCTGAAAAGTTGAACATTTCTCAACTTTTGAAAGAGCTCTGCTCTGAGGGGGAAAAAGAGACAAGGAAAAGGAAGCCGACTGTTGCAGCTGCTGCCATTACTTTTAATGAGAAAAGGACACTGTCAGCTGGGTAAAGGGCACTGCCTACTTCCTGGATCCACTGCTGTCAGCTGGGTAAAGGGCACTGCCTACTTCCTGGATCCACTGCAGAATGTGAAATGTTTTGTTTCTAGTCGTATTATTTTTCATTTGAATGATGCAGAGAAGCTGTCTGACGCCAGCAGGTGTGACCCAGGCCAGCAGGTGTGACCCAGGCCAACAGGTGTGACCCAGGGCAGCAGGTGTGACCCAGGCCAGCAGGTGTGACCCAGCAGGTGTGACCCAGGCCAGCAGGTGTGACCCAGGCCAACAGGTGTGACCCAGGCCAACAGGTGTGACCCAGGCCAGCAGGTGTGACCCAGGCCAACAGGTGTGACCCAGGCCAACAGGTGTGACCCAGGCCAACAGGTGTGACCCAGGCCAACAGGTGTGACCCAGCAGGTGTGACCCAGGCCAGCAGGTGTGACCCAGCAGGTGTGACCCAGGCCAACAGGTGTGACCCAGGCCAGCAGGTGTGACCCAGGCCGTCTGTAATGTGCTGCTGAAACTCTCTAAATAGCAGCTCCATCACATCATGTTGTACCTGCAGGCAGACGGGACAGTGTCTCCTCCCACTCACCTGTCTCTCCTGTACCAGATACTGCAGGACTTCAAACTGATCTGCAATAAGCTCCTGGTTTCACACGGAGGCCTAGTCCACACGTACGTACATGACTATTTTTTAAACACTTTTTCTTTTACTCCTCTGTTTTCAAAAAAGATTCCTGTCCACATAATCTCACTATTTGCAACGTTTTGGACCAATGTTGCTATGTTACAATTTCGGCTACAAAATTGTAGTAACGTTCTGAGATTTTAGGTTTAGAGTTAGGGGAGGGGGAGGGGTTAGAAACGTAAAATATCCGGAAACCACGCCCACCCCTGGATAAACGTACGTTACCATTTTACAATTTCGGAGCCGAAATTGTAACATAGCAACGTTGGTCCAAAAACTTTGCTATTTTACAAAAAAATTGGAGATCATGGCCTAATTAGATCTGCAAACTTAAGCTACCTTACCTAGCTTGCAAGACTGTTTATATCTGTTAATACTGTTTATATCTGTTAATACTGTTTATATCTGTTAATACTGTTTATATCTGTTAATACTGTTTATATCTGTTAATACTGTTTATATCTGTTAATACTGTTTATAATACTGTTTATATCTGTTAATACTGTTTATATCTGTTAATACTGTTTATATCTGTTAATACTGTTTATAATACTGTTTATATCTGTTAATACTGTTTATATCTGTTAAAATCTGAATCCCTTTATAATATTTTATCATCTCTTTAGATCCTTTATATTTTATTTGTCTATGTTTGTTCTTATCAATGTTAATGAGCACCAACCACACCAAGACAAATTCCTAGTATGTGAAAACATACCTTGGCAAAATAAAAGAATTCAGATTCTGATCATGAATTTACGATGTCAGAGTTTTGAGTTTTGAAAGATCTCCA
>NC_139634.1:44018979-44041479 GCF_964638095.1 Poromitra crassiceps | reverse complement strand
ACAATAAAACGTCACAAGAATGGTACATTTAAAATACAAGACGGCAATGAGCAGGACATCAATATAAAACAATACATCAGTTTCTAAATCAAAGCTTATGTCTTTGCTCCCATGCTTGACAAATACACTTTGCAGTTAGGAAGATTCCTCTTTTGAAACACAGCTCAAGTTTCTCATAATCGTCCAACTCAAAGAAGTCAACATAAATAACACAAGAGGACATTTGACTAAAGAGTACGTCCATAAGCAGTGCAGTAGAATAAGGAGTGAATCTCAATTTCAATTTCATGTAACTCACAACGTATACAGAGTCTATCTTCTTCAGGGGTAGCATTGAACCTACTAGGTTCTAGTGCTCAGGGAAGGGTTCCTGATCATAACTTAGCACACAGAGATATTTTCCGTTCAAATCAAATTTCACATAGGGTTCAACACAGTAACTGTCCTTTATGAGACGATAGGTTCTTAGTTTTGGTTTATGCCATAAGTCCACAGACCATTATACAGAGTAAACATATCACTCATAGGCTCTCGGGTGTCACAGAGTAACCTGTTATAAAAAAGATAAATGATAAATCGTCCGAAACAAGAAGGGATTTCACTTCATTGGCCCAGGGGTGTTCCGTGGGCGATGTCCCAATTAAATATATTTTTAGTGAGTCTCTGATCAGACGTTCTCACCAATCTATTCCAGAGTCGCAGTATTTGACCTTGTGGCTGATGCTTGGGGGTTCCTATCCCATATCACCACTAATGGCCAGGACTGGAGTGAGTTTATGAACTCCAAGAAAATAGCGTGCAGCTCTTTGATGCACAGTGTTACAGCTTAGATGATCATGGAAACCCCAAACACCAGAAGCATAATCCGACACAGGGCAGATGCATGAGTTATACGGTTGTGTATAAGTATGAGAACCCAGATTACCGCAGTGTTTAACTTTGTTCAATACAGAGCCCAATGCTCTGCCTGCCGATTGAGCTAAGACATTGACTCCCTCCTTAAAGGTCATTATGCTCGCCCAGATACTTATATTGATCTGTATATGATAGTACTACTGAACCAAAATTAAATACAAATCCCTTGAAGTGGGTCTAAAATGTACTATTTGTGCTTTGTCTTGATTTACCATAAGTCTCCATTTCCAGCAACAATGTTCAACACGATCTGCAGGTCATTTAACACTTATCTGTGGTTTAACCTCTTATCTGTGGTTTGTCAAAAAGCATTCTGGGAAATGTAGGACCTCAGTGACCGTATACGAGGAGACTTTCAAACTTGAGAAAGTTTCCTTGTTGGATATTTTGTGCAGCGTCGGCAGCTCTGCTGCCTTTGATAAAGAAACATAATGGAATGTATAGGATGTCATGTTATTTCCTGGAGGCCGTCACAAAGCGCTCTGTGTTGTGACGTGCCGCCTGCGGAGCGACATGATGGATTACCCAGAACCCCCGCACACACAGGAGGCGGATTCAAGCGGCGGCCATGATGGAGGGTCAAACCTGAGTGAATACGTGTTCGATATCCAATCAGAAGGCAGGAGGAGATGACGAGGGGACAAGGAGAGCACTGCCGGGCCGTGGGTTTGATTCCCTCTTTACAGGAATTCTGGAAAATTGCCATGGGTCTGTCTGACCTATGACCTTTATGTTGTTATCACGGTTACCTCCGCCAAGCAGGTTATGTTTTTGGTGCCGTTGTGCCTCTGTCTGTCTGTCAGCAGGATTATGAAAAAACTACTGGGCCGATTTTCATGAAACATGAAACCAAGGAAGAACCTAGTCTGGAGCCCTCTCCACCGCTTCTGGACCTGGGGGCGTAAACCAAGAAGATGGAAACAGAAAAAAAATCATAATTCTCGATTAATTGTCAGATGCAAAGCTTCTGTATTGGCTTAAAAGATGTGATATTGTGAATCCGCAAAGTTTCTACAAGAACTTCTTTGAAAACTTAGTTTGGTACGTCCATCTTTTGTTTTGTTGTTTTGTTGTTTTATCCTGTTTCCGGTCTTGGGTGGAAACAGGCAGAGAGTTGTAATTCCAGGATAATGAAAAAGAGGCTCTTCTCCTCGGGAAGAGCCTGGTGACACCAGGTTAGGAAGAACCCATCACATTTTGGAGCGGATCCCATCTGGGTCAGGTCAATGGGAGGGGGAGGGGCTAGGGAAAAGGGACGTAGGAAGGAAGGTCGTATAGAGAGGCAAAGTGAACGTCACTTCCTGCTTCAGCACTGTACCAGAGATTTTCATTCGCCATTTATTTTCCCATATACATTTCGTAAAATGCTTATGAAAGGGTTTTACTGGTTCAAACCAAAGGGTTCAGCTAACACTATAATCGGGAGAGACCATAGAACATTTCACTCGGACCAAAACTGAAAAAAAACATCTCTATGGGAAGATAAATGGCGGATGAATATCTCTGGTACAGTGCTGAAGCAGGAAGTGACGTTCCACTTTAACTCTATAGAGTCGGTGTTCCAGGGGTGGGCAGGGGGAGTGGCCTGGGGGGGGGGGTTCTTGGCGGAGGTCTGCGCTCTCCGAGGGCGTCAGGGCAAAAGCAGGCCAGATAGACGAGGAAGTGTAGCTGGTAACTGATGACTACAAGATGCCAGAGACAGAATACAGACGCTTTGACTCCTGCCTGAGATCACATGACAATCCCGTCCACTTTGGTCAGTGTTTTCAGAAAGGTCCATGTTCGCTGGTGGTAAAACGCCGTCTGGGTGCGGATGGAACGAGAAAATAGATGCATTCGTGTGGACAAGGCCTCATCGTTTGTTGCCGTTGTGGTGAACGCTGCCTCTCTCCTTCATGGCCATTTCTTTGATTGGTGGCAGTTTCGGGGGGAAAAATCAAATAAAATCGTGAAACGATCAAACGCCTTTGAAATCCTCAGATTCCCTCAGCCGCCTCTGTCGATGTCGAGTAAACACCCGTTTGTATGAGGCGGCATCTTCCATGGGTTTTCTGTCTCGGCCAGGTTGGACTTCAGTGTGAGTTCACAGACAGATTAACAAACAGTCAGGGTTGCCGGTTCAATTCCCACTGAGGCACCTCATGTGTGTGGGCTGTTCTGGGCTGTATGAAGACAGATGAATTACTCTCATGGCAGCAGCTGGGCGTCGGGCAGAACCTGGATCAGTGTTCCTGGATCCACTAAATGTTCAGCGTCTGCTACCGGCTCTCATAATGAGTGTTGTTAAGAAGGTGAGCAGGCGTGTGCTGTAGGCGTGTGCTAGACATGTTCTTCAAACGTGCAGCGCTAACAGCAGCGCTAACAGCATGCTAATTGCAGTGGTACGGCTGAAAGATCAATGGCCGTCATTTCTCCAGCTAGTGCTAATGTGGGGGCGGAGCTTCTCCTGAAGCTGCAGTCATGAACATGCCCCCCCCCCCCCCCCCCCCCTACATCTCCCTCCCTCCAACGCTCTCCCTCTACCTCTCTCTCCCTCTCCCCCCTCTTTACATCTCTCGCCCTCTCTCTCCCCTCTCTCCAGCTCTCTCTCCCTCTCCCTCCTCTTTCCATCTCTCGCCCCTCTCTCTCCCCTCTCTCCAGCTCTCTCTCCACCCCCCCTCTCTCTTTCTCTCTCTCCCATGCGTGCTCCATTTGGTTTATGAAGGCTTATGTCTGCTGGATGAACAGAAGAGGAGGAGGTGATGAAGATGTATTTAGCTTTGATGTTTGAAACCTGCAATGTGATGAAGTCTCCAGTCTGACAGTTGTCAATCATGACATCATTAAGTTAACCATCGGGAAAGGGGGGTCTTCCCACTATAGTCTATATAGGCCATTCCACTGTAACCTGCTACTTGTCAAACTGGTTAAAGTCTTCCAGGTTCAGTGCAATGTTTCAGAGAACTCACGGTTTGGTTCATATTGCTTCTGGGGTCATTACTTGAGTAAAAGTATTTTTCTCTGAAAGTAATTTGCTGATATTAAATGTAGTTAAGTATTGGAAGTAAAACTAAATGCTGTTAACAAACAACGCTATAGGTCGAAACCTAGCATATGGCTGGCGTGGGAAAGCGCTGATGAGCCTGTTGTCAGCCAAAGTGGCTGGCTGATTTGAAATTGTACCAGCCATGCACATTTGTTTTAACCTGATGCTGCCAGATGGGGGCGGTATTGAGTTCACAACACCACCACCATCTGGGTCTTCTTCTGCAGACGCAATGTCACGTACAAAAAACTACTTGACAGGTGAATGGACGAACCATTTGTCTATCACCGTCTGGGAGGGATATGACGTAGGATTACAACCGATGCTGGAATGAGAGACATATTTTCAGAACGTAGTACTTCAGTCCTACATCCTCGCTCACTTCCAAGTCTTCTCATCTTTTATTGCGGTCCCGTATCCGTTATTCCATGAGACTGGTGTGTTAGCCAGGAAGCCCAGAGATGCAGGCAGAGCAAGACACACCAGCCTCTGGAAGAGCCTGGTGACGCGAGGTAGGTTAGATTGCCGTGGACACCTTGGTCTCTAGTGATTGGGTTAGGGAAGCCTGAAGCCCGCCCTCTCATAGAAATGCTGTGAGGTGGATTAGAAGTGGATTGGTTTGCAGCAGATGTCACTCAACAACCACTCTGGTTCCCAAATCCACGACTAAATCAGCCTGATACAGGGCCGTCTCCACCGGCCAAAAAAGGCAAAAGACATGCCTGGGTTTGAGTGGAAATCTTCAGTTTTATAGCATTTAACAAACAATGTTATGGTGCATTACCGCCACCAACTGGAATAGAGTGTGGATTGTGATTAACATAGCCTACACTAACTTGCAACCTATAGAGCACCTATGGAGCACAGTTTTGCCAAATCTATTATTGGAGGCTACCATATTTCTTCAGATTTTACTTTGTAACTCAGATGCTTTGGGGAAGTGTAATGGAGTACATTTTATTTAGGAAAATGTAGTGGAGTAAAAGTATGCATTTTATTTATGAAATGTAGGAGTAAAAGTGAAAGTTGACAGAAATATACAGTAAAACTATACAGATCCCTCCAAAAATACTGTAAAAAATGCACTGTCACCAAAGTATCATTATAACATGACTGCTTTCGGGTCAGTACCGTATGCAGGCCTATTACTTTATAGGCTATCTGGGCAGGGGAGGTACAACTGCAAATTATAATGTACACAATGTATACGAGTATATGAGTCATAGCTGTGTGTTTTCATTACTATTCAACACAAAGTGCTTCATTATTCTCCCCACAGGGCCAAATGTTCGCTCTGCCACGGCTAATTACTGTTACGCTTTGATCATGTGTGCTAGCCAAACGCACACAGCACTGTGTGTGTGTGTGTGTGCGTGTGTGTGTGTGTGTGTGTGTGTGTGCGTGTGTGTGTGTGTGTGTGTGCGTGTGTGCATGTGTGTGTGTTGTGTGTGTGCGTGTGTGTGTGTGTGTTGCAGCTCATAATGGAACAGCTGAATGTCATGGCGAGAGTGTGATAGAGGCGCTCGACGCCTCCACACGATGCTGAGAAATACCACACAGCCTCATTTAATTATTTTTCTTACCATTTTTATTTGTATTATTTTTAGCTCCCATGTATTGTTTGATTGTTTGTGTTATTTTAATTGTGTTCACTTATGTTTTATGTTCTACCATGTTCACTACACACGTCGTTTGTTTTATGGCTGTAAGTCCATGTAGCTCAGGAGACGGAGCGAACAAAATAGTCGGTGAGATACTGTGACACACCTGAAGGAAGCTCTGGACCTGCTGACCTGTGAGCAGGCACAGCTGGAGGAGAGGGCGTATCCCGATGCGCTCACGGTCCTTCTTGAGGCCAAGAGATGTTCTCACAGTTTGGCCCACGTGTGTCGGATCCAGATCCGCCAAACGCTGGGCACACACAGCCTGAACCAAGACCTGAAGGACTGGGCTGTTTATTTTCATTTAATGGTGACCTGCTCTGCACAAAATCAGCCACATTGACCCCGAAACAAATGTTGAGTTCTATACACTTACACAAGATTGAGTGAGATAGACCCCTTTAGGTCTTGACTATTTCCACACTAAGTTTTTGAGAAAAACAGCCTCAAAGTAAGCTAGTTCTGCTTGTCACCTTAAATTTATGAGCTTGAAAACTTTTTTTAGCATTTGAATTCCACAATCATCTTTACACAGAATGAAAGCCAATGCTTTATTTTTACTCAAATCTGATGAAGCCCCAAAACAGCCAAAATCAATATTTTCTCACAAAATCATGATTCTATACAAACAAGCCTGCGCTTCATGTGTCAGAGCAGGTCACAAATGCATATGCAGAGATTATACCATCAGCATACACCACCTGGCTCTAACCAACATAACAAATAACAATATTGTGTGTACTCATTTCGTTCCCTCCCTCCTCTGGTAGTGGTGGGTAGGCAGCCATATTGGATGACATCATCGAGTGTCAAAGCCAGGATGCGGTTGTTGACTTTGGTTCTGTGGAGACTGTTGAGGGTTCTGGGAAACCATGAGACACTTGTTCCACCAGCAGCTTGTGACATGATGATCCACACTGCACATCAGAGGGTGCTCTTGGTTCTGTCTGAATGAAGCCCAGTGAGGACACACACACACACGCACGCACACACACACACACACACACACACACACACACACACACACACACGGACACACATGACACACACACACACACACACACACACACACACACACACACACACACACACACACACACACACACCAGATCAGCAGGACATGTTTCCATGAAACATTGTGCACAAGCTTCCACTCTGAAGGCAAACAAAGCTTCCTTTATTCTGAGCTCAGATCATTCATATATATATAATTATATCATATGATATGTTGTATATTATATTATTATATTATATTGTTCTATTCTTTTCTATTGTTATATTGAGTCATGTAGTAAGTGAGTCATGACACACAAGCTGCTGTAGTGTGAAGTCACACTGAGCAGCCAAGTAGGAAAACAACCAGAAAACCTTAATGTCCTCCAAGAGGCACTTTGAGGTACAACACGAGACACATTAAAAGCACATCAAAAGCGCATAATGGATAAACTGTACAGGAACAGAGAAACCATTGAAAGCAAAACCAAAAATCACACCCAGGTGAGAAGTAAGCGGGGCAAACATCATCAGCCTTATCTGTCAATAAATCACTGATGACATCACAATTTGCTTTAGTCAATTCACTGATGATGATATAGTATATCATAACTGATGATGTCACAATGTCTATGACATCATCAGTGGATATGACATCGGGCATGACACTGGCCCACTCGACGATTGTGGGACATGACGTCATCAGTCACCACTGGCCACCACTTGACAATGATGGCAATGACATCATCGCTCTGGGCCACGAATCGACACTTGGGCATGACATCAGTCGTACCCACAGGACAGACATGCATACTGGTGCACATTGTGGGACTGGGACCCTCAGGACAGACCATAATGGAAGGAAGATAAAAACCACGATGATCCAAAATGATCTGTAGCAGCCATCAGAAATATCCAGGCAGACAATTACAATGCATGCTGATAACTGTACCAATAATTATAATAAGAATAATTTCCACACACCCCTGTATCCATGTATTCACATCCACGGACTAGGTTATTGTATTCCCCATTTGAACCATGGCCGCATCTTGTTTAATTGAGTTATTGCCATGGGAATAAACTAGTTTTTTGCTTGGTTGGTTCTGGTATTGGGGTATCCAGAAGGGAGTAGCTGGAACTCTGCTGAAAGTGGATGGGATGTATCCAACAGCTTGTCTGCCTTCTCAGTCAGCTAAGGTACAAGTGGCGACTTTCCCAAAAGTAGGGTCGTTAGGGGAAACTCATTAATATTAATTTGCTGCCTGATTGGCCGAACAATGTGCAGGCTCTCACAGTATAGGCCCCAGTGGCTCCCAAACTTTTTTGGGTTCAGTACCCCCTTTCCCTGATTTCTGAATCGAAGTACGCCCTTTACTCGACTACAACATTTTGCTTAGAAAACTGTGAGGGAAACTGAGCTGTGGCTCAGGAGGTAGAGCGGGTCGTCCACTAATCAGAAGGATGGTTGTTCGATCCCCGGCTCCTCCAGTCCGCATGTCGAAGTGTCCTTGGGCAAGACACTGAACCCCGAATTGCTCCCGATGGCTGTGCCAGCACCCTGCGTGGCAGCTTGCCGCCTTCGGTGTGTGAATGGGTGAATGTAGGCACATTGTAAAGCGCTTTGGATAAAAGTGCTATATAAATGCAGTCTATTTACCATTTTACCATTTACTATCGCATATGATGCAATGACTGAAAGATAACCCACCTTTTGAAGAATATAACATCACAAAATACGAGATGTGTGAAAGAGTTGCAATTAGTGCCTCCTGAGGGTGCCTCCTGCCATCCCCTAGGGTGCGCGTACCCCAGTTTGGGAACCAGTGGCCTGGCATATCCAGCATTGCTGGATACGCTGTAAAAACTGTAACCGAATTAGAATACATTTTGTTGTGTACAACCAGTGGTGGAAGTGTGCAGGTTTGACTGTGGAACCCTAGGCATATTGTGAACTTGTAGGCAGGGCAGCGCCGAGCGAAACGTGGACAAAACTGAGTGATTCTGGTGTGAATGGCAAGGCTCCTGCTCGAAGCTTTCGTGAAGCGGTGCTTCAGCGCTGCTTCTGAGATGCCTCTGGTGTGAACCAAGCCTAATACTGGAACAGACTCTCCTGTGAACCCATTGCTGCTAAAACTGTATCCAAAAACGTAAGTTTCTGTATCGTGAGATAACGCTTTTCGATTTCTCTCTTCAGAAACGTTTGGTTTCATCCTTGGTTCAGTGTCATTTTGACTATGCATGTTCTGCTTGGTATATATAGTGGCTAGACGGCAAACCTCAGGAACAAACTGCAGGTGATGCAAAATAACATAATTTAGATGCATCGACTCATGTAGGGAGTAACAAATTCAAGAAGGTGTGCCTCCTCCCAGTGCAGCTCAGGATAGAACAGCTGAAACTCAACCATAATGTATATGATTCTAAATGGTACTGCTCCATACTAGCTGGGCTCACAGAGAGTGGTGCTTCACACACAGCATGGACACCACATCAGGCCCAGTGTGCGCTCATGTATAGCAACACGAGTAAACAGCTTAGCTCGGAGCTCCTTCTTTTACACAGACACCTTTCCTGTGCAACAGCCTTCCTAGTAGAGGGCTGCTTAGAGGTCATCTCTGGAGCAAGGTGCAATTTGATTGGGACGAAAAATGAAAGCAGATGATTGGAGAAATACGAGCGGATGTCCCGCCTGTATTTCTCCAATCACCTGCATCGGTTTGAACTTCCTCCGGTCTGAAGCATCCCCCCCCCCCCCCCCCCCAACTTCCTTTAACCTGCATGCTCCGTGTGCATGAAGTACAGACTGTATGATGCATTGGCAGAACGTAGAAGAGACAGTCTGGCTTAAGAGACTAGCCTTTGAGTAACAACAGAGTGTTACTGTGACGCTGAAGGTATAGTAACACGTTTGTGTACAGGCAGGAGTTCGACCACCTGGTGAAGGTAGTAACGAGTTTGTGTACAGGCAGGAGATCGACCACCTGGTGAAGGTAGTGTAAGCTATTTTTATGAAGGTGCTATGCGATATCATTTATGTTTACGTTCTAGGCAGCACTGTAGGCTTTTATGTTGAAGGCCGGAAACGGAAGTGTGGGTTGTTGTTGTGGTGGGGAACTTGATGCTGGAAGAGTATGAGGAGGAGAGAACGGGAAGAGTGAATAAAGCTGGCGTCTCATGGTGAGAGTGTTCAAGTGGGAGTTGCTCCGTTTATTACTTTTTATATATCCAAGTCTAAGCGCAGCCTAACGCTCGGCTACACTGGTGGCAGCGGTGTTTCAAGGGAACGTCCCGAGGAGAACCGAAGTAAAACGCTAGGGCGGTTAGCTGTGCGTGCTAACTGCTACGGAGCTAGCTGCGTGTGTTAGCTGCTAGGAGCACCACGTGCGATCATGTTGCGCGGCGGAGAATGGCCGTCGGTAAACGGGATGAAAGAGGAGCTGACAACGGTGATCAGCTCGGTGCTTGCGGGTGTGGAAGCCCGTTTGTTGAAGGAAGTCAGACGGCTATTGGATGCTACACCGGCCTGGGCAGAGGGGCTGATGCGGATGCTACGAGAAGTCATGCAGCAGGTTGACTTGCTGAGCACAGAGGTGACGAAGAGTGGAGAACGGCCGGAGGAGCCGCAAGAGAGACGGTGTTGGACTTGTGGAGAACCTGGGCACATAGCGAGGTGGTGTCGCAGCGGTCCCGGGGGACAGACCAGGTGCGCGGAACAACGGTACTGGGGACGCCCGGGTGTCTGTTGGTCATGCGGTGCGTTTGGACATCTAGCCAGGGAGTGTCAAGAGGCTGTCTGGGACCGGAGGACAGCGGAAGAGGAGAGACGTGCAGGCGGCTGGCAGGTGAGACTCTGCTGGTCGTGTGGTAGGCCAGGTCATTTGGCCAGAGAGTGCACTGAGAGGATAGAGGACAGAGGGGAGACACAGGCTGGGGAGAATGTGAGCAGCCGGAGAGAGGTAATCTGCAACGCGGTGACAGTCGGGGGAGCGACGCTCGTGTCTCCAGGTGAGCGAGAGGGGTTGACGCCGGAGGAGCCGGCCCAACCTAGGCGCTCCACAACCCCCACGGTTGCTGTGCAGAAAGCCGAGGTGGGGATGGATGCCGGTGGTGTTCGCCCTGCTGCCCTCAACACGCCGCCCCCTGGGGGAGGAAGACGAGAGGACGAGCGAGTGCGAGAGGCGGAGGAACAGGAGTACTGTTCAGATGTGGACCTGACGGACGACAGAGTGACCATCAGGGATGTCGAGGTGACAGAGTGGAAGCGCAGACAGATGGAGGATGCGGATATCGGTCCGGTGTACGCGTGGGTAGCGGCTGGACGCCGGCCCCCTGTGGAGGAGTTTCCCCTGTGTTCCGGTGCCACGAAGGGACTGTGGGAGATGTTTACCGACCTGCGTCTGGATGGGCTGTTGGAGAGGACAGGGCACGGTAGAAGGGGGTTCCAGACGGTTGTACCCAGCTACCTGCGAGAATTAGCACTGAAGGGGGCGCACAAGGGCCCTGGATCCAGTCATTTTGGGCCCGAAGAGACACTCAGCCGCATCCGCATCCATTTCTACTGGAGCGGACACACTGGGGATGTGCTGAGCTACTGCAGTGCGTGTGATGTCTGTGGGACACAGTAGGGGGTGTGGGAGAATTTTTGGGGTTGAGGGAGTAGCGTGCTTCAGGTGGGACAGAAGCTGTAAAAGGGGGGATGGAAATGGTGGTGGTCGAAATGAAGGTAGAAAGAGAAAAGAAGTAATGAAAATAAATAATGTAAATGTTGGGGTTATTGTGGAATGGAAATGTGTGTAAAAAAAGATTGTTGTTGGAAATGCACTGTGAATGTTTGGAAATATTGATGCCTTTGCACAGGGGGGGATGCAGTGTGATGGAGTGTGTTAATGTCCGTGTCTCTGGGGGATTGGAGTGATGGGGTGTTTAGTTACTGAGTTAAGAGTGTGTAATTTTGAGGGTGATGGAATGTGTTGGGTGCTTTATGTTACATTGCAATGCCAGGTAGTTACACCGTGAATGGATGCTGAAACGAGGACGTTTCTTTTTATATATCCAAGTCTAAGCGCAGCCTAACGCTCGGCTACAGTAGTAACGAGTTTGTGTACAGGCAGGAGATCGACTACCTGGTGAAGGTAGTAATGAGTTTGTGTACAGGCAGGAGATCGACCACCTGGTGAAGGTAGTAATGAGTTTGTGTACAGGCAGGAGATCGACCACCTGGTGAAGGTAGTAATGAGTTTGTGTACAGGCAGGAGATCAACCACCTGGTGAAGGTAGTAATGAGTTTGTGTACAGGCAGGAGATCAACCACCTGGCAACCGGATGAACTCAAAACATCCTGAAGCATAATGCCCAAAAAAAACAGGAGAGATGGATGTGCAGTACAGAAAGAACGCATGCAGCCTGGGTCACTCTGGGTGTCTCCTCAGCCTGGGTCACTCTGGGTGTCTCCTCAGCCTGGGTCACTCTGGGTGACTCCTCCTCAGTCTGGGTCACTCTGGGTGACTCCTCAGCCTGGGTCACTCTGGGTGACTCCTCAGCCTCTGTCACTCTGGGTGTCTCCTCAGACTGGGTCACTCTGGGTGTCTCCTCAGCCTGGGTCACTCTGGGTGACTCCTCCTCAGTCTGGGTCACTCTGGGTGACTCCTCAGCCTGGGTCACTCTGGGTGTCTCCTCAGCCTGGGTCATTCTGGGTGACTCCTCCTCAGCCTGGGTCACTCTGGGTGTCTCCTCAGCCTGGGTCACTCTGGGTGACTCCTCAGCCTGGGTCACTCTGGGTGACTCCTCAGCCTGGGTCACTCTGGGTGACTCCTCAGCCTGGGTGACTCCTCCTCAGCCTGGGTCACTCTGGGTGACTCCTCAGCCTGGGTCACTCTGGGTGACTCCTCAGCCTGGGTCACTCTGGGTGACTCCTCAGCCTGGGTCACTCTGGGTGACTCCTCAGCCTGGGTGACTCCTCCTCAGCCTGGGTCACTCTGGGTGTCTCCTCAGCCTGGGTCACTCTGGGTGACTCCTCAGCCTGGGTCACTCTGGGTGACTCCTCAGCCTGGGTCACTCTGGGTGACTCCTCAGCCTGGGTCACTCTGGGTGACTCCTCAGCCTGGGTGACTCCTCCTCAGCCTGGGTCACTCTGGGTGTCTCCTCAGCCTGGGTCACTCTGGGTGACTCCTCAGCCTGGGTCACTCTGGGTGACTCCTCAGCCTGGGTCACTCTGGGTGACTCTGGGTGACTCCTCAGCCTGGGTCACTCTGGGTGACTCCTCAGCCTGGGTCACTCTGGGTGACTCCTCAGCCTGGGTCACTCTGGGTCACTCTGGGTGACTCCTCAGCCTGGGTCACTCTGGGTGACTCCTCAGCCTGGGTCACTCTGGGTGACTCCTCCTTAGCCTGGGTCACTCTGGGTGACTCTGGGTGACTCCTCAGCCTGGGTCACTCTGGGTGACTCTGGGTGACTCCTCAGCCTGGGTCACTCTGGGTGACTCCTCAGCCTGGGTCACTCTGGGTGACTCTGGGTGACTCCTCAGCCTGGGTCACTCTGGGTGACTCCTCAGCCTGGGTGACTCCTCAGCCTCTGTCACTCTGGGTGACTCCTCAGTCAACAACACTGTGGAGTCCGTTCGCTTCCTGGAATTAACAATCACCCGGGAGCGGAAATGTGAGTCAGAGCTCTCACCAAGAAGGCACAACAGAAGATGGACTCACCTACTCCATCACCATCTGGTAGGCTGCTGCTGCCCGGAAGGACATCTCTAGACTGCAGCGCATCATCCGCCGAGCAGAGAACGTGGTCGGGTGCAGCCTGTCATCCATCCAGGTCCTACACACTGCCTGTCTCACCCCCCCAACCCCCCCCCAAATATATATATATATATCACTTAAGGGACTTTTTACATGGACATGTTACATGGACTATACGGACCCCATTATGTATCATTCAGATTTTACTTTGCACTTCATCATTTATTTGAGATTGGAGATTGTTCTAGAAGGTCGCTGCACAGAGACAGTTTCCCTCGTTTCTTACTCACTATGGCTTAAAATCTGAGGGAGGGCCACCGCTCGACCCAGCCAAGTCTCGGCCAAGGTGCTGGAAAAATAACTAGAGTTACAAATATAAAAGGAATTTCCGCACACTTGAATCTGTACAGATTTCACATTTATTATGGTAGGCTTTCGGTCGACAAGACCTTCATCAGAGCATCCCTTACTCACTATGGCTTCAAATCATCTGGAATCTCCAGTTACTGCATTTGAATTGTAATCCCTTTACAGTGAATAGCTAGTTCCTCCAGGTTCAGATGTGGTTTGCTCTCTGTTCTCTCTCTGTGTGTGTGTGTGTGTGTGTGTGTGTGTGTGTGTGTGTGTGTGTGTGTGTGTGTGTGTGTGTGTGTGTGTGTGTGTGTGTGTGTGTGTGTGTGTGTGTGTGTGTGTGTGTGTGCGTGCGTGCGTGCGTGCGTGTGTGTGAGAGAGAGAACTCGGGCCCTTACAGAACGGGAGCCATGGCCCCGGGAGCCAAGCGGCCACTGGACCGCTACGGCCTGAAACCCCCGAGGCTGAGAGAGAGAGAGAGAGAGGGAGGGAGAGAGAGGGAGGCTTCACACATGCTCACACAGGGAGCCGGAGGGGAGGAGAGAGAGAGAGCTATGTGTGAATAACTGATATATCAATCTCAATGCTGTATGATTATGTAATGTATAATGATGTGTAATGTATTAATTATTTTGTGTCATTTCTTCTTGATGCTTTGGCAACATTGACGCTGCCGCCCTCATGTCAATAAAGCAAAGGTGAATTGAATTGAGGGCGAGAGGCAGAGAGAGAGAGAGAGAGAGAGAGAGGGAGAGAGAGAGAGAGAGAGAGAGGCTGCAGGAGGGCAAGCGAGGCCAACAGGCCTGGGGCACTGCAGGCAAATCTTGCCATACTTCTCTCTCTCTCTCTCTCTCTCTCTCTGTCTCTCTCTCTCTCTCTCTTTTTTGCTTTCCTTTTTTAGCAGATTAATTAATTAATTCAAATTTGAAATGTATTTTAGAGACTTTCTGCAGCTGCCTTAAAGGGATAGTTCACCCAAAATACTCCCCCTCATGCCAAGTCAAAGCCAGGTGACGTGTTGTGACACGCGGGGACATTGCCAGCACAACCTCCTATAGCAGCCTCCTCCAAAACAAGTGAAGTCAATGTTCTGTAAAGTTCAAACAACAAGAGGTCAAAGGAGCCGCAGGCGGAGGCCGACCTGCCTCATGTGACTCTGAGCTCCAAGCTGCTGCTGCTGGCTGGGGTTTGAACCCGTGACCTGTTGGTTGCAGGACGCTCGCTCTGCTCCACACTGGACCGGATCAACCGGAATGGACTGATATGAACATCTGAAGACTGAACCCCCCCAAGTGACAAAAGTACTCTGCAGTCTGACAGAGGTAGCCTGATATATTAGCAACTCGTTCCACTCCATGTCCTTCTTCAGTCTGGCATTGCCTCCACTCTAACTGATTTCCGGGGGGGAAATCCCCACGGGGGGATTCCAAGTTCCCTAACCAATCACTAGAAACCAACAAGTATCTGCCTGAATAAATGTCTTCAAATTTAAAAGATTTAAAGATTTAAAATGAATTGGTAATTGTAATCTATTTCAAACAGCCTCGATAGCAGCGTTGTTCTTACATTGTTCTTACATTATTACTCGTCTGCGCACTTGACAACGGGAAATGGTAAGTCCCGCCCATTGTGTGATGGCTAATTGTTATTTTCCCTGGAGTGGGCGGAGTCAGAGGTCTGGAGCCAGGCAGTGGCAGAGGGCGAGCTGCTGCGGCCGGTCCAGGCATTAGATGGATAGTTTATTTGACACAGAGTTGTATGAGGGCCTTATTGATAGTCCGTCTATTACATTCAGTATAGTAGGTGGTCCACACACTTGATAGTCCGTCTATTACATTCAGTACAGTAGGTGGTCCACACACTTGATAGTCCGTCTATTACATACAGTACAGTAGGTGGTCCACACACTTGATAGTCCGTCTATTACATTCAGTACAGTAGGTGGTCCACACACTTGATAGTCCGTCTATTACATACAGTACAGTAGGTGGTCCACACACTTGATAGTCCGTCTATTACATTCAGTACAGTAGGTGGTCCACACACTTGATAGTCCGTCTATTACATACAGTACAGTAGGTGGTCCGCACACTCCCTGTTTGGAGAAGCAGAGAGTAGTACCGTAATTATGCCGAATTCTGCATCCGTGACAGGAATCGCATCCCCACCTGCAGCGACCAGGACACATAGCCTTAATCCGGCTTCCCACCCACAGACATGGCCAGTTGTGCCTGTTTGGATGCCCCGACCAAGCCGGAGGTTATAACACGGGGACTTGAACCTGTGACCCTCACGTTGGTAGGCGGGGAATCTACCGCTGCACTACCACGCGGACGCCCTGAACCACACTTATCCTCTCCCCCTCTGGAAACAATCAGACCTGGCAACCCGCTGTCATTGATTTATGTATTAATGTCTTCCAGCTAATCAACAGCTTGAAATGAGCACGGGGCAATGAGAGGTAACCAGGCAACAAGCCAGCAATATAAATCCAATCTCTGCGAGCGAAACGAGATATTTCCATTTGGTTTTAATTGAAGTCGGCGTTTGTGTTTGTTGCATCCATCAGACGGCTTCTCTGTGAAAGGTTGAGTTTCTCTCCTTTATCTCGCTCTCTTCACTCTTGGGTAAATATTACCTCCAGGTGAATACATTTGCCTCGGTGTTTTGGCCCTTCGGCCCCCTGAGCCTTTCTGTCACAAATGAAAGTGTTTGATTCAGAGGCGAGCCTCTGTCCTTTTAGCCAGCTTGATAAGGTCCCCGCTCTGTCGTTTCATTCAGCCGTCCACAATGAAATCATTTACACAGATCCTCAAATGGCTTCAAATGCACCGCGCACTTTTTTTGTGTGTGCATGCGGCGGCGGCCGCCGAGGTCTCTGCCTTAATGTAGGTCTTAACTACAATCCCTTTTCACCGCCGCCCCTTAATCTCTTCACGTCCGAATGAGCGACTCCAAAAGGATTTGAAAGCAGCTCTAATTTAATCCGCTGCCTGGTTTCAAAGTGCTGTCACATTAACGCACTCGGAGAGAAGAGTAGAGGAACTCTGGGAAAGCAGGAAGGAGGACGGAGACACCGCGGGGTCGGCGCGGAGACCCACTGGTCCCCACTTCACCTCTCACACAGCTGTTTGCGTCTTCATTGTATAACCACGTGGCTCCTATGTTAGCGCAAAGTGGGTGTGAAGTCAAGTCAAGTTTATTTGTATAGCCCTAATTCACAAGCATGTCTCAGAGGACTTCACAGGAAATATGGCTAGCTAATTCTAGCTGACACAACAGTAGCAATTTCAGTGGTAATAATAATAAATTGAACAATCATATGATAGAGAAATAGAGAAAATATTTAAATATAGAATAGAATGGGTGCCATGCTTTATAGAATGAGTGCCATGCTTTAGAATAGTGGGGGAGGAGAACAGGAAAGGGAGCAGGGGGGGAGAGCAGGGGGAATGTGTAATGTGCATTACACGCTCAGATTCTCATGTGTGTCTCCTCGCCTGGATCGCAACTCCTCCTCCTCCATCCTTCACTAGAGGATTATCATCGAGTCATCCAGCGAAGAGAACCGGAAATACATAGCGGCGCATGTGGGGTGTGACCTATAACTTCTTCGCGGAGGCAAACCACACTCCGCTTCACGTCGGGTGGTTCTTTCGCTCCACGTCGTGCCTTAACTCATTCCGACTCCAAGTTAGATTTTCAAATTAAAAGTCACCAGCACACCGCCAGGGTTTCTGAGCATTTTCTGTGATTTTCTAAAACCCACCGAATATGACTACGTAAAGACTGAATATCCCAAAAGAAAGAAGAGAGCCTTGACTTTCATAATGGAAAAAAAAGTTTGATTCTACCTTCATCCGTTCTTTAGTTATCGACACCTGAATGTAGGTCGTTTTCATCAAAAACACTCTGTGACCAGAAAGCGGAGGAAAACGCATTTTTGTAAATGAAGTCATCTTCACGGCTCCTGACCCGAATAAATGTCTTTGATGGTGGATACTGGCAGGTGTTACAGTCAACTATGAACCCCATAATGATTTAGTTTCCCCTTCCGGTCAAACATGCCCATGCGGGCACAGCTTTTACCATAACACCGGTGCGAGAAAGAGATTCACCCCGCTATTGAGAGAGGCGAGCCGGGTCAGGTTGAGCCGTGCCATGGAGCTGTGCTATGGACCTTTTCTGACGGGAGATTGTTGCTTTTCTCTGCTTCCTGGTTTTGTTAGACAATCGTGGTCGTTCCTGTACACCTTTAGAAGTGCTGTACTATTTCACAAGGTGACTACGTAAAGACTGAATATCCCAAAAGAAAGAAGAGAGCCTCGACTTTCATATGAAAAAAAAGTCAAGATTCAACTCCAAGATTCGATATGATTCACAATATGATTTTCTCACCTTTTTTTTTTACAAAGAAAAATGACTGAAAAACATTCCTTCATACCACAAAATACTGTATTTTTTCTCATATTTTCTTTATCAAATTAAATAATACATTTTTATTTCTGAGCTGCAAAACACAAACTTTGCAATGAATGCATATTTCCTCAAGAAAAACTGAAAAACAACAATATTGCGATACATTTTTCATCTCACCTATTTGAATCTTCACATTTGCATAAATTTGTAACTGTATTGCTACATCCCTACTACATAGTCCAAAACTGTGTTTTGAACCAGACGGTAAACACGTTCAATCCTGTTGTAAATTCGGGAATTTTAACATGACTCTCTTTTGGAGCCAGCCTCAAGTCGCCATTTGAGGAACTACAGTTTTTAATACTTCCACATGGGCTCCATCTGCCTAAGCCGAAGTCTGGCTCTGTGGAGGGCAGAGGGTTGTTGTCATGACAACGCTGAAGCAGTGGACCACAGATTACACAGAGAGCCTTTAATAAAGAAAGGTTAACTGAACAGAAAGCTGTGTCTCTCAGGAACCGGCCCGTCTGCTGCTGAACTTTCTGAGCCTTCCACTGAGCAACAGCAACACAAACAACACATAAATAAAGATGGGAATGGATCGTGACATTTCAAGCAAACAATTTGAGCAATAAAACAGTAAATTACACGGAAACCTGCCAAGACTGCAAACACTTTCCCCGGGTCGTTCACTTTCAATCCTGTTCCTCTGGGGATCCGCAGCTCGTTTTGTCAGTCGCTGTAAATCTGATCTGAAACTCTTCAAAGCACTTTCCACCATTAGGCCACGTTAAATTTTTTATTAACAATTTTTTTGCTTATTTAACCATGACCAAACCTTTTCTATAACCTTAACCAAGTTGTCTTATGGCTCATTTCCACCACATTTTACAGCCCTGCACAGCTCGTCACCACTCGGCTCTAATTGTTTCGACCCGATGGATGTTTTGCTTCCACTGCTGCTCGATTTGACCCCGCCCACCCCCGCCCACAACTGGTCGTCATAGCGACCGCATATCTGTCCTCCGCCCATAGCCGAAGTAGGCTATAACATATAACGTTAAAATTAAATCCATACACATAACTTTTAAACTGTTTATGAAATACTGGTGCCTAGGGGTGTCACGATACACTCAGTTCACGATACGATACGTATCACGATACTGGGTTCACGATAACGATACGATACGATACGATTTTAACAATATTTTTTTAAACTTGAATAATGACAATATATGACTGGAAAAGTAGTATTTTATTTGAAATGCACAAATACAAAACATGCTGTTGTGGGAAATTGTTATTACAATAACAACTAGAAAAAACATGAGATTGGAGATAAGGCTTATCTTGAAATAGAATGAGTTACACCGTCACTTAGATTTACTTTGAACTAAAAGGTTTCTCAGCAGTATAAATTCTCATTATGCATCTTCAGTTTTTCTTCAAACTCAAACAACAAGACTTTTCTTAATCTATTTTTTATGCATCTTCAGTTTTTCGTGTCAAGTAAACAGTTTTGCCAGAAACTCAATTGAATGGTTTCTCTCCTGTATAACTTCTCATGTGTCTCTTCAGAGACTTGTTCAACTGAACTACTTTCCACACATTGAACTTCAACAAACAAAGACGTTTCTTAGTCTATTTTTTGAAAGAAAAAAAAAAAAAAAAAAAAATTTTTTTTTTTTTTTTTTTTTGCGATATGAGATTTCATCTCAACGATACATATCGTGACGTTTTACTATCGCGAAATTTCGTGGGACGATATATTGTGACACCCCTACTGGTGCCTCTAAATGACCTACAGTGTACATGGGCAAATGTGACAATCGGCCAGAAGAATGGATATCACTTTGTTAGTCAAACTCACATGCATGCGCTGCGTGAGGGACGGGGTTGCGCTACAGAGTGAAGCCTCTACACCGGCGGCCTCTCACCAGGCAAGACCGCTGCTTCACTAAACCCCCGCCTCCGGCCTAGCGGAGCCGACGCTGCACACAACAACTACAAGGGCTTCCTGAGCAGCGGACTTTTTCTCTCTCAAAACAATTGAAAACCACGCCATGTTAAAGCTGAGCAAGGAGATCGATTTTATTTCACCGGAGGCAAAGGCAGCAACACAAAAGACTGATGGAAATAACATAACAGAAGAGAAGGTAAGCCCCACTAAACTGGTATGCAGCATTGACAGTCAGTAGATAGAGTAAACACGATTCTGCCTGACCAATCAGTCGTCTACAGTGTTTTCACGTCACCGTATGAACCCGGGTTCACAGCGCTGGAACCTCAACAGAGCAGGGACCAAAAGCAGCACGACTCAACCCCGACTCAACCTGGGCTGTCCAGGTATTTGATCGGTGGAATGAGACAAAAAAGCGAGACGAGCTGGGCGGGGCCGCGTTGATACCAGCCGTGGAAATGGGTCATTAGTTGCCTAAATATAACCGTAACACAAGTTGTTGGCTACAGTGGAAAAATGACAAAAACAGGCTACCCAGTGCATTAAAGGTATACTATGCTACTTTTTCATATAAAAAAAACATTATATACACTCATACAAAAGTTCCACCTCTAAATAATCATTTCTGACCCATAGAGAATTGACCCATGATAATTGTGTGGCATGTATACAGACACTGCCCCCTGTCTGTATTTTTGTGTTTTGACATTGTTTTGCTCCAGCCCCAGAGATGTGATACGGATGAGGACGACCGATATGGCTCTTGGATCCCTAGGCTGGTGTCCAGACCACATCATGGAGCAGAACATGGAACCACCTGACAGCCAGTGGTGCTGTGCGCCCGAGTGACGAAGCAGGCCAGTGGATCTCCCATCGGAGTGATACCTCAGGCCCACATCCAGGACGACACGACGACAGAGGTGCCCTAAGACCAGACCCTCTGGGTCTCGGGCATACCTACGACAATGCAAGCTACCAGATATAAGCCAGCCTCATACCTACAAAAGGGAGACCAGCTCCGCTACGGACTCTCCAAGCAGAGTCCGACCGGACCTCTCCAACATTAGGTTCTCCGAAACTACCTGTGCATCCGCAAACCCCTGGGAGAGACCGCGAGCTCCACGAGCACCATCGGAACTCTCTAACAACTGAGACCTTCGGTAGGACCCGATCATCCCTGGCTGCCTTACAACCAGCCAGGTCCTGCTGGACCTCACTACCAGTATGTGATGATCTCAGTAGACTGTGATGATCTCAGTAGACTGTGATGATCTCAGTAGACTGTATGTGATGATCTCAGTAGACTGTATGTGATGATCTCAGTAGACTGTGTGATGATCTCAGTAGGCTGTGTGATGATCTCAGTAGACTGTATGTGATGATCTCAGTAGGCTGTGTGATCATCTCAGTAGACTGTATGTGATGATCTCAGTAGACTGTATGTGATGATCTCAGTAGGCTGTGTGATGATCTCAGTAGGTTGTATGTGATGATCTCAGTAGACTGTATGTGATGATCTCAGTAGGCTGTGTGATGATCTCAGTAGACTGTATGTGATGATCTCAGTAGGCTGTGTGATGATCTCAGTAGACTGTATGTGATGATCTCAGTAGACTGTATGTGATGATCTCAGTAGGCTGTGTGATCATCTCAGTAGGCTGTGTGATCATCTCAGTAGACTGTATGTGATGATCTCAGTAGACTGTATGTGATGATCTCAGTAGGCTGTGTGATGATCTCAGTAGACTGTATGTGATGATCTCAGTAGACTGTGATGATCTCAGTAGACTGTATGTGATGATCTCAGTAGGCTGTGTGATGATCTCAGTAGACTGTATGTGATGATCTCAGTAGACTGTGATGATCTCAGTAGACTGTATGTGATGATCTCAGTAGACTGTATGTGATGATCTCAGTAGACTGTGATGATCTCAGTAGGCTGTATGTGATGATCTCAGTAGACTGTATGTGATGATCTCAGTAGACTGTGATGATCTCAGTAGACTGTATGTGATGATCTCAGTAGACTGTATGTGATGATCTCAGTAGGCTGTGATGATCTCAGTAGACTGTATGTGATGATCTCAGTAGGCTGTGTGATGATCTCAGTAGACTGTATGTGATGATCTCAGTAGGCTGTGTGATGATCTCAGTAGGCTGTGTGATGATCTCAGTAGACTGTATGTGATGATCTCAGTAGACTGTGATGATCTCAGTAGACTGTGATGATCTCAGTAGACTGTATGTGATGATCTCAGTAGACTGTGATGATCTCAGTAGGCTGTATGTGATGATCTCAGTAGACTGTATGTGATGATCTCAGTAGACTGTGATGATCTCAGTAGACTGTATGTGATGATCTCAGTAGGCTGTGTGATGATCTCAGTAGACTGTATGTGATGATCTCAGTAGACTGTGTGATGATCTCAGTAGACT
>NC_139634.1:44006479-44013979 GCF_964638095.1 Poromitra crassiceps | reverse complement strand
ATCGCTGCTGCTGCTCAGCCACTTTATCCAATCACTAACCACATCACTGCTGCTGCTCAGCCACTTCATCCAATCACTAACCACATCACTGCTGCTGCTCAGCCACTTTATCCAATCACTAACCACATCACTGCTGCTGCTCAGCCACTTTATCCAATCACTAACCACATCACTGCTGCTGCTCAGCCACTTTAACCAATCACTAACCACATCACTGCTGCTGCTCAGCCACTTTATCCAATCACTAACCACATCACTGCTGCTGCTCAGCCACTTCATCCAATCACTAACCACATCGCTGCTGCTGCTCAGCCACTTCATCCAATCACTAACCACATCACTGCTGCTGCTCAGCCACTTTATCCAATCACTAACCACATCACTGCTGCTGCTCAGCCACTTTATCCAATCACTAACCACATCGCTGCTGCTGCTCAGCCACTTTATCCAATCACTAACCACATCACTGCTGCTGCTCAGCCACTTTATCCAATCACTAACCACATCACTGCTGCTGCTCAGCCACTTCATCCAATCACTAACCACATCACTGCTGCTGCTCAGCCACTTCATCCAATCACTAACCACATCACTGCTGCTGCTCAGCCACTTCATCCAATCACTAACCGCATCACTGACACTGTTGCTGCTTAACCACTGCTACAAGTTACGTTGCAGATTGTAAATTTTCGGTGGCATGCTGGGAATGCGCAGTTATTCGTGTCGCTGTTGGTGTGAAACCACGAAATGTCGTTAACGAATATTCATATTTTCGTTTTTTAGTCCCGTCTTTGGTCTGAAATGACCTAAACTTTCCACCGTGCTATTTTCAATAGCAGAGTGTGGTTATTTTCACGGCCATGGTCTAGGCAAGTTGAGTATCACTGGTCTAGGCTATGAAGTTACACATATCTATAAATGTTGATATGCAACATATTTTTGGTTCTGATACACTGAGATTCAACGTTTCTGTGGTTTGCAGAAAGGTAACATGCAACATCTTATTCTGGCGACGGGGCTGGTTATGATCTGCTGATCAACTAAATTGCCAAAGCAGTTCACAGAAACGATTTATTCTTCAAACACTGAGATAAATTTGATTTGGCTTCACCAATAACGCTAATAAAATATCTCTAATGAGATCAACATAATAATACAAGGAGGAAAGGAGACTGACTTCCGGTGGCATGGATTGAACACGCCACGCTTGCGCCGCGGCACCCAGCTCTCCCTTAAATGACTAATATTGTCGCAATTTACTATCTTTTGAAATTGCAGTCGCTGTTTTTTACTTTATAACTCTAGCGTCACAAGTTGGTGATGAGCAGATTATCTTGTTTGCATGCCGGCAACAAGTACACGGTCACTGACCAAACTAACAATGGACAACGCGGAGCTTGCAAAACTGATTAGAACAATCGTTCGTGAAGAAATTGCCGGTGGTCTCGCCTCAAATCTCAAGCCCATCAAAGACACATTAGATAAACTACAAGAAAATGTGTCAAGCTGCCTGAACAAAGTTGAAACGCTTGAAGCTGCTGCAAACGACACCGAAATTAGGCTTACGGCGATGGAAAAAGAAAATGGTGCTCTTGTAACAGAAGTTGCAAAGCTGAAAAAGAAAACAGATGCCCTCGAGAATCACAGTAGGAAGTTTAACCTACGAATAATTGGACTACCGAATGGAATCGAGGCAGGCAACCCAACGGCTTTTGTGACCAAACTCCTACATGAGCTTTTTGGTGAGGAATCCCTCAGCCCTCCACCATTGATAAACATCGCGCATCGTATCGGCCCGGAGGTCCACGACAAGACGAGGAGCAGAACCATGATTGCAAGAATCCACAGCTTCGGGGTGAGACAGACAATCCTGCGTCTGGCTGCAGAAAGAGGGAAGCAAGGGCTCTTCTACCAAGGGCAGAAGATAAGCATATATCCTGACATGACAGCGGAACAACGCGAGCAACAAGCAGCCTTCACTGAAGTCCGACAAGCACTCAGGAAAACTACGTTACGGTACGGGGTGGTTCATCCTGCCAAGATGCTTATTACTTTTAAGAACAACACTCACTCTTTCACCGACGCAGCTAAGGCAATGGAGTTCTATAAAAAGGAGATAGAGCCGACGCTATAGAGGAATCTGCCACAGCCCCTGCGATGCATTGTGTGGGAAGAATTTGAGAGCGTCATTATAACAAGCCTCAGTGACGGAGAGAACTGAGCTATAATTTTGCAGATGCAACATTTAATAGGTACGGATTAGCCATACCATGATGCATGCATAACAGTAACGCATCATAAAGCCTAACGTCACCCACACTGGCTTGACAGAGAACATACGAGACTGAATTCATATCGACTATCGCTTCCTGGCCTGGAGTAATACCTGACTGTGAGATGGAGCTAATGACTTTATTTTATTTATTATTATTTTTCACCCCTCTTTCTGTTTCTTTCTACCATTCGGCTGGTTGTCTATTGGTCTCACATAACCTATTTTACATCCCTGTTATAGGTTAATTTTACTCAAGCCAGAAGTTATAAACTTCCCTTATGTGTAAAATGGGAGAGCACCTGAGGGGGGTGCCGTTGAGCGTTATTTTGTTTATTTTCATGGTACTGCTTTGCAAGGAGAAGCAAAGTACAGGAAGTCAGAGAGAGGTTTTCTTTCCTATTCAATATATTCTAACTTACTATATACGATTTATTGCCTCTCTCTGGGTTTTGTTGGGAGGGTCGGGGAGGAGGGGGGATGAGAGCTGCAACCGGGAACTTTTTCTTTCATTTTCTATCTATTTTATAGTTGCAAATAAGATTGGGGATGAGGGTGGGCTCCAGGTACACTGTTTGATTTCACTGATTAAGATGTACATACTTTCATATATAAAAAAAAAAAAAAAAAAAAGGAAAGTGAACCACATGTTTCTACACTATGGCTAATCTAACCACTCTCTCATGGAACGTACGAGGCCTTAATACAGATATCAAGATTGCTGCCTCCCTTGATATTATTGGCAGAAAAAGGGCAGACATTGTGATGCTTCAGGAAACTCATGTGATGGAAAAAGATATAAATAAGATCAAAAATAATAATTATAGAGTTGTTGCCTCATCTTCTGCTAATAATAAAGTTAAGGGAGTTATCATACTTATGCGCAATAACTTAAAATTCCATATTGTTGATAAAGGGAATGATCAAGATGGGAGAATTGCCTTTTTGAAAGGAACCTTTGCAGGTGAGAAGATTGCAATTATTACTTGTTATGCACCTAACTCGTATGAATCTAGATTTTTCTGCTTGCTATCAAACATTATAACAAATATGACTGGCTATCAGATAATTTTAGGGGGTGACATGAACGCTGTCCTTGATCATTCTCTAGACCGATCCCACTGCACCCAATTTACTTCTTCAGCTGATTCTGCTTTAAAGAAACTGATATTTAATTTTTCGCTGGTCGACATCTGGAGACTTAAGCACCATGCAAGGAGAGAATATACTTTCTTTTCTGCTAGACATCAAACTTTTTCAAGAATAGATTATATTTTTATTTCCTCTAGAATGTCTCTTTTTGTAAAGAAATCTGAGATTCAACATATGTCCATGTCTGACCATCATGCAAATCTGTGCATTCTTGTTTTCCCTAATATTCCAGCAAGGGCCAGTAGATGGCGACTCAATCTGACATTGCTGCAAAACAAGGAGTACAGTGACCAATTTAAATCTGGTTTTCAAGAATTTATTTCAATTAATAAGAATTCAGTCAAAGACATCCGTTTTTTGTGGAGTGCAATTAAGGGATATATTCGTAATACATCAATAGCATTTTCATCTGGTTTGAATAAAACACAACTTAAAGCCATTACTGATCTGGAGATTACTCAATCAGCATTAATTATCCAACAGCAAAATCAATATGATGCAGATAGGCAAAAGATATTATTTAATATTGAATCAGAGTTAAAAGTGCTAAATCAAAAACGTGGAGAATTCCTAGTGCATAGAGCTAGGCAATCCAGTTACCTAGATGGTAGCAGTCCAAGCTTTTTGCTGGCAAGTAAAATTCGGATGAATGAACGATTAGCTGACATTCCGACTATAATGAGCAATGACGGTATCTTACTCAATGACCCACTTCTAATTAGTCGTGAATTTCAGCTCTTCTATAAAACCTTATACACATCTGAATTTGATGCACCAACAAAGGAATTGGAAAACTTTTTTTCTGGCTTGAATCTACCTAAACTTACAACCAGTGATATGATCTTTCTGGACTCTCCTATAACATTACAAGAACTATATGACTCTTTAAAACTTATGAAACAAGGAAAATCACCAGGATGGGATGGCCTCCCTCCAGAATTTTATTTGTATTTTTGGGACGACCTTGGCCCATTGCTGTTGGATATGATATACACTGCCATTACTCAAGGGGGTTTCCATAGAGACGTAAATACTGCCATTATTTCATTGTTACATAAGAAAGGAAAAGACCCCACTTTATGTTCTAGTTATAGACCCTTATCACTCATAAATGCAGATATTAAACTATATGCCAAGGTATTATCTCGTCGACTTGAGTCAGTATTACCAACAGTAGTACATTCTGATCAAACGGGTTTTGTGAAACATAGGTTATCATCTGATAATATCCGCCGTCTTCTCCATATTGTCCATGGTGCATCCAACCAGCAGTCGCCTTGCGCAGTGATGTCAGTCGACGCTGAAAAAGCGTTCGACAGGCTTGAATGGCCTTATCTTTGGTGCACAATGAATAATATGGGATTCGGTGATACTTTTATGAAAATGCTAAAAATATTGTATCATAATCCTACAGCCATGGTTCTAACAGGTAATCAGTGTTCCCCACAATTCCCTATTGCACGTGGCACAAGACAGGGTTGTCCCGCCTCTGCACATTTATTTGCAATTTCCCTCGAACCATTAGCCCAAAAAATTAGATTATCTGAGGCAGCGAAACCAATAATAATTAATCATTCACATCATAAAATTTCTTTATACGCTGACGATGTATTATGTTTCATGGACCAAGTTCCTACAACACTCCCAGTGGTCCTGGACTTATTTAAAAAATTTAGTGCAATATCCGGCTATAAAATTAATCTTACTAAGTCACTAATACTACCCTTGAACGCAGCAATGACAGATTTGGATATACGTACAGAGATTCCGATTGTACAAAACTTTAGATACCTGGGAATAGATATACACCCATCTTTAGAGAGAATTATAACTCAAAACTATAGAAGCTTGCTCAACTCTATAAAGGCGAATATGGACAAATGGGTCAATTTAACATTATCCTTGGCTGAACGTATCTCAATAGTGAAAATGAATATTCTGCCAAGAGTAAACTTTTTCGCCAGTATGCTTCCACTGTCACCACCTGTTAGATTTTGGGACAAACTTCAAGGTTGTGTCTCAAAATACATTTGGAAAGATCAGTTCCCTAGAATTAGAACAACTATATTACAGCATGATAGAATGTCTGGAGGTCTAAATGTGCCAAACTTTGAAATGTACTATTATGCTTTCATGCTTCGCCCTTTAAAGAACTGGTTCAATAATAATTCTAAGGTGTCGTGGGTAGAGATTGAAAAACAAATAGTGTCACCACTTCTACTTAAAGATGTACTGTTTTCTGATTTATCTGACCACTACTGTCTCGAACATTTTGGTCCAATTGTCGCTCACTCTATTCATATATGGAATTGTGTAGAAAAGCTTGGTGATTGGGGATCGATCTGGCACCTCGATACGCCAATATTCAGGAATAACCACTTGAATATTGGGGAGAAACCCATCTATTTCCCACAGTGGCAGAATCAAGGGATTCATACTTTACCGGATGTCATGAATGATGAAGGATTAAAGTCCTTCCTAGAGTTAAAAAGAGATTTTAATTTACCTGGCTCATCCTTTTTTTTTTATTTACAACTCCGGACGGCTATGCGCACCTATGGTGTGCCATGGAACCAGCCTCTCAAAATGCACCCAATGGTGGAAATGCTTAAAACATCTAAACCTGGGGTGGGTTTTGTGTCGCATGTATATAAAAAGATACAACACAATACCCAAAGTTATATGGGAATTGTTAAAGTCTGGAATATTGATTTGAAAGATTATGGACCGATAATAGACTGGAAAAGAGTATGGAGAAACACCTCTGCCACATCCCGCAATTATAATAATCAATTGTTACATTATAAAATGATTCATAGATTCTATCTATCACCTAGAAAGTGTTGCCAATTACAGATAACTACAACCCCTTTTTGCTTGCTATGTTCACAAAAGTCAATTGGCACCTATATCCATATGTTTTGGGAATGCTCAGGTGTAAGATCATTTTGGGTTCAGATTGCACTGATTTTATCAGTTATTATTGGCTCTAAAATACCCTGTTTACCTAATGTTATGTTGTTAAATGATGATTCCTCTATCAATATGTCTGGTAAAACCAAGCAAATATTTTTTTCTGGCCTTACAGCTGCAAAGAAGATTCTGGTAATGAGATGGAAACCACCTCATGTCCTTAAAGTAGATCAGTGGATGTCTTTATTTCATAGTACTCTTGTTTTAGAATCATCTATAGCAAGGGTAAATGGTGCAAAAAGGGAAACAATTGAAGCTCTTATAGATGCAATCGAATTAGTAAAACGATATAGCCTACGTCGAGTGGTGTAAAGTGTATCATATTGTATAGCGTGCTTGCATGCAGGTGTATATCTACATTGTATATGTGATTGTATGTATGCTCTTTTATATGTTTTGGTGTGTACAGGAGATGGTGAATGGGGAAGGGGAATGAAAGCAGCCAACATGTCAATGTGAATGTTTATGTCTATAATGTCATAATAAAAATTTGGTCATAAAAAAAAAACATAATAATACATGTCACAGATCCAAAATACAGAAGATGGATTGTCAGCATGCAAAGCATTAAGGACATAGCAATAAGCACAGAGGCTGTAGTAACCTGTGTGTGTGTGTGTGTGTGTGTGTGTGTGTGTGTGTGTGTGTGTGTGTGTGTGTGTGTGTGTGTGTGTGTGTGTGTGTGTGTGTGTGTGTGTGTGTTTGCATGTGTGTGCGCGTGTGACATTCAAGAGTGTTACCAGAATGGTTCAATTATATTTGTGATGCGTTTGCCTGCATCCCCCAATACACCCGACGTTGTTTATGTTGACACCAGTCACAAAGAGGTCCTGATTCTAGACCTAGGCTGTGTTTTTGATCTGTACATGGACCAGGCTTTTCCAAGACCAATATTCCAAGTATCAACCACTACTTGACATTAGAACCAACGGGTACAGATGTAGACTCTGTGTGCTCATATTCAGAAGTCCGGGCCATAAATTAACCATTAGTGGTCTGAACATTGCTGGCATGTCTAAGAGCAAAGCCAAATACTGCTCTGTTTCAGCTGGCATAGGCAGCCTGGCTGTGTGGAGGAGAAGGTGCTATGTGTGCCCTTATAG
>NC_139634.1:43988979-44003979 GCF_964638095.1 Poromitra crassiceps | reverse complement strand
ATCCCATAATCTAAGAAACACAACAACCCTTTTTTTCTTGTAATCATCACTGTTATTGTTACTTTCCAGAAATATTCTGAGGAATTACATGTATAATTAATACCATGTTTATTTTATTTCTTTATGTTTGAACCGTGGGCAATGTGCACATGTAGGTTCTGCCAATAAAGCTTTGTGAATTGAATTGGAATTGAGGGAGAGAGGGGGGGAGGGGAGGGAGAGGGGGCGGGAGAGAGAGAGAGAGAGAGAGAGAGAGAGAGAGAGAGAGAGAGAGAGAGAGAGAGAGAGAGAGAGAGAGAGAGAGAGAGAGAGAGTCTCCTGCTCTGGACCGGCCAACAGTCTCTGGTTATTAATTAACACACAGGATTAGTCCTGTGATGTCCTGTAATGCCATTAAATGGTTAGTGTGACAGCTTTAAGCCAATTTAAGCTAATACTGGATATACAGAAGGCCCTCTTTTTTCATTTCCCACAATTACTTCCCTGTTTTATTTATTTATTTATCTATTTATTTATTACTTCATTAGCATGGCAATTGCTACTATTAAAATGTAATCAATAAATTAAGTAGATAGATAGATAGATAGATAGATAGATAGATAGATAGATAGATAGATAGATAGATAGATAATTGACATGGCATCATGTAATCAAGTGGTGCCACATTAAAAAATATTTCATTATGTTTGAATCTGTGCTTTTGGCAACGTGCACATGAACATCATGACAACAAAGCTCCTTGAATTGGAGGAAGAGACAGAGAGAGAGAGAGAGGGGGGGAGAGAGAGGTTGCCCAGCTCTGCTGACCAACTGGAGGAGAGAGAGGGGGGGGGGGAGAGGAGAGAGAGAGGGGGGGGGGGGGGAGAGGTTGTCTAGCTCTGCTGACCAACTGGAGGAGAGAGAGAGAGAGAGAGAGATAGAGAAGGGAGAGGAGAGAGAGAGAGGGGGGGGAGGTTGTCCAGCTCTGCTGACCAACTGGAGGAGAGAGAGAGAGAGAGAGAGAGAGAGGAGAGAGAGATAGAGAAGGGAGAGGAGAGAGAGAGGGGGGGGGGGGTTGTCCAGCTCTGCTGACCAACTGACTGTGGTTATTAATTAACAGAGAGGATTAACTCTATGAGGTCATGTGGTTCTCTCCAGTCTTGCAGTCTGTGTCGCAGCACGACCACAAAGCAGTTTCAGCAGATCTCAGATCAGCAGAAAGAGATTCACCAGTCTCTCATCAGCTTTCTGCCTGGCGTCAATCATCAATCTAATTGATGAGTGGCTGCACCTGATTGGTTTTCAGAAGCTTGCATGAGCCTGGAGCTGACATACACAAAGCTAAGTCGAAAAATGTACCATCAAATCATTGAAATATTACTAAAATAAGTTGAATACTGTACGCAGATGGTGTGATGCTATGCTTTATAAATCCATGTTTATGTCTATATCTCTGCAGACACAGAAACATTTGTGTGTTGAAGCGCTTCAGATTGAGACAGATCAACAGATCCTCTCACACATGTTCACTTCCAACGACAAGCTGTTCATTTCCCAACTAGGAAATATTATTTGAGCTATTTGAGCTTACGTTTTGAAGCTTATTTGTTCAAAATACAACTTTACAATATAAATAATCACACTTTGCTTTCATCCAAAATATCAGATTCACTTTGTTGTCAAACTATTGAATAGATAAATTGTAATATTTTGAAGTATGGCATCAATAATTCACATTAAGAACCGTTTCAGGAATATGAATGAGTTGTGTGCGTTTGTGTAAAATGAGTTTCTTGCTGTTTCTGAGAACAGGACTGCCGATTGGATGTCGGGCTGACCGCTAAAGTACCGAACTGTACCGCTGATATGGACTTTTTACAGTTGTAGAATTTTAATACCACACATGGTCAACATGGGTGCATAACCCGCTCATTAAGCAGCTGGTTAACCAGCCTGTTGCTTATTAAGCAGTGTCTGAGTCACCTGGTCACCTGTCAGCTCCTATCTGATCCACTGAGGATCCAGTTTGGTTCATTATTATTCGGGATGCACCGATATGAAAATTTTGGCCGATACTGATAACCAATATTAACATTGGTCGATAACTGATAAACGATGTCGATATGATCTGTACAAAAACACATTTCTACAATAATAAAATTTTGTACATACTGAAATACACATGTAAACACTGTGAATTTGGAAAAGTAATGCATTTCTTAATTTCCAAAACATTTGGAAAAGCCCGTAAATCATAGATTTTCAGCATTCTTTCCTCTCAATGGGAGGATTTTGTCTGATACCGATAACCGATATTAACATTGCAACATCGGACCGATGCCGATATGTTAGTCACTTTGGATAAAAGTGTCTAAAAGTGCTAAATGACATAATAAATGTAAGTATTCCAAAAGTATTCCAAAGTATTTGGAATAGGTTATTTCACTTTCCGTCACAAATCATGACTGACACCGTCCACCACCAATTATTATGATTAGGGGTACAAGCCCCGAAGGGGTGAACCCCTATTGTTTTTGTGCTGGTTTATTATCATTATTATTATCGGGTTGTCTGTACGTCCGTCCGTCCGTCCGTCCGATGTTCGTTAACGCGGTATATGAGGAACGCCTTGATGGAATTTCTTCCAATTAGGCTCAAACGTCGACTTGGACGCAAGGATGAACTGCTTAGATTTTGGTGGTCAAAGGTCAAAGGTCAACGTTTTTTTCCCGTGAAAAGGGTCTATTGACAGAGCCAGCTGATAACCACCATCGTGGTATCGTTTAGCTCGATTGCAATGATCTGGTTAAGTCAAACCAGATCAAGGGGACAGATCCTGGATCTGTTTATTCTCCATTCGTGGTATGGGCCCCTGTTTTGAAAATGTAAGCAGTAGAAAGTACAGATATTTATAAATGTAGGGAGTAAAAGTAAAATGTTGTCAGAAAAATAAATACTCAGTAAAGTACAGATAGACCTGAAAATACTACTTGAGTACAACAACAAAGTATTTATACTTTAGATACTTCCCATCCCTGTCAATATATAATCAATCAATCAGCTTGACGTAACGTGTGTCTTCTGATCTGATTCAGACTGCCCATCAATAGTCAATGTGGATCTGCTCATATTCTCTCTCATTGTCAATAATCTTGACTGATCTGTGTGTGTGTATACGTGTGTGTGTGTGTGTGTGTGTGTGTGTGTGTGTGTGTGTGTGTGTGTGTGTTTGAGTCTCTAATATCAGTCAGTTCGAACATTTTCCTATGTTTAGCTGTCATCAGTGACCTGAGACTTCCACTGTACACACAGACACACACACACACACACACACACACACACACACACACACACACACACACAGACACACACACACACACACACACACACACACACACACACATGCGATTAAAAGCGGGTCACATGTTTGGCAGCTCAGTAATCAGTTTCCTGACAAACCGTTAGCGATGTCGCTCATTAAATATGCATGCAGCCCCAGCGATGCCACATCCTTAATTAAGTGAGAGTAATACTCTGTTATTCCTGCATGAATTCTTAACGAGCTTCTGCTTCCAATTAATACGCAGCCTGCGACGTGTGAGGCTCGTTTGTTCCTTTTCCACAAGTGGATTTATTTGTGGGCAGGCTGATGATCACACGTCCACGTGTTCCAGCAGCACTCCACAGCACGCCAGACCCAGCCCCCAGAAACTCTACCCTGTAACACTGATCCACTCCACAGCATGCCAGACCCAGCACCCAGACTCTCCTGTAACACTGACCCACTCCACAGCATGCCAGACCCAGCCCCCATAAACTCTACCCGGTAACACTGATCCACTCCACAGCACCCAGAAACTATACCCTGTAACACTGACCCACTCCACAGCCTGCCAGACCCAGCCCCCAGAAACTCTACCCTGTAACACTGATCCACTCCACAGCACGCCAGACCCAGACCCCAGAAACTCTACCCTGTAACACTGATCCACTCCACAGCACGCCAGACCCAGCACCCAGAAACTCTACCCTGTAACACTGATCCACTCCACTCCACAGCCTGCCAGACCCAGCACCCAGAAACTCTACCCTGTAACACTGATCCACTCCACAGCACGCCAGACCCAGACCCCAGAAACTCTACCCTGTAACACTGATCCACTCCACAGCATGCCAGACCCAGCAACCAGACTCTCTACCCTGTAACACTGATCCACTCCACAGCCTGCCAGACCCAGCCCCCAGAAACTCTACCCTGTAACACTGATCCACTCCACAGCCTGCCAGACCCAGCACCCAGAAATTCTACCCTGTAACACTGATCCACTCCACAGCATGCCAGACCCAGCACCCAGAAACTCTACCCTGTAACACTGATCCACTCCACAGCCTGCCAGACCCAGCACCCAGAAACTCTACCCTGTAACACTGATCCACTCCACAGCATGCCAGACCCAGCACCCAGAAACTCTACCCTGTAACACTGACCCACTCCACAGCACGCCAGACCCAGCACCCAGAAACTCTACCCTATAACACTGACCCACTCCACAGCATGCCAGACCCAGAAACTCTACCCTGTAACACTGACCCACTCCACAGCATGCCAGACCCAGCCCCCAGAAACTCTACCCTGTAACACTGATCCACTCCGCATCAGCACCAAGGACCCTAAAAGAGAAGGATAAGACATCACTCGCGTCACAGCGTTCGGATTTTGCATCGGGGTCAGACTCTGCGGGCAGTTCTATTGACGTGAATGTGATGGGCAGGGGTGAGTCCCACTATAAATGATCATATCTGTGTCGTTTCACCTTGGATTGAATTTTTCCCCCCCACATTAAAGAAAACTCATTATGTGATGTTGACTGATGTCCCGTTCGGTCATGCATCATGTTAGCTAATCTAGCGCTAATTTGGACTAAACAGGAGCTATATGGTGCTGCTGGACAGAGCCATGATCTGTTTGAAGACCAATGATAAGGAAAACAAACACGCACATTTACATACAAAAAACATGTCAACATGTCTTGGAAGCATTCTTCAATCAAAGGTGACACAGCACAGTGTTGCTGTCGGGTGGAAACCTTGTATATCCAAAAAAAAAAAAATCACAAGGAAGAAAAAACTTTCACATTTTAAAACATAGTGTAATAGTAATAACACCATTAATAACCAGTAATATAACATATTTCGCTGGTCCAAACTACAGTACCTGAAACTTTCACGGGTTATTTTTGGGTACCCACTAAATCCATTTCTGAAATCAAACGGAAATGGCCAAATTTGGAGATACAAGGTTTCCCCCCGGCAGCAGTGACAGATATGATGGTTTATAGTGGGACTTAACCTGCCCGCCTCATTCACTTCAATAGAACTAGCCCTAAAGTCTGGCCCCAATGTGACGTGAGCGATGTCTTATCCTTCTCTTTTAACGCTCCTTGCTCCGCAGCAGGAAGTTCCGTCTCTTCTGTTTTCAGAGTTTTGCTCAATGTTGCTTCTCTTGTTTCTCCTCCAGATCCTTTCTGTCTGGAAGCAGGTCCAACAAAACCTTCCTGACATTCTGCCAGATCCACCATCACATCATTAAACACACCCTGTTAATCAGGTCATTAATGATGCTAATTAATGCATTCGTTTAGAAAAGATTTGATGACGTCACCATACATGGATGTTGAACTCCTCAAGCTGCAGACTCTCCAAGTTTGTCAAACTTTGTATCTTGGATTGTTATTCTTGATAATAATTGATGTAGCCAAATGACTAGGCTCGTTTGAGTTGACTGCCACCTCGCCTGGAAAGCAGATGAGAGCAGTCAGGCGAGGCGTCAACAAGTCGAACACCCCCGACAGCACACTCACTGCTGCTTTTCTTCTTCTACAGTTTTGTTTAACAGCGGTTTGTCAACAAATTAACAGATGCATTAGCGCCACCCACACTCACTGCTCAAATGACCCAGCCCTTCAGATTACTTTATATTTTTTATTTTAATGTGGGCATTACAGGTGGTATTTATGTAAAATATGGAGTGACAGCTTGGAATATATATAAAATTGAAGTTTCTACACTTCACTGTGGGTTTGTGATGCACCTGTGTTGAACTGTGTCTCGTCATCCTCTGTCTGCCGCAGTCGGGCGCAGTTGGTGGGGAGCAACTGCGGCGCCTCGCTCCAAATCTGCGCCCGCCTCGCTCTCACGAGAGTCACGTGACTCACGCAGTCGGGCAGGCGGAGCAAGTCGGACAACTTTTCTAACCATCATGCAACGGGGCAAACAAGGCGCTGGTCGAATCTGTGCAGAACTTGCTCATCTCAAACGAGCCTATAGCAGGATGATCAGCTGGTTGCCTGACAGCTGATGGTCAGCTGATGCTGTGGTTACCAGTGGTGTGTTTGTGTGTGTGGGGGGGGGGGTTGGCTGCAGCGCTTTTCAGAAGCAGCCGCATGGCAGCTGCTCCTGCACGCACGCGCACACACACACACACACACACACACACGCACACGCACACACACCCCTCCCCACCCCCCTCGTCAATTTAACCCCTTGCCTCCCTGCCAGTGGGTCGGTAGTTTCCCGCCCGGAGAGAAGAACAGTTTTCCAGCCATCTGACAAATATTTGATGCTTTGCACATTAATTATTTCTTCAGTCGATGTTGAAGTTTGTCCATGCTTGTACAAAGCGCACATGGAACCTATTGATTATTGATTACCCACCGCCCGCGCTGTGCTGCTTCTTCTGCTGCTGCTGCTGGAGGATCTGCAGCTTCAGCTTGTTTGGTAACACTTTACGATAATGGTCACTAAATTAATGGTTAGTTAATGGTTAATAAGCATGAAAGAACCCTTAGTTAATGTGTATTAACTCTAACCCTAAACATGAAAGGTCCCATGTTTAAAACAACATGTCCTTGCTTCTTTGATGATAAAGTACTTGGGTGTGCTATATGAACATCATGGAAGTCTCACAACACATGGTCCCCAGATAAAGAGCCACAGCAGCCATGTAAGCACAAAGTGCCTCCAAACGAGCCGTTTTGACTTCCGTGACTTTGTGACATCACAAAGTAACGCACATTTAATTTGCCCGCTTACAGCGCCGCCCTGCCAGCTGAATGTGGTAGAGCAGACCTTGTCTGTAGCATAGTTATCAAAACGAATGAGGGGACACACAGATCACATAGAGAAGTCCCACAGAGGCTGGATTTGAGGACTTTTGTTTTGCAACAAAACTCACAACATTATTTTTATACAGTTGAAAATAGCACGATATGGGACCTTTATGCTTAACTAACCGTTAATTCAGTCACTCTTATTGTGTTACTGCTTCTTCTTCTGAAGCTCTCCTCGTCTTCTGTCTCAGTCTGTCTTCTGTCTCAGTCTGTCTTCTGTCTCAGTCTGTCTTCTGTCTCAGTCTGTGTGCTGTGAGCGTCGTCCCTTCACCTCTACTCATTTCATCCTAATTATTGGGTTGCCATTGTCCTGCTTATCCGTGGCTGAATCATGTGAATGTGTTTTATGAAATCTGAACTCTGCCAACAGACTCTTCCTGATTAAATATCGACAGCAGCATCGCGCTCCAGGAGAGATCCATCACCTGAGCCTGTACCTGACCCGCTCTTCACCCCAAAGACAAATACTATCAAATATATTAGGATATATATAGCATAGCCAGGGCTGTACAGTGCTACATATAAGTAGCACATGCTATATACAGTAGCATAGCCAGGGCTGTAGAGTGTGACATATATGTAGCACTATATACAGTAGCATAGCCAGGGCTGTACAGTGCTACATATATGTAGCACAGGCTATATAGCATAGCCAGGGCTGTACAGTGCTACATATATGTAGCACAGGCTATATAGCATAGTGCTACATACAGTGCTACATATATGTAGCATATATGTAGCACATGCTATATACAGTAGCATAGCCAGGGCTGTACAGTGCTACATATATGTAGCACAGGCTATATACATTACATTACATTTACATTACGTCATTTGGCAGACGCTTTTATCCAAAGCGACTTACAATAACACACTTTTTATCAGCAATAGAGCAATCAACTATGGAGCACAGTCTATGACAACTACAAATCCTGAAGGAACAGTGGTACGAGTTTTTAGTTTAGGGTTTTTTTTTTTTTTTTTTTTTTTTTTTTTATTAAATAAAGAGAGAGAAAGAAGAGAGAAAGAAGTTAGATCAAGAGGGGCCCAGGTGGAGCCTGAAAAGGTGAGTCTTTAGTCTTTTCCGAAAGATCGGCAGTGATTCAGCAGTCCTGACCGAAGGTGGCAGCTCGTTCCACCATTGGGGTGCCAGGGAGGAGAAGAGTCGAGATCGGGATGAGCGACTTTTGAGCGCCCGTAGCGAAGGAGGAGCGAGGCGACCTGCACTGGTAGAGGAGCGAAGGGAGCGGTGAGAGGTTTATATAGCATAGCCAGGGCTGTTACAGTGCTACATATATGTAGCACATGCTATATACAGTAGCATAGCCAGGGCTGTACAGTGCTACATATATGTAGCACATGCTATATACTGTAGCGAATCAGCAGTACACACATAGTGGTGAGCAATGGTAGTGTCTCCACTACAGATAGGAACTGTGTGGGGGAGGTTATGTTGGGGAGCACTAATGCTGTGGGACCACTTCCTGACGGAGACTGAGCATGCGGATCAGTCTCCGCGCACTGCCTAAGGGGAAGCTGCTATCTATGAGCATGACAACAGCGGAGAGTTGTGAATATGAATAACTGTGAATAAAGAACCTGTACCAGCAAGAAGCCTCTGCCTCGTGAAGTATCAGGAACGCTACATTGGCGTCAGAAGTTTAAAACGGTGAATTACCTCCAGAATCGGCAAGATGGTTAACAAGTTCCTGGAGAGAGAGAAGCAAAGACTCAAACGGGAGGCGGGAAGAGAAAGAGCCGGGCGGACTACCAAGCATCCGAGGAGAAAGAAGACGGGGTAGACGCGGCCGCTACCACAGAGATCCAGGCGGGGATAGCAGCAGCAAGCCTGGGGTTTGTGATGATAAAATCCGAACTAAACGGCGATATCCCCGTAGCCACGGAAGCTACCCCGCGGCTCAAAGAGGCTAGCAGACAGGCTAACGAGGCGGCGGAGAGAGCGGAAGAGCCGAGGCCGGTGAGAGTGAAGATCGAGCGGGTTGACAACACCGCTGTAGCCATGGAGGCTGTGCCACAGCCCGGTGAAGCTAGCCGGAGAACCGGAGACAAAGACGGGACACGGGTCGAGGAGACGAAGGACGGCGGGCGGCGAGGAAGAAAGGAAATCACCCCGCCAAAATTCAACGGTAAAGGCGAATGGGAGCCATATTGCACAATGTTCAACGTAGCAGCGGAAATGAATGGCTGGTCGAGGGGAGAGAGAGCCAGTCATCTGGTAATGTCACTTGAGGGTGAAGCTATAACATGTGTAGCAGCAATGGCAGATACCAAAGACTTAGACGTGGTGATGGCGGCCCTGAGGAGGCGTTTCGGACGATGCAAAGAAGAAGGCATTATGGTCGCAGAACTGTGTAACAGGCGTAGACGACCAGGGGAGTCGCTGCGGGCGCTAGCCACAGACATTGAGATCCTCAGCCGGCGTGTATACAGCCGGCTGCCGCCAGAAGCACTGGACGAGCTAGCCCGAAACTACTTCGTCCAGGCTATCACGCCGCGAGGGCTACGAGAGCAAGTAATGCTGCAACGGCCAAAGACACTAGAAATAGCGCTAGAGCTGGCGTTTGAAAGAGAGACAGTAGAGGGCTGGGCCATGAACAGCGAAGAGGGGAGAGCTGTCCCCGTAGTGAGAATGGCAGCGGAAAGCCCGATACAAGAAGAGCCAGCGTGGAAGACGGCTTTGGCAGAACAAGGCAACATGGTGAAAGAACTGTCCGAGTCAGTACAACAGCTCAAAGAACAACTGCTCCGCAGAGCGACCCTGCAGCCCAACCCCGCTCGACAGCCCACCCAGCGGAACAACAGCTGGGCTAGAGGGAGCATGATCTGCTGGGGATGTGGGCGTCCCGGTCATCGGGAAGCAGACTGCCGCCGGAGAACGTGGAACCAGGGAAACGGTACGGGGCCCGTCCAGATGGGGCGAGACGGGTCTACGATGCCACAGTCCCCGTAGCCACAGCGTCGCAGGAGGGAGCCCACCGACAGCAACAGAGAGGTGGGGCTCCGCCGTGCCCCGAAGTAGACGACATCGCCGGAGCTGTCAACATGCAGAGCGGGCCGCGCGCGATGAACGGCTGCCATGTTCCAGCCTACCTACAGGGGAGATACTGCGCCGCCCTGGTGGACACGGGGTGTACGGCGACGCTGGTGAACGTCAACATGATGCCCGAGGGGATGCGCCTGGAGCAGCCAGCAGCACAGCTGCTAAGAACAGTGTCCGGTGAGTTAATGCCATTGAGGGGGAGGGGACACGTAATGATAACAGTGGGGGGACAGACAGTGGACTTTCCGGTGTGGGTGGTAGAAATGGCGGGGCCTTGCATCCTGGGGGAAGACTACTTAACGATGAACAAATGCACAGTAGACCTAGGAAGAAGCACATTGACATTTGCAGAAGGAACGGTAGTCCAAATGAGCCACCCGCCCACCGTTCCAAGGGAACGGCCTAACGTTAACAACATCACCGTGTACCGCGTCACCGTAGAGCATGAACCCCACCTAGCAGACCCAGCCCCCCCCCAAAACCACGCCCCTAGCCCACCTCCAAACACTTGCCCTCAGCCAATGCAACAGGCAGAGGGAGAGAGAGAGAGGTTAGAAATGCTCAGGACACTACACCAACGTCAGAGCGAGGGGTTAGAACCACAACAGAGCGACGAACTGTGGAGAGTACTAGAAGAGTACAAAGACATTTTCGCGATGACGGACGATGAACTAGGCTGCACTCACCTGGTAGAACACCAAATAGACACTGAAGGGGCGCGGCCCATCAGGTCATATCCCCGTCGAATTCCAGCAGCAAGAAGAGATATAGCGAACGAAGCTGTAGAAAACATGCTGAGGGCAGGGATCATCGAGCCGTCAGAGAGCCCATGGGCATCGGGAGTAGTGTTGGTAAAAAAGAAAAATAGCGCAAAGATGCGATTTTGCGTAGACTATAGAGGGTTGAACAAAGTGACAAAAAAAGACGCGTACCCGATGCCCGTCATCGAGGAGCTACTAGACATAGTGGGGGAGTCAGCCTGGTTCTCCTCCCTAGACCTCCGCAGTGGGTACTGGCAGGTGCCCCTCTGCGACGATGCCAAGCCAAAGACCGCCTTCCGCACCGAGAGAGGACTGTGGCAGTTTCGAGTACTCAGTTTCGGGCTGTGTAACGCACCCGCAACGTTCGAGCGGTTAATGGAGAAACTGCTGGGGGACATTCCCCAAACAGAATGCGTCGTATACTTAGATGACATCTTGACACACGGGGGCTCGTTTCAGGCAGCGGTGAGAGCATTACGAAAGGTCCTACAGAAAATAACAGCGGCGGGTCTAAAGCTACACCCAGATAAGTGCCACTTCCTGAAGAAGAGGGTAGAGTTCTTGGGACATGGCATCGGCGAGGGGGGCATCCGCACTCTAGAGGAAAAAACACGGGCAGTCTCAGAATGGCCCACCCCCAGAGACAAAAGTGAACTCGAGAGCTTCGTAGGGTTAGCATCCTACTACAGGAAGTTTGTAAAAGGATTTTCTGACATCGCAGAGCCACTGTTCCGGCTTAAAGAAAAGAACACAGACTTCGACTGGACAGCAAAATGCCACCTAGCGTTCGAAACCCTCAAGAAAGCGCTGACCGAGACCCCCGTGCTTAGAGCACCAGACCCCGCACTGCCGTTCCTACTAGATACTGATGCCAGCAATGGAGGTATGGGGGCCGTGCTGTCCCAGGCAGGGCCGGAGGGGGAGCAGGTGGTGGGGTACTTCAGTAAGACGTTTGATAAGACAGAAAGAAACTACTGCGTCACACGCCGGGAGCTCCTAGCAGTCGTAGAAGCACTGAGACACTTTAGATACTACCTCCTGGGACAGCCTCAGTTCACCATACGGACCGACCACTCAGCGCTGCAGTGGTTATGGTCCTTCCGGGAGCCGGAGGGACAGGTGTGCCGCTGGTTAGAGAGAATGGCGGACTATAACTTCACCATAGAGCACAGAGCAGGGAGACACCACGTAAATGCAGATGCCCTGTCACGACGACCCTGCGCGGAAAGGGGGTGTGTGTACTGTGAGAAGAGAGAGGGGAGAGAGAGGGAGCTCCAAGAAGACGCTAGAGTCTGCCCTAACCACACGGGAGATGGGCCAGTGTGCAAGACACTGCGGATGGCAGAAGCAGCAGATTGGAAGGGCCACCAGGAAAACGACAGGGAGCTGTCACCAGTGCTGCAGTGGGTAGAAGCGGGCCAGAAGCCGCAATGGGAGGAGGTGGCGGGGGCCACCGACACAACCAAAGGGCTGTGGGCAGGGTTTGACACCCTGAGATTGAACAGTGGAGTGCTGATGAAGTGCTGGAAAGAGCCAGCAACGGGAGAAAACAAGTGGCGAAAAGTAGTGCCAACGACACTGAGAGATGAGGTGTGCAGGAGCTGCCATGGGACAGTAGGGGCGGGCCACTTTGGGGTGAGCAAAACCCTCCGTCGCATCAGACAAGGCTTTTATTGGGGGAGGATGAGGAGAGACGTACGGGACTTCTGTCGGCGCTGCGACCTCTGCGCGGCTTACAAAGGGCCATTAGACCAGTCTCGCGCCCCGCTCCAACAGCTAGCAGCAGGAGCCCCCATGGAGAGGGTAGGGGTAGACGTGATGGGGCCGTTTCCACGCTCAGAGAGTGGAAATCGATACGTCCTAGTAGCTATGGACTACTTTACAAAATGGCCAGAGGCATACGCGCTGCCCGACCAGGAGGCGGGGACGGTGGTCGACGCACTAGTCACAGGCATGTTCAGTAGGTTCGGAGCACCAGAGACCCTACACAGTGACCAAGGAAGAAACTTTGAGTCACGAGTGTTCGCCACCATGTGCGAGAAACTGAACATTAGAAAGACACGGACCACAGCATTGCACCCCCAGAGCGATGGCCTAGTAGAAAGATTCAATAGGACACTGAAAAAGCAGTTGGCCATCCTCACGGAGGAGCACCAGAGGGACTGGGACACGCACCTGCCTCTCATCCTCATGGCCTACAGATCCGCAACACACGAGTCCACCTCCTGCACACCCGCCCTGCTCATGTTAGGTCGAGAACTGCGGACACCAGCAGAAATGGCGTTCGGCAAGCCACCGGATGCACTGGACGCTCCCCCGGGGAGAGAGTACGCCAGGAGGCTACAAGATCGATTAGAGTCCGCTCACAACTTCGCTCGGGACCAGCTAGAGAAAGCGGGCATGAAACAAAAAAGGAACTATGATGTGAGGGCAAAGGGAAACCATTTCCAGGGGGGGGAGTTGGTGTGGGTGTACACACCCCGGAGAAAAAAAGGGCGTAGCCCTAAACTGGACTGTCACTGGACAGGCCCATGCCGGGTGATGGAGAGAATGGGGGAGGTGGTGTACCGAGTGCAGATGCCACTTGGTGGCAAGAAGGTACTCCACAGAGACAGGTTGGCCCCATACCGGGGGGGGTGCACCCTTCCCCCAGATCTCGGCCGCCCAGCGGTTTCACTTAGACAGAGTGAAAGAAGGAATCTGTTTCCACAGAGAGGGGCGTCCGGCCATGACCGGGCGGGCCCCACTCAGAGACTTGAAGCACCAGAGACACTGCAGGTGGGGTCAGGCCCACCGGCAGATTCACAGAGACTAACACGGCCACGGAGAGAGCCAAGGGCTCCAGGACATTTGAGCAACTTCGAGTTGTACTAAAAAAAAAAAAAAAAAAAAAAAAAAAAAGGAGGAGATGGTGGTTGGAAGTGTTATAATGGAAAGTGAATGATGTGTATGGCATGAGATATTGTGGGGAGGAGACGTGGGAAAAGCCTGAGATGGAAACATAAAAATGTGGTTAAAAACAAAGAACTGTTAAAAAGAAAAAAAAGATGCTGGGAGTGTTGGTACAGGGGAGGTGTGATGTGGTGTCAACGTGGGCGTTGACCTTATTGTTGGGCGGGGAGTATGTAGCGAATCAGCAGTACACACATAGTGGTGAGCAATGGTAGTGTCTCCACTACAGATAGGAACTGTGTGGGGGAGGTTATGTTGGGGAGCACTAATGCTGTGGGACCACTTCCTGACGGAGACTGAGCATGCGGATCAGTCTCCGCGCACTGCCTAAGGGGAAGCTGCTATCTATGAGCATGACAACAGCGGAGAGTTGTGAATATGAATAACTGTGAATAAAGAACCTGTACCAGCAAGAAGCCTCTGCCTCGTGAAGTATCAGGAACGCTACAATACAGTAGCATAGCCAGGGCTGTACTCACAGGCTATATAGCATAGCCAGGGCTGTACAGTGCTACATATATGTAGCACAGGCTATATAGCATAGCCAGGGCTGTACAGTGCAGCACAGGCTATATAGCATAGCCAGGGCTGTACGTAGCACTGTGGATTAAAGGGAAAACGACACACACTGTTTTCCGTCTTAAAGGGATATACACTCAAATGCTGCATCAGGTAACAATGGGTTATTTCTTGTTATTGACTTGACAAACATTGATGTTACTCCTCAAGGCGGACAAGCACGGAGGCGGCCATTGCTGTTTTCCCAGCGGCATTCCTGATTGGCCAGTTACGATGTCAACTATGAGGCGGGTCGCTGATTGGCTCATACGCTTTGCAGTTTCTGCAAAAGCCCTCCCAGGGCTTGAGGCCAGACGATCTGGTAGAATGAAATGAAATGTGAGTTCACGTGACCGGCTGGTTTACCAGGCTAGCCATAAAACACAACAGAACAAGTAATCATGGGTAGTGAAAAAGGTGACAGATACCAGGGCAGACTACTTTACATCCCTGTAAAGGTGCTCTTATGCTCGAGCAAAGCTCCGTGGGGGTGGGGCCCCGCGAGTCTCTATAGTCACCG
>NC_139634.1:43961479-43981479 GCF_964638095.1 Poromitra crassiceps | reverse complement strand
CTCTGAAGCTAATTTTCTGATGTAGTCACACCTCAAAAATAATTTCCTTCAATAAAACAGTGAAGGCAAGGGAATTTTGTTTGGAAGAATAATATTTTTAGCTGAAACCAGCAGCGCTGGCGCCTGCATGCGCTGCTGGTTGCAGCTTCTTGCTGATCTTTTGCTGCTGGTGGGCATCGGATATTCTGGCTTGCGTTTGCCAACCCTGTCCTGCTGTCTGGGTCTGTGTTGTGTACTTGGCTCTGCGTGCCCACCTCCCCCCCTCCTCCTCCCCCCCCCCCCCCCCGTTGTGGGAGGAGTATCTCTCTGCTCTGCTGTTTTCTCGTTTTCTCTGCCTGTGCTCAGCACTGAAAAAGTCAGCTAGATCCTGCTTTTTTACAGCCGCGTGTACCAGCTCCCATGCTTCGAGTTGAGAATAATAACAAATCCACGGCTGATCATGTGTTGCAGCGGACACGGAGGCTGTTGCAGCGGACATCGAGGTGCTCAATTGTGATAGCAGATTGGCTGCTGCAGGGGCACAGCTAAACGTTGCTTCAATGAAGCCGCTGCATACGGACGGATGCGATGCGATTTCCTTCCCCCCAATGACTTCTTCTGTGTGTTTCACTCCACGTTCTCTCATCTGGAGAGCGCTGTCGCCACCTAAGGGTTCTGTAAAATAGGTTAGACACATTCAATACCTCTGAATATTGTAAGAGGCGATGTAAGAGGCATAGATCGACACCCCCCCCGTCAAAAAAAAAAAATCGAGTTATGACGCCATTTGGCGTCGCTGGCACTGTACGGTAAATTTCTAATGACGCCATATGGCGTCGCTGGCACTGAATGTGTTAAGGTCTGGAGGGAGGTTAGGTTTAGGCGTGGGGGGTGGGAGAAGTTAGGTTTAGGGTTAGGGTCTGGGGGAGGTTAGGTTTAGGCATGGGGGGTGGGAGAGGTTAGGGTTAGGGTTAGGGTCTGGGGGAGGTTAGGTTTAGGCATGGGGTGTGGGAGAGGTTAGGTTTAGGGTCTGGGAGAGGTTAGCTCCTCCAGACCCTAATGGGGGAGCAGTTGACTAATGGGGGAGCAGTTAGGCTAATGGGGGAGCAGTTAGGCTAATAGGGGAGCAGTTGCCATAAGCGTCAAAGATGACTTCCATGGGTTTGCATTGAGTTTAGTCGGAAAGCCCAAGTCGTTTCATGTGTCGCTCAAGGGTACCATGTTAGTAACAAGCGACGCACAAGGGACGGGACAAAGCGTCAATATGCTACGTGCTCGGAGTGAGAACGGGTTGGGATAGGACGGCGTCTGGGTCCGGAGTCCGGACTTTGAGGATCGCTGCTATAGGACTACACTTGTAAGGTAAATAATGGTACAGTAGAATTTTTAGATCACCGTGGTGTGTTTAAACAGAAGAAGACAGGGATTCATGTTAATATGTGACTCACTTATCCACCTTATTTTTGAATGCCCCACTGTAAAAAATAATTGTGCGTACAAGGTCCGGTTTAACGTGACTATTGCTGCAGCTTGCCATTTCCTAATGTATTCTACTTGATTTGAAAAGATGGCTGCCTACACTCAGTCTCTTTTACCCTGGCTGAATTGAACATAACTTGGTCAATAAGTATGTAACATACAAAATAAAACAACCCGTAATATCTTAATTTTATGTAGAATGCAGAGGACATGTAACTGTTTAGTTAAACTTGCATTCCAGGAATATTGTGCTCTTAAGATGATGTTAGTGGCTCGAGTCTGTTTCGTCCTGAAACCCACATGCTTTGCGGTGGTGGTTTTAGCGTAACCTATGTGGGATTCGAGGCGTAAAGTATGTGCGTTTTAGCGTAACTTATGTGGGATTCGAGGCGTAACCTATGTGGGGTTTGGCGTAACCTATGTGCGATTCGAAATAACGTATCCGAGATAGAAAACGTTATGAATATAGCCACGTTATAAACAACAAACTAACGCCGGTGATCCGTATGGAAACAGTGTTACTCGAAATAGTTAATATTGGCCACAGCAGGCGATTACCCATGAATGCACTGCGCTCTTAAAGGGATATTTATCGACGAGATTTTTGCCAAGCTGGACCTGATTAGTGATTTGCTCCGTTCGCCCAGACGGGTGTCAAGCTGTCAGCAACAAGGCTGGGAGGATCACACCGGAAGAAGCACCCATCAGCAGATTAGGCAAAAATGGCCGCCAAAAATAAGGTGGATAGAATTGCTCTGTGGATTATAACGTGCTTGGCGAGTTGAAGAGTGGTACCTGGTAATCCAGAAATCACATCTTATGGTCTATGTACCTTTGTAGATCACAAAGAAACTTTAAATTAATAACGTACATTCAAGACGACGCATATCAGGTCTAGCAGCAGATCAGCAGAGGTAGACAGCCTCAAACTCGAGGTGATTGACAGCTCTATAATTGTGGATGGAAACGTGCATTATTATGCGATTTTCTGACAGTTCGGTTCAAATGTGCGTCACATTTGGATGGAAACCCAGCTAATGTTCCTTGTTTTTAGCGACCTGAAGTGGTCTTTTAGTGACAGGCTTGTCATGCCGAGATGCTCTTCAGAGAGATTTAGGAAATCCTTCGTTGTTCCTGCAAGTTTTTTCATGAACACTGTCGTTGATTGTTGCTATGACGATCTGATGTTGACATTGTTGATATACAGAGTCTGTTGTAAATGTTGGCATCCGATGTTGTATAGCCTTGATGTTGGGGGCTTTGCTCTTCCCTTCCTCTGTAGCCTCCTGCTTGAGATGTCATGTGTGTATAGCTTTTTTCTTTTGCCTGTTGTCTTATATGGTGGCACTCAGTTTCCACCCTGGTATTTCGTATGGTTTCCCCTCTCCTCTCTCCCCCTCTCCTCTCCTCTCCTCTCTCCCCTCCTCTCCTCTCTCCCCTCCTCTCCCCCCTCTCCTCTCCTCTCTCCCCCTCTCCTCTCCCCCCTCTCCTCTCCTCTCTCCCCCTCTCCTCTCGTCTCTCCCCCTCTCCTCTCTCCTCTCCTCTCCTCTCCTCTCCTCTCTCCCCCTCTCCCCTCCTCTCCCCCCTCTCCTCTCTTCTCTCCCCCTCTCCTCTCCCCCCTCTCCTCTCCTCTCCTCTCTCCCCCTCTCCTCTCCTCTCCTCTCCTCTCCTCTCTCCCCCTCTCCTCTCCTCTCCCCCCTCTCCTCTCTCTCCCTCTCCTCTCTCCCCCTCTCCTCTCCCCCTCTCCTCTTCCCCCTCTCCTCTCCCCCCACTCCTCTCTCCCCTCTTCCCCTCTCCTCTCTCCCCCTCTCCTCTCCCCCTCTCCTCTCCTCTCTCTCCGCTCTCCTCCTCTCCCCCTCTCCTCTCTCCCTCTCCTCTCCCCCCTCTCCTCTCTCCTCTCTCCCCCCTGTCCTCTCCTCTCTCTCCCTCTCCTCTCCCCCTCTCCTCTCCCCCCTCTCCTCCTGTCCCCCTCTCCTCCTCCCCTCTTTCTCCCTCTCCTCTCTCCCTCCCCTCTCTCCCCCTCTCCTCTCTCCCCCTCTCCTCTCTCCCTCCCCTCTCTCTCCCTCTCCTCTCTCCCCCTCTCCTCTCTCCCTCCCCTCTCTCTCCCCCTCTCCTCTCTCCCTCCTCTCCTCTCTCACCCTCCCCTCTCTCTCCCTCTCCTCTCTCCCCCTCTCCTCTCTCTCTCCCCCTCTCCCTCTCCTCTCCTCTCTCCCCCTCTCCTCTCTCCTCCTCTCCCCCTCTCCTCTCCTCTCCTCTCCTCTCCTCTCCTCTGATCTCCACATCACAGAGGAGGTGCACATCGAATCAAAGGCGCGTTGTTGTGTTTGAAGTTGTGTGCTCACTCGTCCCTTCCTTACCACACCTCCAACTCCAGCTCTGCCTGTATCTTACCTCTCTCTCTCTCTCTCTCTCTCTCTCTCTCTCTCACCTCCTTAGCGAGCTCTGTGTTTGATGGAAGGAAGAAGGGAAACCAGGGGATGACCGATGAAGGAGAAAGGACGAAACGGTGGAAGGAACTGTGACTGGCAGCCATCTTGATGGTCGTCAGGTCTGTGAACAGCTGACCATGGTTACAGTACTAGCTGATGTTAGTATTCAGCATGTGAACAAAAGCAAGATCTACAGGAGGCCAAAAATGTCAGAGGATCTGAAGAGAAAAGCAGACAGTCCAGACCCGTCTGCTCGCCTACTCCAAAGAGCTGCAGTTAAACATTCCTAGAACCGCCACTGTGTCCATCCCTACTGTACGTGTATGGAGTACCACAGGGATGATGTGTTTTTGTAGGCATACCCAGAAGTCCCTGTACTTCCTGGTTCCTACATCAAGAAAGTCAATGGGATGTTTGTATGGGAATTTCGGTTAAATGCATGAAATATGGCCTGTGGTTAACAGAAGCTTATGAAACAGCAAACTTTGTGCTAAGCGAGATCATTTATCATTTGTGACTTTTGAAGCTTTTTCTGAAAATCAGCTGTTTCTGAAAATGCACTTTGAAAATGATAAAAGTGGACCTCATTTGTGACAATTCTCTTGCTGAACACAAAGTTTGCTGTTTCAAAAACTAACCAAACTAACCAAATTAACCAAAGTCCCCATAACACAAATCACATTTTACAGAACTGCTGACAGTCTTCCACACTCTTTCCTGCGCTACTCTTATTGTTAATGTGGCAAAATAAAATCAGTGAGGAAGACTCCTCCATTAGAGATGAAGATTCCCAGCCTGTCCATCTATTATTCTACCTTCCTCACAAACCACATTCGAGCCAGGAGGCCAAACGCTGGGGTGTGTGTGTGTGTGTGTGTGTGTGTGGAGACGGCGGTGCGAGTGTTAGTGTGTAGGCGGGACCTGTATAGGCTGCAGGGCAGCGTGTGATTGGCTGTTGGCAGGTGTGTGTTCTGAGTGGCGTCTCTCTAATGAGCGCTCCTGGGACTCGGACTACAGACCCGAGCTCCAACATGGCCGCTGGCAGGAGGCCTCCATCTCCCATCATGCCCCCTCATCCTCACCTCGTCCAGCTGGGGCTCACGCTGCATTCAAATCCTCTGGGGAAAATGGGAAATAGCAGCTTCCTGACAGAGAACACGGTTTAGTTCAGCTTTCAAGACGGTCACTACAGCAGAACATATATACTGTTCACTGCTTTCAGTAAATAGTACTATAGCATGAATTCTGGAGCACACGGTCAACTTAGCAATATAGAGGTTCAAACCTACGGACATTTCGACAAACGACTGTCTTCTGTGTTTAACTCTGAGGAAGAAACTTGTTTGTTGAAACATCAGTCTATTTGCACCCAATCTGGGAACCCAACGGTTAAATAAAAAGTGTTTGTTAAGAACGTTGTTGTGTAGGGAGGTCTATAGTCTCTCTCTCTGTCTCTCTCTGTCCCTCTCTTGCTCTGTTGTGCCGGATAACCACCTGAAACCCCACTTCAGAGAGCAACGTCACTCCCACCTCCCTCTCTCTCTTTCCCTCTGCTCCCGCTGTCTCTTTCGCTCGCGGCTCATGCAAAGAAATAGAACAGACGCCAAACTAAATCGTGGCAGAGTGCTCCGCGGGCTCCGCTGTGTGCAGCGCTGCGGTTACGCGTCCTGTGTGTTTTGGCCGTTAGGGTCGCGACCCTAAGGTTGGGAACCACTGGGAATGGGTACTGCACTAATCGAGCGGGCGGTGAAGAGTGGCAGAGCATGACCCAGCTGGATTGGTCAGATCACGATGACGTGAGAGATCTATCTTGCCAAGCTGCCAGTTATGCGTTTGAATCCATCCCAGCAGTGTGCTGCACCAATCAGCATCCAGAGGCAGCTACGGGCCAGATGTAGGTGTGACGACAGTGAGATCGAGGCCAGCCATGTGATAGATGTGATAGATGGTTCATCCAATCAGCTTAAGTGACTGCCCTTTTCTAAAGAGGGTGTCCACCCGCTATCCTGACCAGCCGCAATGCCGACCTTAGGTTTAGGCGTGGGGGGTGGGAGAGGTTAGGTTTTGGGTTAGGGTCTGGGGGAGGTCAGGTTTAGGTGTGGGGGGTGGGAGAGGTTAGGTTTTGGGTTAGGGCCTGGGGGAGGTTAGGTTTAGGCGTGGGGGGTGGGAGAGGTTAGGTTTTGGGTTAGGGTCTGGGGGAGGTTAGGTTTAGGTATGGGGGGAGGTTAGGTTTGGCGTGGGGGCTGGGAGAGGTTAGCTCCACCGACACGCTGCACGCCGCCTCGCTCAGCTGGTTCTGCTTGTGGGCTATCGGCATTGCGACCTGTCGGCACTGCGGCCTGTCGGCACATAGACGCGCCACCTCTCAAGAGTTCCCGAGGACGAGTTCCCAGGTGGTTCTGTGTAAGAAAGCATCTGGCTGCGTCAGGTTAAAACATGTTCAACTAAAAATAACTTGACTGACTTTTCCCATCAGACTTGTCTTTGCATCTATCATTATAATTTGACGTGAAACTGAAACTTTATAGCATGAGTTGTTGTTCACTGTCTCCCAGCTAGGACTGTGTGAGTTGTGTGTATGCGTGCACGTGCATGTGTGTGTGCGTGCATGTGTGTGCGTGCATGTGTGTGTGCGTGCATGTGTGTGCGTGCATGTGTGTGCGTGCATGTGCATGTGTGTGCGTGCATGTGCATGTGTGTGCGTGCATGTGTGTGCGTGCATGTGCATGTGTGTGCGTGCATGTGTGTGCGTGCATGTGCATGTGTGTGTGTGTGCATGCGTGCGTGCGTGTGTTATTGACTATTTAGTTCCCCCCAGTGTTCTTGCAGTTAGTAGCGGCCAATATTTCTTCCTGGTTATAATTGTTTATGGCTGTGTTTATTCGAGCCCGGGTTTATGGGCGTTAAAACCACAACTTTATTGCTTTAATATCTCAGCAAAGGCAACGATTACACAGCAGAGTTATTATAGTTTGGTATTTTTCATTCGTTTTTATTTTTGTTTCCAATTCAGTTTAGTTTGTTAGTTTACAGAATGGATTTGCTTTTTGCAGTTTAGTTCAGTTTTTATTCTTTTGAAAAATGTTTAGTTTTAGTTTTAGTTTTCATAGAGTACCGCAGGGATGACGTATTTTCGTAGTTGGAAGGAGGAAGCTGCGGACAGGTTGGATCTTCAGGTGAAAAGTGAATGGGGATTTCGCTTAAATGCATAAAATAAGGTCTGTGCTTAACAAAAGTTGATGGGAGCGGTAATTTGTCTTCAGCACGATCATCTTCACAAACGTGAATCACTGTTTTCTGAAAGGCCCGTTTAAAAAAGTCATAAAAGTAGTCATAAGACGTAGTGATGTCAAAAACAAAACAACAAAACGGTTTAAAAGTAAACAAGACAACTTACGCAAATAATCTGCGGGTCATAGAAAGCATGATTAAACTCAACCTCCCAAAAGCCCAGCCTGTTTGGCAGTGTTGTGGATGATGTGACGGGGCACCCATGGATGTAGATGCTGCCATTTTCTTGTAGAATTCTGGATGCGATGGAATGACTTGCTCCTGTACTGACAGCTGCATTATCAAAGGACACACTCAAGATTCAAGATTCAATCAATTTATTGGCATGTCAGCAAAGTTGATAGGAATTTGTCTTGGTTCGCTCTCAGACAAAAAAGACAAGACAGTGCAGCAGCACACCATATACAAACAATAACACAAGAACAAAATAACATTCAGGAACAGTATCCAGCAGCATCATAGTCAGCAGTAGTGCATACAGTTTAAAGTGCTATAGGTCAAACATAATCAATGAATCAGTGAAAGTTCAGATGTCTAATGGCTTGGAGGTAGGTGCTATCTCTGAAGCGAGATGTTTTGCTCTTGATGCTTCTGTATCTCCTGCCTGATGGGAGGAGATTAAAGAGGTAGTGTGCTGGATGAGAGTTGTCTGCTATGATTTGTTTCGCCTTCCTGATAATTATTGTGGAAAAGAGTGATGTAAGTGAGGGGAGACTACAGTGATGTAAGTGAGGGGAGACTACAGTGATGTAAGTGAGGGGAGACTACAGTGATGTAAGTGAGGGGAGACTACAGCTGATAATTTTAGATGCTCGGTGTACTACTCTTTCCAGCCGAGTCTTGTCCTGAGTAGTTGTGTGACCAAACCAGACAAGCATAGAGAAAGTAAGAATACTCTCAATAGCAGACCTATAGAAGAGGGTCATTGCAGCTTGACTGACCCTGAATTTTTTGAGCTCACACATGTCTCCATGGTATGGCCTTTTTGTTGTTGTTGCAAGGCCTCATCCATCTTGTGATAGATCACTTCAGCTACGGCCAGTGGTGGAGCACATATCCAGAAACCTGTGGAGAACTTTGCTGCTGTCACTGTCATATAGAGAGGCAAAGTGAATGTCACTTCCTACTTTTCTCCCTATACCAAGGGCTGAAAAAATATGAATGATGGTGGACGGAGAATAAGGTTACTTTTTTGATCCCGTTTGTGTTAGGATGACGTCATCATTCCTACGTTGACGTCGTCATTCCTACTATGATGTCATCGATCACTGATGATGTCATGATTCATAAGCGTCTTTCATGCCTTTCACTGGTGATGTCATAACACAGGTGATGTCATATTCACATCTTGTCATAACACAGGTGATGTCATATTCACATCTATAAGGGCCTGTTCCTGCAGGTCCTCGCGAGTGATTCATAATCTAAACTAGGATCATGCCAAACTCTGCGACGTCTGCAACCTGCAACTCCTGCAACCAGCAACTTCTGCAATCTCTCTGCAACCGTTCCCAAAACCTCGAACAGTGCAGCCCCAGCTATCAAGCTACCAAGTTCCACAACACCCCAGCTTCTCCAGACCTACCAAGTTTCCCGTGGTCGTCAACTACCCGCGAATAGATCCACACGTCTAACTCCGATCCTGACAGTTTGAATTGTGCCACGGCCGTGCCAACGCTAATTTTGTCTATTTAAAACAGAACTTTGCATGTCAAGAAAGTTGCAGTTTGTCGCCAAACTGTTGCACTAGAAGTTATAAATCAGAAAGACTACATACACTGTCGCCTAAGTGATGTCACTTTCTCTACCGACAAAGCTGAAGACCGGCGACATGCCACGAGCTTCCACGAGCGATGTCGTTTTTATACGAAACTAACCCCTACGTTTCAGTTTGACGACAAACTGCCACTTTCTTTGCATGCAAACTTATGTTTTAAATTGGCAAAATTAACGTTGGCACCCCGTGGCACAATTCAAACGGGATCAGAAAAGTAACGTTATTCTCCGTTCACCGCCATTCATATTTTTTCAGCGCTGTTACAGGGAGAAAAGCAGGAAGTGATGTTTCACTTTGGCTCTCATACCCACACAGTGAGTGGCTTCATCTTTTCTCTTCCTGCAATGATATGATACATGTATGTCACATTAAAGCTACACATCAGACTGAAATCGTGTGTGCACACGCGTGTGCGTGAGTGTGTGCCTGCGTGTGTGTTCTGTGATTTATAATATCTCTAAAATTGGTGCTGGGAAGTGTGGACAATGGGAGGGGGGATACAGTAGCTGTTAAAAGTAATTACCTGTATCTTTTGATCCATTTGTGATTAATGGGAAAGGATTTTCCTTCATCTTCATGACCAATTCCCTTCTCAAAATGTGGCACCACTGCTTCATTTATTATGCACAATGTTTTTGTGCAGTGGCACACTTGTAGTTCTGCACAGTGGCACACTTGTAGTTCTGCACAGTGGCACACTTGTAGTTCTGCACAGTGGCACACTTGTAGTTCTGCACAGTGGCACACTTGTAGTTCTGCACAGTGGCACACTTGTAGTTCTGCACAGTGGCACACTTGTAGTTCTGCGCAGTGGCACACTTGTAGTCCTGCACAGTGGCACACTTGTAGTTCTGCACAGTGGCACACTTGTAGTTCTGCGCAGTGGCACACTTGTAGTTCTGCACAGTGGCACACTTGTAGTTCTGCGCAGTGGCACACTTGTAGTTCTGCGCAGTGGCACACTTGTAGTTATGCGCAGTGGCACACTTGTAGTTCTGCGCAGTGGCACACTTGTAGTTCTTGTGCAGTGGCACACTTGTAGTTCTTGTGCAGTGGCACACTTGTAGTTCTGCGCAGTGGCACACTTGTAGTTCTGCGCAGTGGCACACTTGTAGTTCTTGTGCAGTGGCACACTTGTAGTTCTGCGCAGTGGCACACTTGTAGTTCTGCGCAGTGGCACACTTGTAGTTCTTGTGCAGTGGCACACTTGTAGTTCTGCGCAGTGGCACACTTGTAGTTCTGCGCTGTGGCACACTTGTAGTTCTTGCAGTGGCACACTTGTAGTTCTGCACAGTGGCACACTTGTAGTTCTGCGCAGTGGCACACTTGTAGTTCTGCGCAGTGGCACACTTGTAGTTCTGCGCTGTGGCACACTTGTAGTTCTTGCAGTGGCACACTTGTAGTTCTGCACAGTGGCACACTTGTAGTCCTGCACAGTGGCACACTTGTAGTTCTGCGCTGTGGCACACTTGTAGTTCTTGCAGTGGCACACTTGTAGTTCTGCGCAGGGGCACACTTGTAGTTCTGCGCAGTGGCACACTTGTAGTTCTGCGCTGTGGCACACTTGTAGTTCTTGCAGTGGCACACTTGTAGTTCTGCACAGTGGCACACTTGTAGTCCTGCACAGTGGCACACTTGTAGTTCTGCGCTGTGGCACACTTGTAGTTCTTGCAGTGGCACACTTGTAGTTCTTGTGCAGTGGCACACTTGTAGTCCTGCACAGTGGCACACTTGTAGTTCTGCGCTGTGGCACACTTGTAGTTCTTGCAGTGGCACACTTGTAGTTCTTGTGCAGTGGCACACTTGTAGTTCTGCGCAGTGGCACACTTGTAGTTCTGCGCAGTGGCACACTTGTAGTCCTGCACAGTGGCACACTTGTAGTCCTGCACAGTGGCACACTTGTAGTTCTGCGCAGTGGCACACTTGTAGTTCTGCGCAGTGGCACACTTGTAGTTCTGCGCAGTGGCACACGTGTATTTCTGCGCAGTGGCACACTTGTAGTTCTGCGCAGTGGCACACTTGTAGTTCTGCGCAGTGGCACACTTGTAGTTCTACGCAGTGGCACACTTGTAGTTCTTGTGCAGTGGCACACTTGTAGTTCTGCACAGTGGCACACTTGTAGTTCTGCACAGTGGCACACTTGTAGTTCTGCGCAGTGGCACACTTGTAGTTCTGCGCAGTGGCACACTTGTAGTTCTGCACAGTGGCACACTTGTAGTTCTGCGCAGTGGAACACTTGTAGTTCTTGTGTAGGCACACTTGTAGTTCTGCACAGTGGCACACTTGTAGTTCTGCACAGTGGCACACTTGTAGTTCTGCGCAGTGGCACACTTGTAGTTCTGCGCAGTGGCACACTTGTAGTTCTGCGCAGTGGCACACTTGTAGTTCTGCGCAGTGGCACACTTGTAGTTCTGCACAGTGGCACACTTGTAGTTCTGCGCAGTGGCACACTTGTAGTTCTGTGTAGTGGCACACTTGTAGTCCTGCACAGTGGCACACTTGTAGTTCTGCACAGTGGCACACTTGTAGTTCTGCACAGTGGCACACTTGTAGTTCTGCACAGTGGCACACTTGTAGTTCTGCACAGTGGCACACTTGTAGTTCTTGTGCAGTGTCACACTTGTAGTTCTGCACAGTGGCACACTTGTAGTTCTTGTGCAGTGGCACACTTGTAGTTCTTGTGCGGGCACACTTGTAGTTCTGTGCAGTGGCACACTTGTAGTTATTGTGCAGTGGCACACTTGTAGGTCTTGTGCAGTGTCACACTTGTAGTTCTTGTGCAGTGGCACACTTGTAGTTCTTGTGCGGTGGCACACTTGTAGTTCTTGTGCAGTGGCACTTGCAGTGGCACACTTGTAGTTCTGCACAGTGGCACACTTGTAGTTCTGCGCAGTGGCACACTTGTAGTTCTGTGCAGTGGCACACTTGTAGTTCTGCGCAGTGGCACACTTGTAGTTCTGCGCTGTGGCACACTTGTAGTTCTGCGCAGTGGCACACTTGTAGTTCTGCGCAGTGGAACACTTGTAGTTCTGCGCAGTGGCACACTTGTAGTTCTGCGCAGTGGCACACTTGTAGTTTTGCGCAGTGGCACACTTGTAGTTCTGCGCAGTGGCACACTTGTAGTTCTGCGCTGTGGCACACTTGTAGTTCTGCGCAGTGGCACACTTGTAGTTCTGCGCAGTGGCACACTTGTAGTTCTGCGCAGTGGCACACTTGTAGTTCTGCACAGTGGCACACTTGTAGTTCTGCACAGTGGCACACTTGTAGTTCTTGTGCGGGCACACTTGTAGTTCTGTGCAGTGGCACACTTGTAGTTCTTGTGCAGTGGCACACTTGTAGCACACTTGTAGTTCTTGTGCAGTGGCACACTTGTAGTTCTTGTGCAGTGTCACACTTGTAGTTCTTGTGCAGTGGCACACTTGTAGTTCTTGTGCGGTGGCACACTTGTAGTTCTTGTGCGGTGGCACTTGCAGTGGCACACTTGTAGTTCTGCACAGTGGCACACTTGTAGTTCTGCGCAGTGGCACACTTGCAGTGGCACACTTGTAGTTCTGCGCAGTGGCACACTTGCAGTGGCACACTTGTAGTTCTGCGCAGTGGCACACTTGCAGTGGCACACTTGTAGTTCTGCGCAGTGGCACACTTGCAGTGGCACACTTGTAGTTCTGCACAGTGGCACACTTGCAGTGGCACACTTGTAGTTCTGCGCAGTGGCACACTTGTAGTTCTGCGCAGTGGCACACTCGTAGTTTTGCGCAGTGGCACACTTGTAGTTCTTGCAGTGGCACACTTGTAGTTCTGCGCAGTGGCACACTTGTAGTTCTGCGCAGTGGGGGAATCTTTAAGCATTATTTCAGCAATGGGCTGAAGTGATCTGCTACTGCAAATGGCACCTTGTGTTCGACCATCGACACTGCCACCTTTACCCATCAGCTCTCCGTGTCTGCAACAGAAAGGGGGTAATTAAAATGCGAAATGATGTAAAAACATTCCATGAAACATTAAGTGTTTGATGGTTTCATTTACTATTATTTATGCCGATATAACCTACAATGTTAAAAAAGAAGAAGAAGAAATGCAAAATGCTACTATACCAGTTGAGAGTGTTTGGAAACATGTACATGAGCATCAGATGGGGTGATATATTTTACTAGTGTATTGGTGGTAATAATATGGTGAAATAATATGTAGACTTCAATGCCCTGCAATGCAGCTTTGAGCTTCAGAGTCTGTACCTGGGCATCCTGTGCTGTCATGCCACCAACAGAGGCCGGGGTAATGCGTCCTGCTTGTTGACTGTCCTGCCTGTTCTTTGGCTTTTGATATGTCTGCAACGGGAGCGTACCTATGTTCCCCGGGTTCTATGTTCCCCGGGTTCTATGTTCCCCGCTCCTGCTAAAAATGGTTCCATGTTCCCCGGGTCCTATGTTCCCCGCTCCCGAAAAAGGGTCCTATGTTCCCTGGGTCCTATGTTCCCCGCTCGTATGCGTAAAGTCAGCGAGTGCATACCGCAATCTATCAAGGTTGTGAAACTTCATTGAAAGACTGCATGAGGGAAACCCCCCCTCCCTCCTACAGTAGCGCACCGCCGCACGCCTCCACAACCATCCTTCACTTCACTTCACCCCCAGCACCCCACACCCACTGCCCAGAGACAGCGCACCTTTTTCAGCGTGACTCCATACTACAGTGCACTGCCTCGGGTCTCTGGCTCTCTCTGGCTCATCTTGAAAATATGGGGTTCGGCTTGCAAAAGTTCCAGTTTCAGAGCCGCATTTAAATGAGAAATAAATACACAATTTAACTTTGAAATAACAGTATTTATTGTGTTTATTGCGTATTTTCAGGGGATATGGATTTTTGCTACCTCTCTTATTCTACCTAACTATGTGTTTTCTTCCCATCCCTGTTGTAACCTCAGCCCACAGACGCCGTAGACACGGCTGCTTCAGGTGTAGTAACCCTGGTAATCTCTCCCACCCTAAGCGCGCTAACAGTCCTTTTACTATTGCCGGAGGTCTCTGGAACTGTCAGTCGGCTGTTAAGAAAACTGAGACCATCTCAGCTCATGCTCTATCTCTAACCCTCCACTTTCTAGCTCTCACAGAGACCTGGATCATTCCTGAAAACACAGCTACACCTGCTGCCCTCTCTGCTGCATATTCCTTCTCGCACACCCCTAGAGCCTCTGGCCGTGGAGGTGGCACTGGTATCCTCATCTCTCCCAAATGGACCTACACTGTCACCTCTCTCTCTCATCTGTCTATCTCATCTTTTGAGTCCCATGCAGTTGCCGTATCCCTACCCATCAAGCTCAACATTGTGGTAATCTACCGCCCGCCTGGTCCGCTTGGTCACTTTCTGGATGAGCTGGACACCCTCCTCTCCATCTTTCCTGAGGATGGTACTCCACTCATCCTTCTGGGAGACTTCAACATCCAGCCAGTAACCTTACAATCTCCGTCTTTCCTTAACTTCTTCTCATCCTTTGACCTTTACCTCTCTCAATCTCCTCCTACTCACAAAGCAGGGAATGTGCTTGACCTGGTCTTCACGAGATCCTGCTCCACCTCTAATCTCACTGTGACCCCTCTTCCTGTATCCGATCACCACTTTATCACCTTCTCCCTTCCCATCCCCCTCCCCTCCTCCCACCCATCTCCCCCCCACTCTACCACCACCCGACGCAACCTAAAAACTCTCTCTCCCAACTCCCTCTCTTCTACCGTCCTCTCCCTACTTCCCCCTGCCGAGCAATTTGCTCTCCTGTCCACTGACGAGGCTTCCACTACTCTTCTCTCCTCTCTCTCCTCTGCTCTTGATTCTCTTTGCCCACTCACCACTAAGCCTGCCCGATCTTCTCCCCCTTCTCCTTGGCTGACTGAATCTCTGCGAACTTATCGAACTGAGCTTCGGTCAGCTGAGAGAAAATGGAGAAAATCACATCTCCCTGAGGATCTCTCTTCCTACCACCTTATCCACTCAAACTTCACTGATGCTGTCTCTAAAGCAAAAACCTCCTTCTTCATCTCTGAAATCCAGTCCTCTGCATCCAATCCCAGTAAACTGTTCGCCACCTTCTCCACGCTCCTCAACCCTCCCTCCCCTCCCCCTCCCTCCTCCCTCTCTGCTGACGATTTTGTAACCTTCTTTACAAAAAAGGTGGACGACATCAGCTCCTCCTTCCATCCTCCAGCCACCCTCACTAACACTCCCGACTCCAATCCTGCTCCTCAGCCCCCTGTCCCTGGATTTCCTTCCTTCTCTCCTCTCTCTCCTGATGAAGTGCTTAAACTCATCAGCTCAAACCGAGCCACTTACTGCCCCCTCGATCCTATCCCTTCCTCTCTCCTCCAAACCATCTCACCTAACATATCTCCCTTCCTCACTACCTTCATTAACTCCTCTCTGTCCTCTGGTCTTGTCCCCCCTGCTCTAAAGACTGCAAGAGTCAAGCCTCTGCTTAAGAAACCCTCCCTTGACCCTACTGCTATTCACAACTACAGACCTGTCTCTCTTCTCTCATTCCTTTCCAAAACCCTCGAACGAGCAGCGTCCGAACAACTTTCTCTCTATCTCTCCCAAAATGACCTCCTGGACCCTCTGCAGTCCGGTTTCAAGGCTTCTCACTCCACTGAGACAGCTCTTCTTGCTGTCACAGAGGCCCTTCACACTGCTAAGGCCTCATCCCTCTCTTCTGTTCTTGTCCTCCTTGACCTGTCTGCTGCCTTCGATACAGTCAACCACCAAATCCTTCTTTCCACTCTGTCCGACCTCGGCATTTCAGGCTCTGCACTCTCCTGGTTTGCTTCTTACCTCTCTAACCGCTCATACCAGGTCTCATGGAGAGGGTCCCTCTCCAGATCCTGTCCTCTTACCACCGGTGTCCCCCAGGGCTCAGTCCTGGGCCCCTTACTTTTCCTTCTCTATATCAGATCTCTTGCCTATGTGATCTCTTCTCATGGCTTTTCTTATCACTGCTATGCTGATGACACCCAGCTTTTCCTTTCTTTCCCCCCCTCTGACACTCAAATCGAGGCTCGCATCTCTGCATGCCTCAAAGACATTGGCGACTGGATGTCTGCCCACCACCTCAAGCTCAACCTTGGTAAGACCGAGCTACTCTTCCTCCCAGGAAAAGACTGCCCTCTTGCAGATCTCTCCATCTCCATTGACAACACCACTGTACTCCCCTCCCAAACAGCCAAGAACCTCGGGGTGATCCTTGACAACCAGCTGTCTTGCTCTGCCAACATAGCTGCTACAGCGCGCTCCTGTAGGTTCTCTCTCTACAACATCCGCAAAATCCGTCCCTTTCTCACAAGAGAAGCGACTCAACTCCTGGTCCAGTCTCTTGTCTCCTCCCGCCTGGACTACTGCAACGTGCTTCTGGCCGGCCTACCTGCCACCGACATCCGACCGCTCCAGCTCATTCAGAACGCTGCAGCCCGTCTGATATTCAACCAACCCAAATTCTCTCACGTCACTCCCCTCTTCCAGGAGCTCCACTGGCTTCCCATCTCGGCCCGCATCAAATTAAAGACACTGGTACTGGCCTACAGGGCAGTTCACCAGACAGCTCCCCGGTACCTGCAATCCATGGTCAGGTTCCAAACCTCTCACCGCTCCCTTCGCTCCTCCACCAGTGCAGGTCGCCTCGCCCCTCCTTCGCTACGGGGGCTCAAAAGTCGCTCATCCCGATCTCGACTCTTCTCGTCCCTGGCACCTCAATGGTGGAACGAGCTTCCACCTTCGGTCAGGACTGCTGAATCACTGCCGATCTTTCGGAAAAGACTAAAGACACACCTTTTCAGGCTCCATCTGGGCCCTTCTTGATCTAACCTCGTCTCTCTCTTTCCTTATATAAAAAAAAAAAAAAAAAAAAAAAAAAAAAAAAAAAAAAAAACCTAACCAACCTTGTACCACTAACCTAAACTTGTACCACTGTTCCTTCAGAAGCTGTAGTTGTCATAGACTGTGCTCCATAGTTGATTGTTCTATTGCAGACAGAAAAATGTGTTATTGTAAGTCGCTTTGGATAAAAGCGTCTGCCAAATGACGTAATGTAATGTAATGTAATATGGATGTTTCTGATGCGCTATGGCGCAGTAGGCTATGCCTCACGTTTTCCTGGCACAATGCCACGATAAGAAAGTTTTCCCTAGCAATTTGTAACATTCATACAGGAAAGCGAAATTAAACAATTTATTTGAATGGCTTTACAGAACTTGTGCATGTCTGTGGGTTATATAGGCAGAGGCGATTTGTGCTGCGTGAATGTTGCAAATATTGATCTCTCTCTCTCTCTCTCTCTCTCTCTCTCTCTCTCTCTCTCTCTCTCTCTCTCTCTCTCTCTCTCTGAAAAATGTAATATTATGGATAGCATGTTGCTGCTCCTGCTGCTGAATGTGTGCATATATCTGAGCCTATAGACTCACTCGAGCTTTCCCTCATGCAGTCTGTCAATGAAGTCTCACAACCTTTTTTTTGCGGTTTGCACTCGCCGACTTTACGCATACGAGCGAGGAACATAGGACCCGGGGAACATAGGACCCTTTTTCGGGAGCGGGGAACATAGGACCCGGGGAACAGGACCCTTTTTTGGGAGCGGGGAACATAGGACCCGGGGAACATATAACCCTTTTTAGCAGGAGCGGGGAACATAGAACCCGGGGAACATAGGCATGACCCCGTCTGCAACACCTTGATGGCCACCGGTGTTCTCATGTCTGCACACAGAGCACCAGTAGTAGCTAGGAGCTGGTGGTGCCTATGGTGATGAATGGCTGGTTGAATGAATGATGAATCTGGTTGTCCACTCACTTTGAGCTTTTTTAAAAGTGCACCTATAGGTGGCCGCTCCACGAACAGCCCTCCGCTTTTCCCCTGTTCCACTGTCTTCTCCATTGGCTCTTCTGTCTCATCCTCTGCGTCCTCTGGAGTCTCTTATTCTCTTCTACTCCCTCATCTTCGGTCTCCTCTGGACTTCTCCTCATTCTCTGTCTCTTCCACTATTTCATCCTCTGTGTGTCATTCTTAGCTGTGTCGTTCTCTGTCAGATCCACAGCCTCCTCCACTGTTTCCTCTGACCTGGCAAGTTTGGCAGGGGGTGGTTGACCCTTCGCTGCCAAGAATGACAGCAGATCTCTCTGCTTCTTCTTCGCTGACATCTTCCAAACAGACAAAAATGGAAGTGTGCAGTTAAGGAATGAATGGCCGACAGTCTCAAAAGAGAGCTACATGTTACTGTAAATCCCCTGTAAACCCACCGCAGCAACCTGTCACGCTGTTCACCAGCAGTCTGTGTAAAAGTTACTCCTGCTCCGACTCTGAGTGACTATTTATGAACGCATTTTATTCGATCAAAATAACGTACTTCGTATGTTCAATCTGGGAACCCAACGGTAAAAGAAAAAGAAATCTCTAACTCCTCGGGGACGGCTCGTTTGAATGCATGAATAACAGGAACTCAAGGAACTCCGGTCGGCAACGGAAGAAAATCCCTTTCTGCTCCCTGCAAGCTCTGCCATTGGCTCTGACCGACCGGCTCTGACCATTTATGGATTTCCTTTCTGGTCCCTGCGTGTCACTCTCCAATCACTCCGTCGCTATGAAACAACAATAACAACGCTAGTTCGTTGCTGGTAGCAAGTAGCAACTCGCTACACGCTGAAAATGGTAAGTTTGACTACACACCGGTCACGTTCACTGCATGTTGATTGGATAAAGTGCAGCATGTGAGCCTGTACACTGCGAGCGCTGGTACACAGCTTTTCACGGAGCTTTCCGACAGATTTCCGATGCAAGTGGAAAGTCTGTCTGGAGAGATGAGCTACTGTTTGACTATTTCAATGTGGAATACTACAATCTATACATGCAGAGTGCAGGTCTGTCCTGTGTAATCTCAGTAACGTTAACTGTGATGTTATAAGAATAGTTTGCTATCCAGTATCAGTGAGTGAAACAAAGCATTACATCAATTGTATTCAGTTCATTGCTGCATATATGTAGTTGTATATATCTATCTTATGACGTGTTCTGTTCAATCGGTTACAATCTACATCCAGTTCAAATGAACACTTTTCTAAAGTCTTTACAATGGATGAGTCTCAAATGATAGAAGCAGGACAAACACCAGAGAGACTGATTATAAATCAACACCTTAACATGTATTTGTTTATTTAAAAAAAAATAGACCTGTGGTCATAATCCCATAAATTGCTGCAAATAAAATGATATCATATTTTGCTGTGACAAGAAAACAAGGGGAGGGTAATTTGTACATGTACTGGTGTAATTCTCTCCTATCTTGTATTGCTTGATGGCGTGCAGTGCTGGGTGGCAGGCATGGTGTTGGGTTTCTTTCTCTATTTAGTCAAATTTACAATCTGCTGCTTTTAGCATCTTCGAGGACTGTGTGCTGAGAGGATCTGAATCAGACTGCACTCCACTCATACTTGATGCACTGGCGATTTTACGTTGGTGCACTGGATGCACGTGCACCCCCTTGTGGCCAGATGAAAAAAACAAAAGACATTTCCTGTGTTTCGATTATTGTCCTTCACTTTCTTCTAAGCTTCCACGAGGGTTCCCCATTTTCTGGCAACTCTGTCAGGATCAAAGCTCAGCTTGAAGTGGTCAGACAGCTTGTCAGCCATCTCCTTCCACATCTGCTTCTTTGAGCCCTTGCCCATCTTCACCGTGGCAACCTTGGCATTCGATTCTGCCAATGTTCTACGTAGCTCACCTCCATCTGCTTCCAGCTTCTGCCTCATCAGATCAATCACAAGCAGAGTTTGCTCTCTGGTAAAAAAAAGTGTCATTGCGGCTCTGCACCTGTAGAGGGCATCTCTTCATCTGCTCTGCACTTCCTGCTTCATCTCCAGGCTCTGTGCCTCCTGCGCCATTCATGGTACCAGCCTCCAACACTCAAATAAACATGTATCCGGTTTAAGGATGCACGATATATCGGCAATCATACCGGTATCGGCCGATGTTGGTCATTTTTTAACATATCGGTCATATCGGTATCGGTCAGATGTTGC
>NC_139634.1:43883436-43948779 GCF_964638095.1 Poromitra crassiceps | reverse complement strand
TAAAAAGAACATGCAGAGGCGCCTATTGGCATGAAGACGATAGACTGAACAGTTTGAGGTAAAACAGTTCTTGTCTTTTTTTTGTTTTACTTATGATCACATATGTCCCACTCTTTTAACTCTCATTTATATGTCATGTAATTTCATGTGTATTTTTGTATTAAGATGAATGTAGTTTTTTGTATTATGATGTAGTTTATGTCATGTGACTTCTTTACATGTTGTGGACCCCAGGAAGACTAGCTGATTGCCATGGCGTCAGCTAATGGGGATCCTTTTAATAAACAAATAAACAAATAAACAGGTGCCCTTCGCAGTTGGGCTTAGGTTTAGGTTATGTTAGGTTATGGTTGGTTAGGTTACAGTAGGTTAGGTATATGGTATTAGGCATGCCTAAGCCTGAGCCTGCCAGAGATCTGCACTCTACTGAGTGCACCCTCTAGTCTGTCTCCACAGTCACAGGTTGCAGGTTATTTCCTGCACTCTACTGAGTGCACCCTCTAGTCTGTCTCCACAGTCACAGGTTGTAGGTTATTTCCTGCACTCTACTGAGTGCACCCTCTAGTCTGTCTCCACAGTCACAGGTTATTTCCTGCACATACTGAGTGCACCCTCTAGTCTGTCTCCACAGTCACAGGTTGCAGGTTATTTCCTGCACATACTGAGTGCACCCTCTAGTCTGTCTCCACAGTCACAGGTTGCAGGTTATTTCCTGCAACTCTACTGAGTGCACCCTCTAGTCTGTCTTCACAGTCACAGGTTGCAGGTTATTTCCTGCACATACTGAGTGCACCCTCTAGTCTGTCTCCACAGTCACAGGTTGCAGGTTATTTCCTGCACTCCACTGAGTGCACCCTCTAGTCTGTCTCCACAGTCACAGGTTGCAGGTTATTTCCTGCACATACTGAGTGCACCCTCTAGTCTGTCTTCACAGTCACAGGTTGCAGGTTATTTCCTGCACATACTGAGTGCACCCTCTAGTCTGTCTCCACAGTCACAGGTTGCAGGTTATTTCCTGCACTCTTCTGAGTGCACCCTCTAGTCTGTCTTCACAGTCACAGGTTGCAGGTTATTTCCTGCACTCTACTGAGTGCACCCTCTAGTCTGTCTCCACAGTCACAGGTTGTAGGTTATTTCCTGCACTCCACTGAGTGCACCCTCTAGTCTGTCTTCACAGTCACAGGTTGCATGTTATTTCCTGCACTCTACTGAGTGCACCCTCTAGTCTGTCTTCACAGTCACAAGGCTCTTTCACACTGGCTATGAAAGCCGAAAAATGCACAGAAAATAGGATTAGCGCCTCCGATGTGAAAGTCGTGAATGCGATTTGGTGGACAATTGTTTTACGCCTTTTGTCCCGCGACGGGAGGTAGTAACAGCGCCGGGTTACCTGGCAACCCGCCTCCACTTGAAAGGTCGTCGCAGTGAGCCGGAAAAGGTGGGAATGGTCAGCTCATTCATAAAAAAATTACAGGGGAAATCACTTCATGTGATCAAGAAAAGTGCAGGAGTGAAAGTAAAAAAAGTAGCCTATACAATCATGACTGCAGGGACGCCAGGAGGAATGCTCCGTGCTGTTAGGCTTTATGCTCAAACGATGTTGACATTATTTAACGTTAAGTAGTCATGTGCATTTATAGCATATACTATTCCCCCGACGAACGTTATGCAGACTGCAGCTGTTTGATATGCGGGCGGTCGTGTATCGTTTCAATTTTAGGAGGACACAATATCGATCTGCCCGCCCACCATGCGAGTGCACCTATCATCCCTGCTCAGCGGACTAGGAGAAGGAGGGAAGTCTTGGTTGTTGAATGATTTCGTTCATCATACAGTAGCCTAGGCTACACAAACCTATGAAAATATTCATTTGGGCTAGGAGGAGCAGGAAATCCCTCCGCTCGCCTTTCAATGCGGGAGCGGGGGATTTCACCTGAAAGTACAGAGCAGCACGGTAATGTGGCCGTGCTGCTTGGCTCGTGTGAAAGCAATTTCTGTGGCGAGGCGGCTGCCTTTACGGGACTCCTAAACGGCAACTTTTGCGCAATCTGTGTATGAAAGAGCTTACAGTTTGCAGGTTATTTCCTGCACACACTGAGTGCACCCTCTAGTCTGTCTCCACAGTCACAGCACAGGTTGTGGGTTATTTCCTGCAACTCTACTGAGTGCACCCTCTAGTCTGTCTCCACAGTCACAGGTTGTAGGTTATTTCCTGCAACTCTACTGAGTGCACCCTCTAGTCTGTCTTCACAGTCACAGGTTGTAGGTTATTTCCTGCACATACTGAGTGCACCCTCTAGTCTGTCTCCACAGTCACAGGTTGTAGGTTATTTCCTGCACATACTGAGTGCACCCTCTAGTCTGTCTCCACAGTCACAGGTTGCAGGTTATTTCCTGCACACACTGAGTGCACCCTCTAGTCTGTCTCCACAGTCACAGCACAGGTTGTGGGTTATTTCCTGCAACTCTACTGAGTGCACCCTCTAGTCTGTCTCCACAGTCACAGGTTGTAGGCTATTTCCTGCAACTCTACTGAGTGCACCCTCTAGTCTGTCTCCACAGTCACAGGTTGTAGGTTATTTCCTGCACATACTGAGTGCACCCTCTAGTCTGTCTCCACAGTCACAGGTTGCAGGTTATTTCCTGCACTCTACTGAGTGCACCCTCTAGTCTGTCTTCACAGTCACAGGTTGCAGGTTATTTCCTGCACTCTACTGAGTGCACCCTCTAGTCTGTCTCCACAGTCACAGGTTGCAGGTTATTTCCTGCACTCTACTGAGTGCACCCTCTAGTCTGTCTTCACAGTCACAGGTTGCAGGTTATTTCCTGCACTCTACTGAGTGCACCCTCTAGTCTGTCTTCACAGTCACAGGTTGTAGGTTATTTCCTGCACATACTGAGTGCACCCTCTAGTCTGTCTCTACAGTCACAGGTTGCAGGTTATTTCCTGCACTGAGTGCACCCTCTAGTCTGTCTTCACAGTCACAGGTTGCAGGTTATTTCCTGCACTCTACTGAGTGCACCCTCTAGTCTGTCTCCACAGTCACAGGTTGCAGGTTATTTCCTGCACACACTGAGTGCACCCTCTAGTCTGTCTCCACAGTCACAGGTTGTGGGTTATTTCCTGCACTCTACTGAGTGCACCCTCTAGTCTGTCTCCACAGTCACAGGTTGCAGGTTATTTCCTGCACTCTACTGAGTGCACCCTCTAGTCTGTCTCCACAGTCACAGGTTGCAGGTTATTTCCTGCACATACTGAGTGCACCCTCTAGTCTGTCTTCACAGTCACAGGTTATTTCCTGCACATACTGAGTGCACCCTCTAGTCTGTCTCCACAGTCACAGGTTGCAGGTTATTTCCTGCACACACTGAGTGCACCCTCTAGTCTGTCTCCACAGTCACAGGTTGTAGGTTATTTCCTGCAACTCTACTGAGTGCACCCTCTAGTCTGTCTCCACAGTCACAGGTTGTAGGTTATTTCCTGCACATACTGAGTGCACCCTCTAGTCTGTCTCCACAGTCACAGGTTGCAGGTTATTTCCTGCACACACTGAGTGCACCCTCTAGTCTGTCTTCACAGTCACAGGTTGCAGGTTATTTCCTGCACTCTACTGAGTGCACCCTCTAGTCTGTCTCCACAGTCACAGGTTGCAGGTTATTTCCTGCACACACTGAGTGCACCCTCTAGTCTGTCTCCACAGTCACAGGTTGTGGGTTATTTCCTGCACTCTACTGAGTGCACCCTCTAGTCTGTCTCCACAGTCACAGGTTGCAGGTTATTTCCTGCACACACTGAGTGCACCCTCTAGTCTGTCTCCACAGTCACAGGTTGTAGGTTATTTCCTGCAACTCTACTGAGTGCACCCTCTAGTCTGTCTCCACAGTCACAGGTTGCAGGTTATTTCCTGCACACACTGAGTGCACCCTCTAGTCTGTCTCCACAGTCACAGGTTGTAGGTTATTTCCTGCAACTCTACTGAGTGCACCCTCTAGTCTGTCTCCACAGTCACAGGTTGTAGGTTATTTCCTGCACTCTACTGAGTGCACCCTCTAGTCTGTCTCCACAGTCACAGGTTGCAGGTTATTTCCTGCAACTCTACTGAGTGCACCCTCTAGTCTATCTCCACAGTCACAGGTTGTAGGTTATTTCCTGCACTCTACTGAGTGCACCCTCTAGTCTGTCTCCACAGTCACAGGTTGCAGGTTATTTCCTGCACTCTACTGAGTGCACCCTCTAGTCTGTCTTCACAGTCACAGGTTGCAGGTTATTTCCTGCACTCTACTGAGTGCACCCTCTAGTCTGTCTTCACAGTCACAGGTTGCAGGTTATTTCCTGCACATACTGAGTGCACCCTCTAGTCTGTCTTCACAGTCACAGGTTGCAGGTTATTTCCTGCACTCTACTGAGTGCACCCTCTAGTCTGTCTTCACAGTCACAGGTTGCAGGTTATTTCCTGCACATACTGAGTGCACCCTCTAGTCTGTCTCCACAGTCACAGGTTGCAGGTTATTTCCTGCACTCTACTGAGTGCACCCTCTAGTCTGTCTCCACAGTCACAGGTTGCAGGTTATTTCCTGCACTCTACTGAGTGCACCCTCTAGTCTCTCTTCACAGTCACAGGTTGCAGGTTATGTCCTGCACTCTACTGAGTGCACCCTCTAGTCTGTCTTCACAGTCACAGGTTGCAGGTTATTTCCTGCACATACTGAGTGCACCCTCTAGTCTGTCTTCACAGTCACAGGTTGCAGGTTATTTCCTGCACTCTACTGAGTGCACCCTCTAGTCTGTCTTCACAGTCACAGGTTGCAGGTTATTTCCTGCACTCTACTGACTGCACCCTCTAGTCTGTCTCCACAGTCACAGGTTGCAGGTTATTTCCTGCACATACTGACTGCACCCTCTAGTCTGTCTCCACAGTCACAGGTTGCAGGTTATTTCCTGCACTCTACTGAGTGCACCCTCTAGTCTGTCTCCACAGTCACAGGTTGCAGGTTATTTCCTGCACTCTACTGAGTGCACCCTCTAGTCTGTCTCCACAGTCACAGGTTGCAGGTTATTTCCTGCACATACTGAGTGCACCCTCTAGTCTGTCTCCACAGTCACAGGTTGCAGGTTATTTCCTGCACTCTACTGAGTGCACCCTCTAGTCTCTCTTCACAGTCACAGGTTGCAGGTTATTTCCTGCACTCTACTGAGTGCACCCTCTAGTCTGTCTCCACAGTCACAGGTTGCAGGTTATTTCCTGCACTCTACTGAGTGCACCCTCTAGTCTGTCTTCACAGTCACAGGTTGCAGGTTATTTCCTGCACTCTACTGAGTGCACCCTCTAGTCTGTCTTCACAGTCACAGGTTGCAGGTTCTTTCCTGCACATACTGACTGCACCCTCTAGTCTGTCTTCACAGTCACAGGGTGCAGGTTATTTCCTGCACATACTGACTGCACCCTCTAGTCTGTCTCCACAGTCACAGGTTGCAGGTTATTTCCTGCACATACTGACTGCACCCTCTAGTCTGTCTCCACAGTCACAGGTTGCAGGTTATTTCCTGCACATACTGACTGCACCCTCTAGTCTGTCTCCACAGTCACAGGTTGCAGGTTATTTCCTGCACATACTGACTGCACCCTCTAGTCTGTCTCCACAGTCACAGGTTGCAGGTTATTTCCTGCACATACTGACTGCACCCTCTAGTCTGTCTCCACAGTCACAGGTTGCAGGTTATTTCCTGCACATACTGACTGCACCCTCTAGTCTGTCTCCACAGTCACAGGTTGCAGGTTATTTCCTGCAACACATCCTCAGAGATCTGGGATAAGAATGTGTTTAGCCTCCTGCAGCGTGTGACGAGCGAGGCCGAGTGAACAAAGGCAGACAAATTCAAAATGTCACCGCATCGCTTTCATCCTCGGCTTAAAATGATCCGAACAAATGTCAGCATCAGCTAACCTTCATGCTGTCGGATCAATTATATCAGCTGGTCGGCCGGCCTTTCCCATCATCTGTTTAGAGAAGCTGTGTGTTTGGCCTAATGGCTCCACTTCAGGGGCTCTATTCTCCCACAGGCCTTAGGCGCAAAAACTGGCATTAAACGCAAAAAAAACATGCCTTGCGCCTGCCTCGGGAAGATAGCAACATGGTTTTAGGCCCCGAAATGCGCTTTACGCCAAAGAGGCGTGGCGCAGTGCCAGAATAGGCCAGAATGGGCGTTTCGGCTTTAAATACCGGCCTAACGATATCTTCCCACCTGGCGTTAATTTAGTGCTTAGCGCTTTTCAAAACCAGGCCTTATTCAGTGCGCCGCGGATATTGTGCGTATTTACGCACAGCTCTCCTCTGCCATCTCACACTCTCTCCACCCCCCTCTCTCTCTCTCCCTCTCCCTCTCGCGCGATGGGAAAAAATAGTAGTTATATCGTAGTTTTGAGCCCGTCATACCGTAGTTCTCTCCCCCCCTCTCTCTCTCTCACTCCCTGTGCAGCACAAATGGAAAAAAAGCTGTTCTCTCCCCCTCTCTCTCTCTCTCACTCCCTCAAATCTCCCAGCATGCATTGAGACTAATACATTTCGAGAATAAATATCAACCAAATCAGCCTAAATTGCCTAAAGTGGTAGATAGAAATAATGTTTCTGTTAACACAACATGCAATTCTCGAACATTTCAATATTGGCCAAAATAAAACATAGAAATTCAAACACAACCCTATGTGAAACATGTATGTACCCCAGGTGGTATATATATCCCTTGCAGATACAACGTGATTTAGATGAGAGACAGCCGTAACACGGTTCTACTGTGATGTCCGCTCCGCTCCAATAAGATTAGGCTTACTTCACATTTACTTTGACAATAAAAACACATTTATGCAAAGACTTTACATAATGTAGGCTATATTTATGGGCATCATTCTACCTGTGCAGCAGGGGAGAAGAAAAGGTAGCAAAACGATATCATTCTGGACAAACTTTCACCAATCTAATCTCATCATGACATAGGGATAGGCTATATTTTTCTAGCTGATGCGTTTAGAACATTCTTTTCACTTTGATCTTGCTATAGTGTAGCGTATTTACATGCTTGCAGTATTTAAACTGCAGTCAGATTGGTTTGAGAAGCATAATAATATGGAATAAAATATATGAGACAGACGGGGATGAAAGGGGGGGGGGGGGGCTTTCTGCGCTTGGCTTTCTGACCGGACTGGATCGCTCCCTGGAATTGGAGCTTAAAAGGCGAGCTTGTGATTCGTATACTGCACTTCTCCAATGAGCAGACTGTGCATAATTTTACACTTAAAAGATGTGGTTGTAATGCTTAAGGCCGCCTGTAGCGCCGACACCAAAATATCGAGTGGGCTGGTCCACGCCGACTAATCTGCGCTGCGCTGGACGCTGGGCGCAGTTAGGCCGATGCAACGATAGAGCCCCAGGTCCCCTTTGAAAACTGCAAAGCTGCAACGTGAGGAAATGTCAGGCCGCTGCGAGCAGGCTGCAGCGAGCAGGCCGTTGCGAGCAGGCTGCTGCGCCGAGCAGTCAGACAAAGTCATCTAGTTCTGTTTCATCACCCTCTCTTTACAAGCTTCAAAACTAGTGTTCAAATCTTTATACAGAATCAAAGCCATTTTACTCAAATCCAATGAAAAGCAGCCCAAATCAATACTTTCTCATAAAATCACGTTTGGGTTGATTTAGATTTTGATAGAGCAGGTCGCAGTCCCTCTGGTTGTGAATAACGTTAGCCACGGCCACAGTACAGTGACCTGCTGTAGTCGTGACTGCCTTGGTCGAGTCGGAGTCGAGACCGGGGAGAAGTTGAGATGACAAATGCAAGACGAGTCCAAGATCATCAAAAATTGGTCTGCAGTGCGGTCTCTGCCCTATGGACTGGACCATATTGCCAAAATCTACATCACGATATAAGTCTTCATCAGTCTTAGCACAATAATGCTGGTGAAGAAGACTTGAAACTAGTGATTGAGACCATGAACTCATTAGGAAAGTGTTCATTTAACTGAGGCCATACATCAACTGAGAAGAGTCATTTTCCCATTCACTTCCCTGTAATCTGACTTATTTTTGCAGCCAGTGGAGTGACCCCCTGCAGGCCATTCGTAAGAATGCAGGTTTAAAGAGGACACAAAACGTTTGATCATATGATGCTAGTTAATTTGCATTTCACCTCAGCCAAGACAGCACACTGCTTTCAACTCTGACATGTACATAGATTTGCTATAAAGATGAACAACATTTCAGCTTTTCGCCAACTGACACTGTGCTAGATGATGTCACTAGGTCGAATGTACAGTACAGTCAAAGGATTTTGAACATTCTAATCAAAACAACCACAATTCAAGTCAGAAACACAACAGCATTATGCTGCGAGCCTGTGAATTTAAACCCTTTACTAACACTTACTGTAATCTGTACTCCACTATACTCTGCTGTATAGTGTCCTGTCTGGTCTGAGGTGAAATGCAAATGAACTAGAATCATACTGTAAGATCAAATGTCTCATGCCCTCTTCAAGTTCCTTCCTTCCCGCATTGGTTTACAAATGGAGCTACGAGCTACGTAGCACGCAGGATAAAATACACACAATACACACGACCATAAGAGAGAGAAATAAATCATGCAGAAATGCAGCGGCTCGTGTTGTACAGTATATTGCCGGGCCTGAACTCTGACTCGATGATAAATCACCCAGGATTCAGCGGGACGTCAACACGTCTCACAGAGCCTCTCTGCTGCGTAAACACGAGACGGAGAGAGACGCACGGCCCGGACTACAAGTCTCTCTGCTCTGCACACTCCATCCATCACGCCTCACACACACGGCTGTGTCATGCACACGCACACGGAAACGGAAGCACGCACGCACACACAGACACACACGCGCACACACACACACACACGCGCACACACACACACACACACACACCGTGTGTACTGTACATCATTCACCAGGGAGGTGTGATTAGGAAAACAGAAAGCAGGAAGTCAGTCATCTCCCAGAAGGAGCCGTTAATCCACACAGTGAGATCCTGGAACATGTGAAGATGACATGGCTGATATGAAGATGAACATACAACATGCTAAGGCCTAGGTGAGCTGCATGCAGTGTGTGTAGCCTTGTCTTCAGTTGAAAAGAAGGATCTGAGACTGCTCCTGTAGGAAGGATGTGTTTTGCTGCGTTTGGAGCGCTAGGTTCTACCTCAAGACTGCTTCTGATACGAGACCCGAAAGACCACACAAATCATGACTTTACCACCCCCCCCCCCTCACCCCACCCCCCAAGTTAATCTTGAATCTTGAAATAGAGTCACCATCTTACTTAGTTCACAATACCACGTGAATTAAAACACCAGGTGTAGGTTTCAGTCGACAAAGTTGTAGCAAAAATGTAGAATTGACATATTGTTGTAGAATATGAATTGATAGCCACAATTGTATACAACACATATTTTACACCAATTTTACATAATGTGTTATCTATGCAGATTTTGGTCCAGGTACATGCACATCACCTGCGTTGTGTTGACAGTTCTGGCAGCAGCCCATGTTAACCCATTGATACCTGATGCAGCATTTGCGTGTATATCCCTCATTTGTGTGTGTATCCCTTTAAGACCGCGAACCGTGTGACGCGGTTCGCGGTCTTAAAGGGATACACACACAAAGGGTATCAATGGGTTAAGGGCTTTCCCAGGAGTGGAGGCGGGAATCGATCTGACGACCTCCCGCTTGCAAAGTGCACATACGCTAACCACTGTGAGCGGGTTAAGTTTAACAGGCCTTTAATACTGGGGAGTGAGTTTACCCAAACCTACTCACTCGGGACTGACGACGACTCCCATTCACTGGGTTACACACAGAGGAATTGCCTATATGAAGTGAAATTCTCCATTCATTTCTCAGAGACATTTCGTAAACTCTGTATAAAAAGTTTTGCTTGGACAAACAAACCAAGTGATTCAGCTATATCCAGCGCCAGGAGAGACCATAGAACATTTCATTCAGGCCAGAACCAAAACAAAACTTTTCTTTTTAAATTCTGGTCTGAGTGCAATGTTCTGTGGTCTCTCCTGACTCTGAATACAGCTGAATCGCTTGCTTTGTCCAAGTACAACTCTTCTATAAGGATTTGATGAAAGGTCTATGGAGAAATGAATGGAGAACTGCACTTCCTCGGGTCCCACGGGGAATCCTCGCAATGGCAGGATTTAAGCTACATACATTATACAAAAGAGTTGAACAAGGAAACAAACCGTAAACAATCCATGTAGCCCAAAATGGCGTGTAGTCCAGAAAAGGACTCATATACGTCTACCCATTAGAGGTGCCTCTGTCTATTACAAGAATATGTGATATTAGAAATTATGTGATTTTGGGTATGTCCATTTGGGTTGTATTTTAATGTAAAAGTCGCCTGTGGACAGGTGTGGAAAATTAGCGTTCCGCTAATAAACACTGAACACTGTGTATCTGGTTGCTGTGCATACATGTATGTTACATCTCCAATGCTCTGTGATGTCCATAGGAAATAAACTTAAACCTAGCCTACATGGTGGAAGTGTAACACCATACGAGTATGAGAGGCAGCGTTATTATTAGAGACTTATAATGTGTATTCACAGAAATGATCTCTTATCAAAGTCTTCATCAAGGAACAGTGAGATCCTGGAACATGTGAAGATGCACGGCTGATATGACGATGAGCATCCAACATGCTCAGACCTGTGTGAGCTGCATGCCAAGTATGTAGGCTTGTATTCAGATCGACCAGGAGGAGCGCGCGCGGGGGGGGGGGGGTTGGGGGTGTCAGAGCTGGATTGATTTCCTCTCCCTCTCATTAATTGGGCTGACCCTCGTTGTGATTGGCTCTGCATAGAGAATGCCTGCATGCCATCAGATTAGACCCGCAGACCTCCTCATCGTGTAACAGCTGATTGGCTGACAGATGATTGGCACCCCAGGCAGACTGCAGATGATCGGCTTGTTAGGCGATTCTTACAAAAGGAAACGCTTTCCATCTGCGTCTGTACATCTCTGGCCCCGCCCACACCATGTGACGTAGTGAGTGTGATGTCACCCATCGGTTTGTGGACTCCCATTTTGAAGCCTCCAGTTTGGCATTTTGGCCGCTGCCATCGTGGTTCTTTTGTAACTGGCGCGAGACCAAGGTGTTTCCCACAGAGCCGCAGCACCGGCTGCTATTGGTCCGTGATGATCGCCGAGCTGCACGATCAATGGACAGGCGACCTGTCAATCACACTGCAAAACATAGTCTGCTTTATCGTCTATTTGAATCTGAATTGGACCATCATTGACACAATGAGCATCATGATGTGTTGAAGAAGACTTGAAACCTGCAGAGATTGAGGCCATCAACTCATTAGGAAAGTGTTTACCGAGGTCATAAATCGAGATATATTTCTTCTATACAATCATACTTCTTTTTGCAGACACAGACTGTTAAGTTATATAAGAATTCACCTCCCATACAGTTGTTATGAACGGTACAATTAGCTATGACCAAAACCGTTTTTTTTTGGAACCAGGCTGTAAACGTGTGTATTTATGTTGTAAAGTTGGCCATTTTAACATGGCTCGCTTCTGGAGCCAGCAACCTCAAGTGGCCATTCGAGGAACTGCAGTTTTTGGCACTTCCATGTTGCCTTCATTTTTTCTGAACCAGAACTCCCCCCTCGGCTCACAAACTTTTCCTGTGCGCTTCTCAGTCGCTCGCTTCCTCTCTCTCTCTCTCTCTCTCTCTCTCTCTCATACACACACACACACACACACACACACACACACACACACACGCAAGAAACAAGAAATCAATTGACTGAATCTAAACTTCACTGTAGACAGATCCCAGAGCCAGAAGCCGCCCACAGTTGTGAAGCCGCCCACAGTTCCTCTGGCAGCAGAAAGCAGACAAACTGTTGGCCCTCCATCACCAAGCCATTTCTGATCCTCGCGTGAACAAGCAACTCCACACGTTTGTTATAAAGTTCACAGAATGGTGCGTAAAAATGATGCGTGACGACCAAACCTCCTGAGATAAATAATTACCTCGGACCCGGACGAGCCCCGCGATAAAGGCACGGCTGCAGTGCTGCCTTCCAAAACACACACACATGAAATATTCAGAGGCGTCATTGTGTGCGGATCGGGGCGATACGGCGCTATAATAACCTGATAATAACCTGATAATAACCTGCGGTTTGTAAACAGCCGCGCAGGTTCGCTCGGCGCCACATCCATCCTCACCTCCGTGCGGGTAATTTCTTATTTATCAGTTTGAATGAGATGGCGATAATACGGCCAACTGCAGCCATCTTCTGCAAGTTTAATCATTCATGCTGCGAAAATTGCTCCTTTATGTGCAATAAATATTGATTTACGAGCGGTACGGTGCGTACGGGCCGGGCAGGTTGGGCCCATTGTGCCTTTTTACTGCTCTGAAAGTCGCATTCTGCTTCCTCAGGGTTTCACTCTCTCAACGCTTTCACGCTTTCTCTCCCCGAGCACAGGCTGCCTCCCTCCACTGAGCAAGAGCTGTGTGTGTGTGTGTGTGTGTGTGTGTGTGTGTGTGTGTATGTGTGTGTGTGTGTGTGTGTGTGTGTGTGTGTGTGTGCGTGTTTGTTTGTTTGTCTGTGTGTGTAGGTGTGTGTGTGTGTTTGTGTGTGCATGTGCGTGTGTGTTTGTGTGCGTGATTGTGTGTGTGTGTGTGCGTGCGTGGGCGCATGTGTGTATGTTTGTGTGCGTGCGTGTGTGTGTATGTGTGTTTGTGCATGTGTGGGCTTGCGTGTGTGTGTGGGCGTGCATGCGCGTGTGCGTCTGTGTGTGTGTGTGTGTGTGTGTGCATGCGTGTGCATCTGCGTGTGTGTGTGTGTGTGTGTATGTGTGTGTGCATGCGCGCGAGTGTGTGTGTTTGTGCGTGTGTGGGCTTGCGTGTGTGTGCGCGCGCGCGCGTGTGGGCGTGCTTGTACGTGTGCATGTGCGCGTGTGCGTCTGTGTCTGTGTGTGTGTGTTTTCCCTTGTCTTTAGTGGGCTGTTTGAAACACTGTTAGCAGTGTGATTTATGTGTCGGGGCTCCCGGCAGGCCGGCTTCACTCACACTGCATTTCACTCTTCACTGACGATCTGCTCAGAGAGGAAACAATCCAGAGTCCATGTGACAAAGTGAGGGATTTCTTTTGTGAAAGGAGCTAAACGCCATCTGAATAACGCCACTCCAGCCACTCGTGGTATTCAGATGGCATGTAAACAAGTGTAGCGTGGAGATCCTCAGGGATGTGAACCAGGTTTCAGTTTAGAGATGACACAGTATGAAGATTTCATATCATGAGTACAGTGACCAAAATGAGCATGCTTATCAGTATTATTGATCACGCTTATCAGTATTATTGATTATCAGTATTATCGCAGCAGTGTTAAAATGTGCTGAAAACGGGTTGTCTACTATAGAGGTAAAAGCAATTTGACTACCAATAGTAATACCGGCTTGGTCAGACATTACAGACACAATTGGCCGTGTCTGTGGGTGGGAGGTCGTGGGGTACGAGTCCTCGCTTCACTAGCGCCTCCTCTGGTTGGTCGGGGCTGCCTGTTCGGGGGGGCAGGGGGGGGAGGGGAACTGGGGGAATACAGTGATCCTCCCACGGGCTACGGCCTGCCGGTGAAACGCCTCACTGTCAGGTGAAATAAAGCGGCTGCATGTTCAAAAGTATATCATCATTTTGTCAAGTTTTATATTGAAAACTCTGTTGCTAACTTTGTTTGATGACGGTTAGGATTTAGCGCGCTTCTTCAAAGCACGGTAATCAAATCAAATGTAATGAGAATTAAAATTTGCAACGGTAATCGTGAGGAATTTTAGTACGATTAAACCCTTCCCCTGTCAATTGGTCGGACCCTCGTCACGCCTCAGGCAGCGGTAGGGTTTGGTACCGAGACCCCCGGTACTACTATGGTACCAGTCCCTTTACAATCAGTACTTACTGGACCGAATTGCAACTCTGATTGAGGTGCCTCATTTAGGTGGCGTGCCTGAGCTGCAGAGTGAAATAGCCGCCCTCCGGTGCTCCAAGGCCAGCGCCACACTCACCTTCACTAAGATCATCATTTAAAATAAAAAATAATAATAATCCCCAAAAATGAATAAAAAAAATTAAAGGTATGGTTCTGGCAGCGGTATTTGAAATAATATGAAACAACACACATCCCTCGTCAGCAGCAGGTGTCCCGTGGCGTGCGCTTGGCGGAGACAGAGTGCTTGGCGAGGCTCCATGTTGTCCGTTAGTGTCGCTGGCGGCTCCCCGGTGCCCTGCCTCCTGAAACCTGCTGTCATTTTGATGAGCTCCTTCAGCGGGGAGTCGCGTCCAGCGCCGGAGCGGCCGGGCCGGGCCGGGCCGGGCCAATGAGCCACACACAGAATGATGGATCCCCACCCGGCTCAAACGGGGCCGCTGTCAGCGCCTCACACACTCATTAGAGCCAGCTGCAAACACAGGCGGCACAATGACAAATCACAAGTCCCCGCGCGCACCGAGCAAAGCGCTGCTCTCCGGATCCGAGGCCGCCGCCGCTGCCAACGCAAACTGTCCGACAGTTTTTGCAAAACTATGATTAAGCTGTCACCGTGGGGAAGCCGGTTTGTTCGGCAGTCGGGATCTCCGCGCGGCAATTTCTTGAGACAAGTCTGCCTTAATTGAGTATTCAGTCCCAGGAAGCTTCCTGCTTGGTTTCACCCCGTCTGTTCCCCGGAGGCTAAACAAACGTTGACGCTAGCCAGGCGCGCCTTCCACAACATCAGAAGCTGGCGTAGCACCAAAGCGCGAGGAGGCAGGGGCGGCGAATACACAGCGCTGTCAGTCTCGTTCTTCTCACAAAGCAGCCATCTGTAAGGCTCTGCCGCTCGCTCGTGTTCTGGCAGCGTAGCGCGCGGGCGTGCCGTTTAGCGGGCAGGAAGCAAGCGGCGGTAAACAGGAAGCGGGCTCCTCTCTCGTCGCTCGCTCGCGGGCCCTCGCTCGGCTGCTCTCGCAAAAAAGTTTCCTGCCGTTCTCATACTTTCCTTTCCGAGCCAATCCCAGGAGGCCGGCCGAGGCGGAGGCGCCGGCTGATTGGCCAACCGGAACTCGCAGACAGACAGACAGCGCTCACCTGTACTCTCGCTGCCCAATTACACACACGTCCACGGGGTCCTTCGTTACCCACAAGCCCAAGGGCTTCCTGTGCCCATGTCCTAATGAGAGAGAGAGAGAGAGAGCAAGAGAGAGGGAGGAGAGAGAGAGAGGAGAGAGAGAGAGAGAGAGAGAGGGAGGAGAGAGAGAGAGAGAGAGAGGGAGAGGAGAGAGAGGGAGAGGAGAGAGAGAGAGAGAGAGAGAGAGCAAGAGAGAGGGAGGAGAGAGAGAGAGAGAGAGCAAGAGAGAGGGAGGAGAGAGAGGGAGAGGAGAGAGAGAGAGAGAGAGAGCAAGAGAGAGGGAGGAGAGAGAGAGAGAGAGCAAGAGAGAGGGAGGAGAGAGAGAGAAAGAGAGAGAGAGAGAGAGAGAGAGAGAGAGAGACGTGCTCCTCCTGCACAGCTCAGCCTCGGACGGCCGGCTCTCACTGAACACAGAAGTCAGTCAAACTCAGCGGCTGACTGACTGCTCAACAGCTTCACATGAACAAAGCTCAATCATCTTGTTACTGATGATCAGCCGACTGCCGCGTTGTTTTTGTTTTGTTTTTCACGTTAGTTTTCTATATACGTCATAAATATACGTGTGTGTGCTTTTGATATTTGGACTTTGCTGTCCCAAGGAGGGATCACTACAATATTGTCAGTGTAAGGGCAGACTCAATGGATTTATGTACTGAACTTAATGACACCTCAGGGTTTAAATAGTTGCCCTTGTTATAGGGTTATTTTGGACTTTAGTCCACTTAATGAATCTCCCTCATGAGTTCTCTCGTTTGACTCCCGCCATGTGACTCACCTGCAGCACATTAGTACACGTCACAGATATACACTATGATTTTTCTACTTTATATACACACCAAAAATGTTTTTAACATAGACTATGGGCAAATTCCTCATCCCATTAATATTTGTGCACAGTATTGTAATGTGTAGCCTACTGCTAGATATGTTGCCTGCTATTTTCCTCCTTTTCTATAGGCCATTCACTTTCTGGCTCGTTGATTGGTTGAGCTGTACCTTGGAAGCTGAGTTGCCTCTCATACAGCATCACTATAAATGTCTGTGACATCACTTCCTTTTGGTAGAAATGAACCTGATGAAAGGCACTTGTGAAACAGTATTGTCTTGTGTAACTGATAGGATAAAGATGTATCATTGAAGTGGGTCCGTTCAGAGTTTTTGGAGGAGTGTGCGCAGTCCTTGCCTATGTATCCTGAGAAGGTTTAATTCTTAATGTTGTGACTTTCTTATTGTGACGACCAGCTCTGAATGTGACCGACTGCTCATTGAACTAAATGTATTTGACTCGTGTTGTTCTTATTTGTTGTAATTGGCTCATTAAGCAACTAGACTGGTGAAAAAGGCTGGCTCGGTCCTGGGCTGCCCTCTGGACCCCATTGAAGTGGTGAGTGAGAGGAGGATGCTTGCCAAGTTGACGACAATCAGGGGCAACTCCTCTCACCCCCTGCATGAGACTGTGGGTGCCTTAAGTAGCTCCTTCAGTGCCAGACTGATACACCCACGGTGTAAGAAGGAGCGCTACCGCACGTCCTTTGTCCCTACGGCTGTCAGACTTTTTAACATCCAATAATAGTTCAGCACAATATAGCACTGTTGTTGTTGTCGTTTTTATTGGTAACTATTGTTATTGTGTGCTGCTGGCTATAGTTTTGCACTTTATAGTGTTGCACTTTACACTCTAATGCCTTTGCTGCTGTTGCTATTGTTGGTTGTTGTTGGTAAGTAGTGTTGCTGTTCTTATCTTTTAGTGTGTGTATTGGATTTTACTGTATCTTGTGTTTATTTTTAGAGCTGTTTTTATGTCTTCCCTGTGAGAGCTGCTGTAACGAGTAAATTTCCCCACTGTGGGATTAATAAAGGCAATCAATCAAAACTAAAGCGTACGACAGCAGGGACAGAACGCTCATCTCCCATCGGTCACGATGTGTGTGTGTGTGTGTGTGTGTGTGTGTGTGTGTGTGTGTGTGTGTGTGCGTGTGTGTGTGTGTGTGTCTATGTGCATGCGGAACAGATGCATGCTGGGACACTTTGATGATGCTACCACTGTACATCTCATCATCTCAGCTCTCTGTAGTCACTGGAGGCTTTGCATTATTTAGCATGATTTAAAGTGTTAGATCCATGGAGTCCAGAGTGTGTGCAGTGTCCTGGACTGACCCAGTCGCTGTGTGAAGATAGATCCACCACAGACCACTGTAGTCTGGACTGGACTGGGTGTTCCTCATTCTCTTCAAGCAGGGTTCGTGTTATAACGTTGAGCTTTGTGGGAGTCTCTAAATGATATAGGCAAACTGACGTTACGGGTGCATGGGGGGCGGGGGCGGCAAATACGAGTGTTGGTTACCTTTTTAAGTGGTCGGTTACAAGAGAGAGAGCGACTTCGCTTATCAGGCTAAAACTTCACTGCTCATTACTGTAGGTGGTCCAACAGCATCTGTTAGAGAGGCTCTTCCTGTACTCGGGACGGTACCAGACCTTGCGGAGGGGCTTCTGCGCCCCCCGCCACATATAGATTTGGAGAACCAACCTTCTCCTCTTGTAGGTATGAGCTTGGCTCGTATCTCGTAGCTTGCATTGTCATAGGCACACTCGTTAAAGCAACCTTTCTCAAACTGTGGGGTGCCCCTCCCCCCCCCCCCCCCCCCCCCCCCCTGTGGGGCGCAGTGGCATTACAGGTGGGGTGCAGAGTGCAGCGCAGAACCAATGTTTTGACCGTTTTGACATGCACATGTGCTGTTGCCGTCGGACTTGTCTTCACAGCAGGGGATAAACAAACCTCGCTGACGTAGTGACTTCACGTTGGTTTCAGACACAGAGTGGAGTGTAACAGTTAGTGTGACAGTTAGTGTAACAGAGTGTAACAGTTAGTGTGACAGTTAGTGTAACAGTTAGTGTGCTGTCAGAATGAAGAGGGCAAAAAGAAACGCAGGCGATGCTTCCGAGACAAACAAGAAGACGGCGTCGGGTGACGGTAATCAAGCAAAACAACAGAAGGCAAGAAAGTATGAGGATGTCTATCTTGCTCTGAGATTCACAGTGAATCAGCTGTAGGAGATGAGAGAGCAGTCTGTGGTTTATGCCTGAAGACTCTGGCAGTGGACAGTATGAAATCCAACAAATTAAAAAGACACTTGGAGAAATTGCAGCCAATAATACAGTGATAATAAGACTTAATGCTCTCACAAATGGACTCATGGCTCATTTTTCTTGACAAATATTTGTTCTTTTTTGCAGAGATAGAGCTTTATTGATATTGTTTTAACAACGTGATTGCACATTTTATTCGATTTTTGTCTGTTGAGGCAATCTAGTTAACTTTGTTATCATCCTTGCAATTGCAATTTCCGGTTGATTTTTCTTTATTATTTTTGTGTGTGGAAAAAGCACAGATGGAGCAATCTCCCAAAATGTCACAAAAAAGTCATGTATAAAGTTGAAATGGAAGTAGTTTATTTGGCCATTACTGAAAGAAAATAGAAAGCAATGGTCATGATCTTGATGTTATTCCAATAAAAGTTAAACTTGGACCATTTTGTTAGTTTTGTTGGGGCAAAATAACATGTGTCCTCCTCCAAACTGGGGCATGACAGAAAAAGTTTGAGAACCAGCTGTGTTAAAGTATGATGGAGGTCCCGCGACCCCATAACCCGCTGGTCAACTGGGGCCGGTTGCACCAACTGGTCTTAACTATGCCTGGTTGTAACTCCTACGTCGGTCTTAGTTAAGACCAGTCTTTAGAGTGGATTTACGCCTGTTGCACCAACACGGCTTACGTCTGGTCTTAACTACGCTGGTCGTAGCAATGCGCGTTCATGTGAATTGTCGGGGAATGCCCTCTGATTGGCCCACAAATGTGCCTCGCGCCCTGCTATTTCACTGACCCCCGCGAAAATAACTTGCTTTGTTTTTTTACAGTGGCCACTACTGTATGTGCGTCACTACACTACACTCCTCCAACCCTCCCTCGCTCCGGGGGAAAAATGGCGGCGATTGAGCCAGACAGACAGTCTGAATGAAATTGAATGTAACGTTCCCAATTCTAGGTATTAAATTCTAAAAAAATTAACGGCAACATTTGGGAAGGCTAAGCCACACAACTAGTTAGTTATAATCTTAACATCGTGCTTCAAAGACGGAGAACTGGCTGTGTTACGACGATGACGGTAAGGAGTCAAAAAGGTCTCCGCGGAGATCTCTGTTACAGGCAGGCTCTACGCCTCCACCTGACCAGGCGTAGGAGTTACGCCTGGGCTTAGTGAAAATAAGGCATAAGCCGTCTTGGTGCAACCGGCGTAGCTGTTAGGTCGTAAAGTTACGACCAACTTAGCTTAAGACCAGTGTAAGACCAGTTGGTGCAACTGGCCCCTGGATGGTACTGATGGAGAGTTTTGGCAGACCTGGCATGGTTGAAAGGCAGCCAGGGATGATCGGTTCCCACCATCAGCTCTCTCACTTGTCAGAGAGGTTTGATCTGGGCCGAACCCAACTCCACTGACGGGAGGCGCAGCGCGGACTCCAGCTCCACGCGTGGCGATCAAGTTATCCCTCTCAAGGATTTCCGAGTTCAGCGAAAAAGCTCTATGCTTGGGTTTGAGCCTGGCTCAGATCTTGAAGCTTGCGTTGATCCAGGCACACTGGCAAGTGTGTGTAGGAGGTCCTTTCCTCCACTAACCCGCTGGCCAGCTGGGTGTTGACCAGCGCCTCCTAAGATGGACCTTGTGGTGAGGCTGGGGGGTCCGTCCCGATTGGGGACTCACCTGCCTTCTTCGGTCTGGTCCACACCATATTGATAAGCCGTCCTGGGAAGAGTGATGTCGCTCGTCCTCAACCCCACGGCTTCTCTGGGCACTTTGTCTGCCCCTGTAGCTGTCTCTGTCTCTGGAGCTCTCCTGGGTGTCATGAAAGTCCTGGAGGTCTTTGAGGTCTTCAAAGTCTCGAAGTTATCCTTTATTTATCCGCATGGGGAAATCCATCCTCTGCATTTGACCCGTCCTCTACTAGGAACCTTCCTAGAACTAGGAGCAGTGGGCAGCCACAGTGCAGCGCCCGGGGACCAACTCCAGTTCTTGTGCCATGGCCTCGGCCAATTTTCACTCCCCACACAACAAACGGCACTGTCCAAGGTGCTGAAGTGCAGCCGTACCGTCATTCACAACAAGATAACATGGTGCTTTGTTCTTTGACAGGAAAACTGAAAACATGTTTCTTTTAGCCTATTTATCTCATTAACATCAATAATAATAATAATTACATTGGAAAAGGCATTATTTGTGATACAAAGGTTGTTGGTTCGTATGTTAGGCCATGTTGAGACTAGTGGCTCATTTCCACCACATTTTACTACCCTGCACAGCTCGTCACCACTCGGCTCTAATCGTTTCGGCTCGATGGACGTTTTGCTTCCACCGCGGATCATCTGCCCCCACCCACCCCCGCCCCCGCATATCTGTCCTTCGCTTATAGCCGAAGTAGGCTATACGTTACAATTAAATCCATCCACAGAACTTTTAAACTGTTTATGAAATACTGGTGCCTCTAAATGACCTACAGTGTACATGGGCGAATGTTACAATCGGCCAGGAGAATGGATATCACTTTGTAGTTAGTCAAACTCAGGCATGCGCTGCGCTGCGCGCGGACGGAAGAGGCGCAACAGAGTGAAGCCTGCCCTGTACCCCGCGGCCTCTCACCAGGCAAGACCGCGGCTTCACCAAACACCCGCTGCGGCCTAGCGGAGCGCTGCAGCTCAACTAACTACAGGAGCTTGCTGAGCAGCTGACTTTTTTCACTCTGAAAACAATTGAAACCACCGCCACGACTTTATTTCACCAGAGGCGAAGGCAGCAACACAAAGACTGATGGAAATAACATAACAGAAGATAAGGTAAGCCCACTAAACTGGTATGCAGCGCATTGACAGTCAGTAGATAGAGTAAACACGATTCTGCCTGGCCAATCAGTCGTCTACAATGTTTTCACGTCACTGTATGAACCCGGGTTCACAGAATAGAACCTCGACGAAGCAGGTACGAAAAGTAGCACGACTCGACCCCAATACAACTCGGGCTGGGACAGTTTAAACCGGTGGGATGAGACAATTTATCGAGTCGAGCGGAGCGGGATCGCGCTACTACCTAATGAGCCATAGGAGGCCAAATCTGATTTGTGAACTTTAGTGACCTATTAATGACTTTATCCAGATTGGTTTTATGAGTCTGGACGCTCCAAGTCTGATTTGTGTCACTTGTCCCAAACCACATGGAGGTCTGGACACACAGATCCGACTTGAACACTTGCCCAGATCAGATTTGCGGCAGTGGGGACACTCTCCCAAATCAGATTTGGGAAACCAATCAAGATAATGATGATGAATGACTTTAGCAGCAAATCTGATTTGCCTGTAATGTGAACCCAATGAGACCCCCCACGGGTGTGGGGGGTCTCATTGGGTCTCAGACTCGCCTTATGCGAGCTCAGCGCCCCTTGGCCCCCACATACAGTAACTCCAACGCTGTCTTCAAGACATGTTCATCGAAAGCATTCTGCTGAACGGCCTGAAATGAGTTTCTGAGTCAAACATAAACAATGAAGTTGATCCTATGTATGAATTTCTTTCCAAAGCCTGTGCCTTTCCATCAAGGCAGAGCATCGAAAAGACAAGATAGTTTTGATTTGTTCAACGCTTTTTTTTGGCCGCTGCATAATTCCATTTGGTTTGATGGCTTCATTGTGGAATGTGGAAAGTTAGTCAAACTAAAGAACAATCTGTGTAGATCAGCTGCTATAGACGAGCTATACAGACGGGCTGTGTCTCAGAGATTCAGAGGAATAACCAGCAGATCCTCACATTGTTTGAACTTAAACTCGGCAGCAGATGGGCCGGGCCATTTACTGCATCAGGACGGCTCACATCACATTTTGTTTAAAATATTTTTCCTCCATGTCGGCACAGTCTCCTCTCCTCTCCTCTCCTCTCCTCTCCTCTCCTGTGTGCTGTGCTGCACAGTCTCCTCTCCTCTCCTCTCCTCTCCTCTCCTGTGTGTTGTGCTGCACAGTCTCCTCTCCTCTCCTGTGTGCTGTGCTGCACAGTCTCCTCTCCTCTCCTCTCCTCTCCCGTGTGTTGTGCTGCACAGTCTCCTCTCCTCTCCTGTGTGCTGTGCTGCACAGTCTCCTCTCCTCTCCTCTCCTCTCCTGTGTGTTGTGCTGCACAGTCTCCTCTCCTCTCCTGTGTGCTGTGCTGCACAGTCTCCTCTCCTCTCCTCTCCTCTCCCGTGTGTTGTGCTGCACAGTCTCCTCTCCTGTGTGTTGTGCTGCACAGTCTCCTCTCCTCTCCTCTCCCGTGTGTTGTGCTGCACAGTCTCCTCTCCTCTCCTCTCCTGTGTGTTGTGCTGCACAGTCTCCTCTCCTCTCCTCTCCCGTGTGTTGTGCTGCACAGTCTCCTCTCCTCTCCTGTGTGTTGTGCTGCACAGTCTCCTCTCCTCTCCTCTCCCGTGTGTTGTGCTGCACAGTCTCCTCTCCTCTCCTCTCCTGTGTGTTGTGCTGCACAGTCTCCTCTCCTCTCCTCTCCTATCCCGTGTGTTGTGCTGCACAGTCTCCTCTCCTCTCCTCTGTGTTGTGCTGCACAGTCTCCTCTCCTCTCCCGTGTGCTGTGCTGCACAGTCTCCTCTCCTCTCCTGTGTGCTGTGCTGCACAGTCTCCTCTCCTCTCCTCTCCTATCCCGTGTGTTGTGCTGCACAGTCTCCTCTCCTCTCCTCTGTGTTGTGCTGCACAGTCTCCTCTCCTCTCCCGTGTGCTGTGCTGCACAGTCTCCTCTCCTCTCCTGTGTGTTGTGCTGCAGTCTCCTCTCCTCTCCTCTCCCGTGTGTTGTGCTGCAGTCTCCTCTCCTCTCCTCTCCCATGTGTTGTGCTGCACAGTCTCCTCTCCTCTCCCATGTGTTGTGCTGCACAGTCTCCTCTCCTCTCTCATGTGTTGTGCTGCACAGTCTCCTCTCCTCTCTCATGTGTTGTGCTGCACAGTCTCTCTCCTCTCTCATGTGTTGTGCTGCACAGTCTCCTCTCCTCTCCTCTCCCGTGTGTTGTGCTGCACAGTCTCCTCTCCTCTCCTCTCCCGTGTGTTGTGCTGCACAGTCTCCTCTCCTCTCCTCTCCCGTGTGTTGTGCTGCACAGTCTCCTCTCCTCTCCTGTGTGTTGTGCTGCACAGTCTCCTCTCCTCTCCTCTCCCATGTGTTGTGCTGCAGTCTCCTCTCCTCTCCTCTCCCATGTGTTGTGCTGCACAGTCTCCTCTCCTCTCTCATGTGTTGTGCTGCACAGTCTCCTCTCCTCTCTCATGTGTTGTGCTGCACAGTCTCTCTCCTCTCTCATGTGTTGTGCTGCACAGTCTCCTCTCCTCTCCTCTCCCGTGTGTTGTGCTGCACAGTCTCCTCTCCTCTCCTCTCCCGTGTGTTGTGCTGCACAGTCTCCTCTCCTCTCCTCTCCCGTGTGTTGTGCTGCACAGTCTCCTCTCCTCTCCCGTGTGTTGTGCTGCACAGTCTCCTCTCCTCTCCCGTGTGTTGTGCTGCACAGTCTCCTCTCCTCTCTCATGTGTTGTGCTGCACAGTCTCTCTCCTCTCTCATGTGTTGTGCTGCACAGTCTCCTCTCCTCTCCTCTCCCGTGTGTTGTGCTGCACAGTCTCCTCTCCTCTCCCGTGTGTTGTGCTGCACAGTCTCCTCTCCTCTCCCGTGTGTTGTGCTGCACAGTCTCCTCTCCTCTCCTCTCCCATGTGTTGTGCTGCACAGTCTCCTCTCCTCTCCTCTCCCGTGTGTTGTGTTGCACAGTCTCTCTCCCGTGTGTTGTGCTGCACAGTCTCCTCTCCTCTCCCGTGTGTTGTGTTGCACAGTCTCTCTCCCGTGTGTTGTGCTGCACAGTCTCCTCTCCTCTCCCGTGTGTTGTGCTGCACAGTCTCCTCTCCTCTCCCGTGTGTTGTGCTGCACAGTCTCCTCTCCTCTCCTCTCCCATGTGTTGTGCTGCACAGTCTCCTCTCCTCTCCTCTCCCGTGTGTTGTGTTGCACAGTCTCTCTCCCGTGTGTTGTGCTGCACAGTCTCCTCTCCTCTCCCGTGTGTTGTGCTGCACAGTCTCCTCTCCTCTCCTGTGTGTTGTGCTGCACAGTCTCCTCTCCTCTCCCGTGTGTTGTGTTGCACAGTCTCCTCTCCTCTCCCGTGTGTTGTGTTGCACAGTCTCCTCTCCTCTCCCGTGTGTTGTGCTGCACAGTCTCCTCTCCTCTCCTCTCCTCTCCCGTGTGTTGTGCTGCTGCACAGTCTCCTCTCCTCTCCTCTCCTCTCCCGTGTGTTGTGCTGCTGCACAGTCTCCTCTCCTCTCCTCTCCTCTCCCATGTGTTGTGCTGCACAGTCTCCTCTCCTCTCCTCTCCCGTGTGTTGTGTTGCACAGTCTCTCTCCCGTGTGTTGTGCTGCACAGTCTCCTCTCCTCTCCCGTGTGTTGTGCTGCACAGTCTCCTCTCCTCTCCTGTGTGTTGTGCTGCACAGTCTCCTCTCCTCTCCCGTGTGTTGTGCTGCACAGTCTCCTCTCCTCTCCTGTGTGTTGTGCTGCACAGTCTCCTCTCCTCTCCCGTGTGTTGTGTTGCACAGTCTCCTCTCCTCTCCCGTGTGTTGTGTTGCACAGTCTCCTCTCCTCTCCCGTGTGTTGTGCTGCACAGTCTCCTCTCCTCTCCTCTCCTCTCCCGTGTGTTGTGCTGCTGCACAGTCTCCTCTCCTCTCCTCTCCTCTCCCGTGTGTTGTGCTGCTGCACAGTCTCCTCTCCTCTCCTCTCCTCTCCCGTGTGTTGTGCTGCTGCACAGTCTCCTCTCCTCTCCTCTCCTCTCCCGTGTGTTGTGCTGCTGCACAGTCTCCTCTCCTCTCCTCTCCTCTCCCATGTGTTGTGCTGCACAGTCTCCTCTCCTCTCCTCTCCTCTCCCGTGTGTTGTGCTGTTGCACAGTCTCCTCTCCTGTGTGTTGTGCTGCTGCACAGTCTCCTCTCCGGTGTGTTGTGCTGCTGCACAGTCTCCTCTCCTCTCCCGTGTGTTGTGCTGCGCTTGGCAGCAAGCAGACAAAACAAACAAACCCAGCCGAGATCAGCAGCGCCGATCATCTCATCTCATCATCTCATCTCAATCGCCCTGCAGGTCATTAAGGGTCGGTTCTGCTGCAATTCACAGTCAAGTCAAGTCAAATATTCACTAAGTTTGAACATGGGGGATATTTGGCTCTCGACCGCCATGAAAACCAGAATATAAACTATACTGACCAAGACCAGAGGCAGCTGGACCAGTTTGTAAAGTTAGACTGAGGTAAAATTATCTCCTGAAAACTTGTGGCGTCCCGGTGGCTCACTGTGTTTGGTGCGTACCATGTAAGGCTCAGTCCTTCTCGCAGCGACTCAGGTTCGAATCCGGCCTGTGGTCATTTGCTGCATGTCCTCCCCTCTCCCCCATACACCCTGTCTCTCTCTACACACTGTCCAATAAAGCAGAAATGTGTATGACAAAATCGAAAGAAAAATAATCTCCTGAAAACTGCTAATGACTGTTTACATCAGTGATCCTCACTATTGCTTCGATGAGAGCCGCACTGGCAGGACAAAGTCAATAGGAGAGCCACTTTTACCGCAAAACACCAAAAGCCACCCCAACCAAGCACATCTGCCTACCATTTTTTTGTTTTATTGTTTTCCACACACACACACACACACACACACACACACACACACTCGAAACGTACCCCGACCGCAACGGTGGGGGCCATCACTGGCGACGCTGAAGTTTTAGCTAACCTGTTCACATCTATGTTCGCAATGGCATCCCAAGTATCATCATACTATTATGGGATGCGATGCGAACAGTTGTATTATGGGATGTGCGTTTCCCAGGCAACGACACACGTTGACACGTTTTGGAACAGGGCTGCACGCTGGCACAATACTCCTAAAAGCAAAATGCTTATTGTTTTGAGTGATTTGGCACCGTCTATTACTGTCAACACCAGTATTGTTGTATTGTAATAATATGCCATAAAGGTTTATTGAAATTTTGGGGAGAGCAGGGGGGAAAAAATATTTTAAAAAAATCTTTATTTTTTCGTCTCGCGAGCCGCGCAATGAGGAACTAGGGTTTACATTGACTGCATGTTATATTAACCAGATGAAGACAATGCTCTTAATAAGACTCAGCAGCGTGCCTCTGTATTTTCGGAGTCTTCCTCTGAGGTAGGCGGGGAGCATGGAGGTTCAGCGGTCACTTGGGCGCTGTGATGGGCAGGTCTAGCATCCAATGGTGATACGCGTTAAGAGATTACCCAATAAAACACGTTCTCATTGGTCATTTAGACATCAAAACCTACCAGTAGATAGAGGAGAATGGATATATTCAATTTATAGTAAAAAGTAAAAATCATAAAACATTTAGTGAAGTTGTTTTCATCGGACAGCAACGATATTCTGCTTTTCAGGGCAGTTAAGAGCAGAATAACCCCCATGTTGAAACTCAGTGCAATGTTCCTTTAAAGGCAAACACAATGTTGTTTAGTGTGGGCTGGGTAAAGGACAGAGTCAGCATGGGGGGTGAGTGTTCAGTGTGTGGGCTGGGTAAAGGACAGAGTCAGCATGGGGGGGGTGAGTGTTCAGTGTGTGGGCTGGGTAAAGGACAGAGTCAGCATGGGGGGGTGAGTGTTCAGTGTGTGGGCTGGGTAAAGGACAGAGTCAGCATGGGGGGTGAGTGTTCAGTGTGTGGGCTGGGTAAAGGACAGAGTCAGCATGGGGGGTGAGTGTTCAGTGTGTGGGCTGGGTAAAGAACAGAGTCAGCATGGGGGGTGAGTGTTCAGTGTGCGGGCTGGGTAAAGGACAGAGTCAGCATGGGGGGTGAGTGTTCAGTGTGTGGGCTGGGTAAAGGACAGAGTCAGCATGGGGGGTGAGTGTTCAGTGTGTGGGCTGGGTAAAGGACAGAGTCAGCATGGGGGGTGAGTGTTCAGTGTGTGGGCTGGGTAAAGGACAGAGTCAGCATGGGGGGTGAGTGTTCAGTGTTTTGGTGCAGAGGGGGGGGGTGAGTGTTCAGTGTTTTGGTGCAGAGGGGAGTCAATAGTCGTGATGTGAGATCAATCAATCCACTCTGTCTGCTGCTCTTACAGTCAAATTACTGCTCAAATTAAACAAGCAGAAGAAGAGTGTTCTCTGCAGCTGGGATGAGAGGCAGTGTTCGGTGGGGACCCGGAGTTTCGCCTCACACACACACATTATCACCGCAGCACAAAGGGCCAAATATATTCAGTGCCTTTCAGTGGCACAAAGCTGATTAGCGGAGGAAGGTAGCGTTAGCCCCCATTGTGAGGAGAATCTCTTCACGGCTGTAAAGCCAGTGATGTCATATCCTTTCTTATTCCAGATTACACAGTAAGTGCTTAATCAGCTGATCCTTAATCATGGGCATTGTGCCCCGGCTTCGTGTTTCCTGTAACCTCGCCGCCCGCGCCGACCGGCTGACAGCCGAGGTTATGAGAAGCGCCGAAAGCCGGAGGACAAAAAAATCACTTCCAACGTAATCGCCTTACCCAGGCCGGGCCCGTCTCTGCTCATCTGCTCTCCTATCACACTGCAGCGTGGGCTGGCTGCAGAGCGCCAGGCGGACGGGTAAAAAGGCCTAATGAATCAATTATCAGTTCCAGGAAAACTCCGTTCAAAGCCACCAGAGAGGAGGCGGCCAGAAGATCTCCGAGCTCCGCGGAGAGCCAGGGAGGAGGCGGCCAGAAGACCTCCGAGCTCCGCGGAGAGCCAGGGAGGACGCTGGCCTGGAAGACCTCCGAGCTCCATGGAGAGCCAGGGAGGAGGCTGGCCTGGAAGACCTTCGAGCTCCATGGAGAGCCAGGGAGGAGGCGGCCAGAAGACCTCTGAGCTCCGCGGAGAGCCAGGGAGGAGGCCGGCCTGGAAGACCTCCGAGCTCCATGGAGAGCCAGGGAGGAGGCCGGCCTGGAAGACCTCCGAGCTCCATGGAGAGCCAGGGAGGACGCTGGCCTGGAAGACCTCCGAGCTCCATGGAGAGCCAGGGAGGAGGCCGGCCTGGAAGACCTCCGAGCTCCACGGAGAGCCAGGGAGGAGGCCGGCCTGGAAGACCTCCGAGCTCCACGGAGAGCCAGGGAGGAGGCCGGCCTGGAAGACATCCGAGCTCCATGGAGAGCCAGGGAGGATGCCGGCCTGGAAGACCTCCGAGCTCCACGGAGAGCCAGGGAGGAGGCCGGCCTGGAAGACCTCCGAGCTCCACGGAGAGCCAGGGAGGAGGGCAGCCTGGAAGACCTCCGAGCTCCATGGAGAGCCAGGGAGGATGCCGGCCTGGAAGACCTCCGAGCTCCACGGAGAGCCAGGGAGGAGGCCGGCCTGGAAGATCTCCGAGCTCCATGGAGAGCCAGGGAGGAGGGCGGCCTGGAAGACCTCCGTGCTCCGCGAAGAGCCAGGGAGGAGGGCGGCCTGGAAGCCATGGAGAGCCAGGGAGGAGGCCGGCCTGGAAGACCTCTGTGCTCCGCAAAGAGCCAGGGGTCTGGCTGCCCACATGATTGATTTGTGCCACACACGCATTCCCCCCCCCCCATTTTTCTTTGACAAAGAAAATGAAATATAAATTCATTGAAAAGTGTGTTTTGCAGTTAGCCTTTGTCATATATATATATTTTTTAAAGAAATCGTGAGAAAATTGTATTGTGAACTGAGTATTGTTAATGGCATTGCATGGTGAGTTGAGTACTGTTATCCCCAACAAAAACCATTTGCAAGTTTGAACATGCAGAAGGCTGAATCCTCCTGCAGTGTGCTGCTGTGGCCTATCTGTGTGTTTGAAGAGGCTGTCAGGGAGGCTGGCAGACACATCACAAGATGCTCTCTGGCCTCTGTGGGCTTTGATGTTAATTAGTTTGAAGTTGAAGTGTCACAAACAGAACATTAAAAATGCTAACGTTCACTCACGGACGGGAGTTTGATCCGGTGGGCTGTGTGGGTCTGCAGCAGACGAGGGCGGAGGCTAAACGCGCAGTAAAAGACAGCTGCGCGGGAGAGCCATGGAGGAGGAACCCGAGAGGGGGGCGATAATGGAGAATTTATGTTCTGAGAGGCACTCTTACCTGGCTCTCATTCTCTTAATAGCAGCGCGGCTCGACGCTAACGTGCCGCACGGCGTGAGGACCGGGCGGGGGGAGGGGGGGGGGGGGGGGGGGGGGGGGGGGGCAAGAAGCAACAGATGTATAATAAATGAGCGAAACCTTCTGGCGATATAGTGGGACGTAATCGGTCTCAGCGTTGTTAATGTTTTATGAGTTAATAGCTTTCAAACGCTTCACCAAGATACCTTCAAAATATGCTGATGTCACAGTGATGATGAGGTAAGAGGCGCTCTCAGCTGGATGATATGAGGCACCGAGCGTCGTTCTCTGACTGACAGACTGCTGACTGACAGACTGCTGACAGACTGACAGACTGCTGACTGACAGACTGCTGACTGACAGACTGCTGACTGGACAAAGTTCACTGCAGACTATGATAAGTACCTTATAGCTTATCTGGATTCATCTTGCTTTCAAAAGAGTCACATTTCAAATCACCCTGTTTCACTGTGACAGTGTTCAGTTTTACGTGACATTGTTCAGTTTTACTGTGACATTGTTCAGTTTCACTGTGACATTGTTCAGTTTCACTGTGACATTGTTCAGTTTCACTGTGACATTGTTCAGTTTCACTGTGTCATTGTTCAGTTTCACTGTGACATTGTTCAGTTTCACTGTGTCATTGTTCAGTTTCACTGTGACATTGTTCAGTTTCACTGTGTCATTGGTCAGTTTTACTGTGACATTGGTCAGTTTTACTGTGACATTGTTCAGTTTCACTGTGACATTGTTCAGTTTCACTGTGACATTGTTCAGTTTCACTGTGACATTGTTCAGTTTCACTGTGTCATTGGTCAGTTTTACTGTGACATTGGTCAGTTTTACTGTGACATTGTTCAGTTTCACTGTGACATTGTTCAGTTTCACTGTGACATTGTTCAGTTTTACTGTGACATTGTTCAGTTTCACTGTGACATTGTTCAGTTTTACTGTGACATTGTTCAGTTTCACTGTGACATTGTTCAGTTTCACTGTGACATTGTTCAGTTTCACTGTGACATTGTTCAGTTTCACTGTGACATTGTTCAGTTTCACTGTGACATTGTTCAGTTTCACTGTGACATTGTTCAGGTTCACTGTGACATTGTTCAGTTTCACTGTGACATTGTTCAGTTTTACTGTGACATTGTTCAGTTTCACTGTGACATTGTTCAGTTTCACTGTGACATTGTTCAGTTTCACTGTGACATTGTTCAGTTTTACTGTGACATTGTTCAGTTTCACTGTGACATTTATCAGTTTCACTGTGACATTGTTCAGTTTTACTGTGACATTGTTCAGTTTTACTGTGACATTGTGTCATTCTTCCTGAAATAATCGAAACTGACTACTAGAGACGATCTTGTGATGCGATCAGACCATCCGTGATGCCCGCGTCTAAAAACCAAATTGGGCGCGTAAAGTGTGTGTGTGTGGGGGGGGGGGGGGGGATTTTGAGCTCAGTCTTCATTTTGATGTCAACTACACACCTGTGAAGTTTTGTTTCTGCATCTTGCACGGTTCAATGCTATCGTGTTCACAGACAGACAGACAGACAGACAGACAGACACTATAAACACCTGGCAAAAATGGCTTTTGTGGTAGTTCCTGCTACAATAGGTGTCTCCATGCCAAATTTTGCCATGATCACATGTGTGTGTGTGTGTGTGTGGGGGGGGGGGGGGTGTGGGTGTGGGTGTGTGTGTGTGTGTGTGTGTGTGTGTGTGTGTGTGTGTGTGTGCGTGTGTGTGTGTGTAGTTTGGTAGCACTCATCTCGGGCTCGGTGCCACGAGGGGGCGCCAGGGGGCTTTGCACCCTCAGTTCAATTTTCTGCCCCCTCACTTTATTTTTTATTTTTTTTAGAATAGTTCATCTATAAAGGCCAGTTAGGCAATGTTTGTACCTGACATGTTTCCGCTGCTGTTTCTGCAGTCTTCATCAAATGTGATCAGTTTAAGTTGATGTAGGCTACCCCCTGTAAACATAGCTCTGTTGTTTCAGAATTGGCAGGGAAGCGCTATTTGCTGTGCTTTGGTTGTCACAAGGTGTAGCTATTTATTCAATCTGAACCTCACTGCATGTTGTAGTGATCATGACGTGATTAAAACACACACACACACACACACACACACACACACACACAAACACACACACAGAGAGAGAGAGAGAGAGAGAGAGAGAGAGAGAAATCAGCTGCACCCAAGCACACAGCATGCCATGAGCAGAAAGATGGAGAAAACGCATCTGATCACTTTATTTCTTTAATTTAATGAACCTGGAACTGACTGGATATTATGTTGTTGATTTTTGCAGCAATTGTTTATTCTATGACTTTTCATACAGACATATATGTTCAGAGTAATCGAGACAGGTCCCGCATTTCACGTTATGCAAAGCTCAGCTCTATTAATGCCTTAATCTGCTGCTGTGAAATTAAAAAAAAAATATTTGATTTTGAATAGTAGTCTTTCTTGTGTTGTTATTGCGCTTTTCAGAGGTTATTATGGTTAAAAAGTCCAGAAATAGGCATAGCGGGTATATAACCTATGTTTTACGAAATAAAAATATCATATAAAAAAAAAAAAAAAAAAATCAGCCCCCTCCCCAGTTATAACCGCCCCCTAAGTCATTTCATCCTGGTGCCGGCCCTGACTCAGAAGCTTGTTACCGTCACAATGACAAACCTCAGCATTATCTGGACCCACAAAACCTCCTTAACTCTGGTTGTTGTTTCCATCCTGTGGGTGGCGCCACATGCTGCTCCGCCCCCTTTGACTCATCCGCCTCGATCAGCATCTCGGAGCCGATTGGCCGCCGATGCTTTGAAGCCTCCAATTAAATCCCCCCATTCGTTCCTTCGCGGAGGTCTCCCCCCCCCGATAGGTTAATTATGCTATTACCCACTTGTTGGCGAGATTGTTTGATGAAATATGAATGTAATAAAACACACGGCCAAAGGCGATATTGAAACCGGGCCCGAGCAGCGGAGAGATTGGATCGTCTTTCACGTCGTCACGTCTGTGCCGAAGCGAAACAGAAGGACGGGCAGCTGAGTGGCTGCTGAGAGAGAGAGAGAGAGCGAGCCGGACAGACCATTCACTCCAAAATGTTATTTCTATGCAAATGAACGGGCAGAATTAGACGGAAACTGGAGACGGTTACAACTGCTGCCGGTTGCCATGGGGACTGAAATCTCATATCATCAGAGTCAAGTGGGGCGTGAAGCAGACAGCCGCGAGCCAAGAGGGCAGAGAGGAAAACGCTCGGTGTAAAAGCACCGAGGAGAAGAGGCTGCAAGGAGCCAGTTCATAAGCAGAAAACCGTATCGCCAACGGCTGTGAGAACCTCAACATGAGGAAAAACCACGGGCGTCCACATGGTGCAGCGGTAAATTCGTTGCATACCAATGCGAGGGTCGCAGGTTCGAGCCCCCGTGTTACCTCCGGCTTGGCCAGGCGTCCATAAAGGCACAGTCGGCCGTGTCTGCGAGTGGGAATCCGCATTAACGGTTTACGGTGTACGTCAGAGCGCCTGTTCGGGAAGGGGGGGGTGGAACTGGGGGGAATAGTGTGATCCTTCCACACGTTACATCGTGTTCAGTGAAAAATCCTCGGTCAGGTGAAAAGAAGCGGCGGGTGGTTAGGGTCCTGACTGACTCCACTCTCCCCCTCCTGTCTGCTCTCTGGACTTTCTATTTAACCTTTATTTAACCAGGTTGGTCCCCTTGAGACACAAATACCTCTTTTTCAAGGGAAGCCAAGATAGCAGCACGAAAGAGATACACAGTTACAGCATGAAAACAGACAAACCAGGCACAGACATGCAATAACTACAAGCAAACGCAATGTCAACGTTGATAGAAAAACAGGTGCATGCACGAAAGCAATCTGCTTCGATGTCTCTCATTAGATTTATTTTGAAAGTTCCGAGTGGAATACGTGCCTTCAGCTTGCTCTGAAGTGAGTTCCAGGCTGTAGGTGCAGACGACATGAAAGCATGTTTGTGAAGATCAGTGTGGACTGTGGGGACAGTTGGCTGGTAATAGCCGTTTGAGTGTAAACAGTAATTACTGTGGATCTAGACTAGAGTAGAACCACAGAGGTACAGTATGGAATTAATCCAAGGATGGGTTCATAGTTCTCCTCCATGTGGAGTCTGAAAGATCAACAACCATCTATATTATAATTGAGGTTCTGTCTGTCTGTCTGTTGTCCTTGGCATATCTTGAGAAACCGTATCGACTTCAAACTCGGGCAGTGCGCTTAGGGCACGCATGGGCAAAATGGGCGCCATTCGGCCCTCAGGAAAATCTGGTAGCGAGGAATTTTTTTTGTGGCCCTCTCTATCATCAAAGTTGCCCATCCATGGGTTACGGCATGACAATATGTGTTGGGCCCCGGCAACAATCTGGGTTTCTCATGTGGCCCCCCATGAACAATAGTTGCCCACCCCTGGCTTAGGGGGACCTGGGTGGAGTGCAGTGCCGAACATCTGACATGCACATTGTCATACCACCACCTGCTGGCAACACAAAAATGTGGTTTATCTCAAGAACCGGTCATCCGATTGACTTCAAATGCAGTGTTTTGGTAGAGTTGCGTTCCGTCCCCGTGCCTGCCTGAAGCGTTCCCCCAGACCACGCTTTTCAAGTGGACCCGGGAATGGTTGGCTGTTCCGTGCCCGGATCAAACAAACCCGGTGCCAAAGTGTGCTCGGAAACCGCCCTGGCCCCCCGATGTGAAACCACCCGTACGCCACGTTCACACACACGCCTAGAGCGACGCTTAAAGCAACGCCTAAAATTTAGGCGTCCTTGTTAACAGACGAGAGCGTTCACACATACCGCTGCCACGCTGTGCTGAAGCCACGCTCGTGCTGTGCCTACGCTGCGCTGCATTTATCGTTTAGGCGTCTGTTCTATTTTTCAGCTCTAGGCGCGCTGAACTGTCAAGCTGGCTGTTGTTTCTGGTGGACTTGGGCCATATTTTCTACCGAGTTTGCCCAAAAGGGAGGGTGGAGCGCGAATTAACGAGTGCATAGTAGGAGAGCTGTCCTTCATGTGTTTCTCTATTAACGTCTTTTCTGTCAGATGTATATATACCCCCCCTGTCTCAATGCATGTATCACTCATGGTGTTGATGACTCATAGTCACATGATTACCCGAGGGAAAATAACAATTACAGCGGGCCAAGAAATAGACAGACATCCTCACTTGCACATTACAATAAAAAAGAGGACTCACCCATGCTATAAATCAGATCTGAAAAGTGTAAAAAAACCGCTGCTCATGTGTTCAGCGTAGCGCAGAGCGTGGCGTCCTGTGTGAACGAAAATAGGCGCCAGGCGTGCATGAAGCAATGCCTATATGCGTAGGCATAGGCGTAGGCATAGGCGTAGGCATAGGTGTAGGCATAGGCGTAGGCATAGGCGTAGGCATAGGCGTAGGCATAGGTGTAGGCATAGGCGTAGGCGTGTGTGTGAACCGGCCGTTATGCTCTGGAGTGAAATCTCTCTATGCTCCTGGTATTCCACTCAAACACCAGACCAGAGATGCTGGGAACTGGGACTGAGTGTGCTGTTCCCCCTCTCTGGTTGTGGGGACTTAGGCTCTGGAGCGAAATGTTTCAAACAGCAGAGAGGCTGAGGAGCGCACTGACTGACTGTGGACAAGTGTCTCAAACAGCAGAGAGGCTGAGGGTTAGGGTTAGGCACTGACTGTCTCAAACAGCAGAGAGGCTGAGGGTTAGGGTTAGGCACTGACTGTCTCAAACAGCAGAGAGGCTGAGGGTTAGGGTTAGGCACTGACTGTCTCAAACAGCAGAGAGGCTGAGGGTTAGGGTTAGGCACTGACTGTCTCAAACAGCAGAGAGGCTGAGGGTTAGGGTTAGGCACTGACTGTCTCAAACAGCAGAGAGGCTGAGGGTTAGGGTTAGGCACTGACTGACTGTGGACAAGTGTCTCAAACAGCAGAGAGGCTGAGGGTTAGGGTTAGGCACTGACTGACTGTGGACAAGTGTCTCAAACAGCAGAGAGGCTGAGGGTTAGGGTTAGGCACTGACTGTCTCAAACAGCAGATAGGCTGAGGGTTAGGGTTAGGCACTGACTGACTGTGGACAAGTGTCTCAAACAGCAGAGAGGCTGAGGGTTAGCGTTAGGCACTGACTGTCTCAAACAGCAGAGAGGCTGAGGGTTAGGGTTAGGCACTGACTGTCTCAAACAGCAGAGAGACTGAGGGTTAGGGTTAGGCACTGACTGTCTCAAACAGCAGAGAGACTGAGGGTTAGGGTTAGGCACTGACTGTCTCAAACAGCAGAGAGGCTGAGGGTTAGGGTTAGGCACTGACTGTCTCAAACAGCAGAGAGGCTGAGGGTTAGGGTTAGGCACTGACTGTCTCAAACAGCAGAGAGACTGAGGGTTAGGGTTAGGCACTGACTGTCTCAAACAGCAGAGAGGCTGAGGGTTAGCGTTAGGCACTGACTGTCTCAAACAGCAGAGAGGCTGAGGGTTAGGGTTAGGCACTGACTGTCTCAAACAGCAGAGAGACTGAGGGTTAGGGTTAGGCACTGACTGTCTCAAACAGCAGAGAGGCTGAGGGTTAGGGTTACGCACTGACTGTCTCAAACAGCAGAGAGGCTGAGGGTTAGGGTTAGGCACTGACTGTCTCAAACAGCAGAGAGACTGAGGGTTAGGGTTAGGCACTGACTGTCTCAAACAGCAGAGAGGCTGAGGGTTAGGGTTAGCCACTGACTGTCTCAAACAGCAGAGAGACTGAGGGTTAGGGTTAGGCACTGACTGTCTCAAACAGCAGAGAGGCTGAGGGTTAGGGTTAGGCACTGACTGACTGTGGACACGTGTCTCAAACAGCAGAGAGGCTGAGGGTTAGGGTTAGGCACTGACTGACTCAAACAGCAGAGAGGCTGAGGGTTAGGGTTAGGCACTGACTGACTGTGGACAAGTGTCTCAAACAGCAGAGAGGCTGAGGGTTAGGGTTAGGCACTGACTGACTGTGGACAAGTGTCTCAAACAGCAGAGAGGCTGAGGGTTAGGGTTAGGCACTGACTGTCTCAAACAGCAGAGAGGCTGAGGGTTAGGGTTAGGCACTGACTGACTGTGGACAAGTGTCTCAAACAGCAGAGAGGCTGAGGGTTAGGGTTAGGCACTGACTGTCTCAAACAGCAGAGAGGCTGAGGGTTAGGGTTAGGCACTGACTGACTGTGGACAAGTCGACCGCCTGAAAGCCTTTAATCTCATAAGAAGTGGGCCCGCTGGCTGGGAGCGCTGCCCGGGAACGCAGAATACGATTTTAAGAGCTTTCTGGATCCTCCATCCCGTTATCACATGTGCCATGTGCTGCTATATAGGGCTGAGAGGAGCGGCTGGCAGGAAACCAGAGATGGGAAGTAACTAAGTACAAATACTTTGTTACTGTACTTTAGGATTTTTTGGGGGGAGGGGGGGGGGGGTTCAGGTATCTTACTGAATATTGACTTTTTCTGGCACCTTTTTTTACTTTCCCTACATTTTAATACAAATGTCTATGTACTTTCTACTCCTTACATTTTCAAAACATGCTATTATTATTAGGGGTTCAAGCCCTGAAGGGGCTGAAACCCTATTGTTTTTGTGCCGGTTTATTATTATTCTTGTTCATCTGCCCCGACGCAAATTCCTGTGAGTTGGTAAATGGCAGAGACCTGAAATTTGGCACAATGACAGATATTGGTGGCTGGTTTCTGCTCAAATTTTTTTTCCGAACCGGCCTGAAGGTGGCGCTATAATTAGAGGTTTTACGTTAAAGGCCATAACTTCCACGCCGTTTGTCTGATTTTCAAACTTTTTTTTCCCAGATGTTCAGGTGAACCTGCTCTACAAATTTGCCTCAATATCAAGGAGGATGTCCTAGTCAAAATCAGAAGTTTTGTCATCTGCGCAAGGCTTAAGCCCCTGCTATGAAATGTAACGTTTGTTTGTTTGTCATCTCATGTTCTCCCAGCTTTCACCATTATACGTGCACCTTTGTGTGGAAAAACCATATCACACAAATTATAAGTCAAATATAGTCTCATACATCTTAAAACATGTTTGGAGGGGATTTTTTTTTTAGTTTTAATAGTCTTCAAATTATTAATATGACATGAGGTTCAGTTAGCTTTGGACTGAAGCAGCCAGTAAATACGTTTTACTCTTCAGAGCCCGTACTTTTATTTAAACTTTTACTTGAGTAAACCAGTTGAATGAGTACTTTTTTGCACAAGTAACTGTAGGTTTCTACTTAAGTAAAGATTGTGTCTACTTTTCCCATCTCTGCAGGAGACCCCATGGCATCACAGGCTGAGAGCACGGGGAGGGGCGGGCCTTTGTGCCGCGCGCATTTTTTGCAGCATTTCAGCTAAATAAGACAACAGTAAATATTTAATGTTACGAATCTCCTCTGGAATAATCCAGCTTTTGTTTTGACATGCATTCCCCAGCTGTAATGAATATTAAATGAGCTGTCGCAGAAGCATCCAATCTGAAGCGGGAGGGGGCAGGGGGCAGGGTCACGGGACACCGTCTCTGTGGGACGCAGCACGGACGCCACACGCACGGCAGCAGATGCATGGATACAGCCCACATGAAGAGACACAGAAAACAACATGGCTGCCTCCGTCTGAGCTCCTGTGGGATATAATGACATCTTAACATCGTCTCCTGCTGATGGTCAGTGGAAATCTCCACTCTCCAACCTCTCCAGTATTAAAAGTATGATAGTAAAGTATAAGTGAATGAATACATAAATAAACATGCCAGGGTTCCCACACCGTCTTAAACATCTAATTCAAGGACTTTCCAGGCCCAATTCCCTCCGATGAAGAACCCAACAGGGCATAGTCTGAGACACAGATCAAGGTTACTGTTTCAACACTGAGAATGTATAATAAGAACAGGCAGGCGTTACACAACTCACAGACACAAATATTAAAAGAGAGAAAGGCTTGAATTTCTGAACACGTCTCAACTTACTAACACTGAGTAAAAATAAATTGTATCAAAACATTGCACATTGCATTCCGGGATTGTTTTCGCCATATTGGTTCTAATGCCTCTTTTGTTTACGTCGGTATCTCATTCATCTTGGCTACAAGAAAAACATGGGAAATCGACAGTGTTGGAGTTATGAGGCTCTGATAAAAAAGATAATAATACAAAAAAAAAATCCCTGTTTTGTTTTTCCATTTTCCAAATTGCAGTCTGCCCTGAAACATTTTCAGTATGCAGCCCAAACCCCCAAAAAGCTCCAAAAGTGGGCGGGCTGGTTCCTGGCGTGTCACCTTCTCTCTGAAGGTGCCCACCTTGGCAGAGAGAAGGTGACACGGAGGAAAGCAGCCGGGTTAAAAACGGCAACAACCACCGCATCATGTTGCTGAAGCTAATTAGCCGCTTCCCAAAAAAGGCTAATATTGACCGTGAGGAATGTCGGTCCCGCGGCGGCCCGGGTGATGGATGAATGACACCGGCTCCCCGCGGCAATGGCAGCTAGCGAGCGAGCGGGCGAGCGAGCCGGCCAGAGGACTGAGAGACGGGCGGACGGTCACACTGTGGCCGCGTGGTGCTGGGCGGGGTGGTGTGGGGAGAGGGGGGTGAGATGGTAAACAGGTCTGTAGGACAGCAATGGCCTCTGGTCCTCTCTCTCTCTCTCTCTCTCTCTCTCTCTCTCTCTCTCTCTCTCTCTCTCTCTCTCTCTCTCTCTCTCTCTCTCTCTCTCTCTCTCGTCTCCTGAATGTATGTAGCACACAGACAGACCATACAATAACCCTATTCACACCATGTCTGTGTAAGAAAGTCTAATCTATGTTGTGAACGAGAAAAACACTTTCAATATGGCTGTTCTAAGCCCTCGTTCACACAGGACGCAGAACCTAAGCAAAGCTGAAGCTTGAAGCAGCACAAGCTGAACGTACGCCTTACTGTTCACACAAGACGCCTTCTCTTTTCCTCTCAGCGCCTACTCTCGCGCCTTGAAGCCGCCCACAACTCCCATTGACTTCATGGCTCACGGCTTCACGCGTCACGCTTGGAAAATCGGCGTCAATCCAGAGTGATCGCTTGAGCGTGGCGTGAGCGTGGCTTGAGCGTGGCGTGAGCGTGGCTTCAGCGTGGCGCGCGCGGGTGGTGTGAACGGCCTCGCCTGTTAACAAGGACGCCTAAATGAAACATGTGGGTTCAGCGTAGGTACAGCTTCGGTTGAGCGTTGCTTCGGCGTCCTGTGTGAACGGGGGCTAACTAAAGGTGTTATCTAAGTGAACGCCAAGATACTTGTACTGTAGGAGCGGACCTGATTGATTGGTTTGTCATGAATAAGCACTGGGCTATGACCCCCCAGTGACCTAAGGGTCGAAAACATCTCCTCCTCATAACCCCCCCCCCCCACCACACACACACACACACACACACACACACACACACACACACACACACACACACACACACACACATTTAGAATGAGGCGGTTGGCATCACACCACTGCACAACGCTCTCTATTTCTCTGAAATAGGCAGAAGGGCTTGTGTCCTTGAAGGCTGAGGTTAGCAGTATCGTCTGAAAAATGTAAACATGTGGTTAGTAGGGGGGCTGTCCATACAGTCATTTGTCTACAATGTAATTAAAAGAACTGAGCTGACGATACCCTGAGGGACACCTGTGCTGATTGATTTGGATTCTGACAGGATATTGTTGACTCTGTAGGACTTAACAATAAAAGGGTTGGCATCATCTGTTTCAGTTTGGGTACAACAGATGGGGCTGAAGCATAGAACTTAGAAGCAGAGCTACACGTCAGGCAGCTCTGTCTGCTTCAATGTGTTTTAAGCTCCATGCTAAACTTATAGGTGTTTTTGTCTAAGTGTCTAATGGATCATGTTCTTTTTCAAATGTTCTATGAGTGTCTGTTATAATATTATAGAAACACATTATCTCATTCTGTGCTATGCTATTTGCGTAAGCTACAGCCGGAAACAATTCACAGATGTCCCTCTGCAGCTTAGCCGCACGGAATAGCCACATTAGCCTTTAGAATTCTCAACAACCGGGCAACACATTTCAACATGGCTGGCACCGTTTGAAATCAGCGTCACTTGTAGCCTATAGGCTACTTGCTAACCAGCTAGTGTTTCAGTCACATCAGTGGCATTTTGACCGGCATAGCTTAGTAGGCTACAACAGCAGGCAGCGAGCTTACCTAACGTAGCTAACAGCGTGCTAGCTAGTTAACATGCTAGGCATGCTATTGGGCTACGATTATTGATCAGCTCTGTACAATTTTCAAACGCGCTTTGCAGCTGGGTGCGATGACTTGCTTGCTGGGACTGAATAATGAGCTCCCTGCTAAACGATGTGTGGTTCCATTTAGAGGGAGCACTTTTAGTCGTTCAGCTTTCTCTGTCCGAGCCACACAGTACTGGAACAGTCTGCCTCTCAATTTAAGGAGCTGCCCAACATTTGGACTATTTAAAAATAGTTAAAAAAATTGGCTTAATGAACACCAGAGTTGTACTCATTTCTAAATCCCCTGTGCACCACTGTCATCTATCTACTGTATGTGTGGACATTGCTCTCACTCTGTATTTTTAATCCCACATTGTTTCTAACCCATCGCTTTGTTTTTCATCATAATTGCTATATTGTTGACTTGATATTGTTTTATTGTTATACTGTGACCTGTTGACCATATTGTTAACTTGTCCAGGGACTACAGATGCAAATTAGCCTCTTGGCTCAATCTGACACATTTACACTGTAGTGTGAACTAAAGTGTGGATTGATGTGTATTGTCCCTGTCAAATAAATCTTAAATAAAATAAATAAAATAAGTTCCGGAGCAAAGACCTTCTACATATTCTCCTGCATGCTGCTCAGAAGTGTATCCTAGTCATGTGGATTACTGACAAAGCGCCCACTCTGGATCAGTGGTTGAACACGGTGACGAGCATCATCCATCTCCAAGCTTTCTCCACTGCCTTAAAGGATAAACCCTTTGTGTTCGACCAGATCTGGGACCCCTTCTTTAAATACCTGGGACTGGCTAAATCTCAAACGATGAAGTCTGGCATTTCTGTCTGTCAGTATTTTGCATTGGTATATTTATTTTGTCTGTGCATTGTTGTTTTTGTCTGCTTTGCAGAAAAGCTCAATGAAAATACTTCTTAAAAGAAACATGCTAGGCAGCTAGCCAGGTCGGCATGTCTGGGCCCCAGACAGGACATACAGCAGCGGTGAAGGTCGTCTGCGTAGATGCAGCCGTAGTTGCAGACACGGCAGAGCTGGACGCCTGGAGGACGGCGGCCCTGGTGAAGCTTCCCTAGGTCATCTAGCTTCCTTCATGTTGCTTAGCTGCTTCAGTCTTACTGCTATGCGTGAAGAACATTTTGGGAGCAGATAACAGGTTGCGTGCAGTGTATGTGCGTGCGTGCAGTGTATGTGTATATATATATATATATATACTGTAAATGCGGACCTGAAGGAGGAGCCACTGTCCAGTAAGTGGCGTGAGAGAAAGTCTTCAGCATGCACGTGTGGTATGGATGAGCTAATAGGGCGAAGCCTATAATGAAGTAGAACAAATTGACATACGCATGACTATAGTTCATGCAATCTTGCCATTTTAGCAAATAACTGGAACTGTTTTGACGATTGAAAGGAGCGATGGAGATCATTAAATCATGAGGATTTTTCCCATTGACTTCTATACAATCAGACAGCCTGCAGCCTATGTGGAGCCGCCCCCCTGCTGGCCATTAGAAATAACGCAGGTTTAATGCACTTGTGCAGTGGCCTCACTGTTCCCCGCCGCTGAGGCCGGCCCTTGATTCCTCCTCTAATGTTCAGCTGGTTGTAACAGCGGCTCTGATCCATTTACATCTAAAACAAAGTGTCTGTTTGAGGTCAAACTCTGTCTGCTGTACGAGCAGCTCGCTCCGACTGCCGGAGCGGGAGACATTAGCATATCAATTCAGCCAAACTCATTCACCTCTCCTCCCGGTCCTCCCTCTCTCTCTCTCTCTCTCTCAGTTGATTATGTAGCACTCTCTCTCACTCCAGCAGACAGGCCTAATTTGCTCTCTTTCACAGCCAATCCAGAGGGTATTTGTTTAGTTTTCAGAGAGAGCCTCTTCACATTACGCCACGTCAGAGTCTCGCTGCTGCAATCTCAACTCAGTCACTCCCCCGCGCGCTCGCATTAGCCGGGGCGCGGCGCTCCTGAACACACGCCCCCGCGCTCGCATTAGCCGGAGCGCGGCGCTCCTGAACACACGCCCCCGCGCTCGCATTAGCCGGAGCGCGGCGCTCCTGAACACGGTGGCCCCATTCGCCACACTGGGCCCGGCCCGCATGGCTCTTTGAAGAGCAGCAAAGGAGAATTCCATACTTGTACGCTAAAGGCTTCTAAACGGTGCGATATGGGCGAGCGGTGCGGCCCATCGTCCGCTCCAGTCTGACGGAGCTCGGAGCAAAAAAGGCATCAATAAACAATGAGGATTGGATGTGAGGAGAGACGGGAAGACCTCTTCATTAGCCGCCGCGGTGACACCCTCCGCTAACCCTTTTATCTGAGATGACTCGCTCTCCCCGTCGCCAGCCCGCCCGCCCGGCCGACCCGTCCGTCTCGCCCACCCGGCGCCTTTCATGTCTTAAATCCACACTCCTGTTCGCCCGTGTGTCACCTCCAGTCATTTTGCAGCTTCTTCAAACTCTCGCTCTCAATTACCTCCTCTGTAGGCTGCGGGATTCAAACGAGCAATGAGAGTTAACTCCAAAATGTGTCTGGCATATTATCCTCCTGGACACATAACAGGTGGGGGAGACGGCCCGCCGGAGCCAATTAAAGGCAGCGAGTGGTCCCTCTTGAAGTGGTTATGGTGGTGCCCTCCACACCTCTGGGCTGTGTGATATCAGCCGTTTGATGGGACCAGTGCAGTCAGCTGATCTCAGCTCAGCTCCGGCATGTTGGAGGATAGCGTCACATTCAGAAGGCTTTACTGAACTGGCTCCGGCTTGGGTCGGGCGTCCCTATACAGGCACAAATTGGCCGTGTCTGCGGGTGGGAAGCCCGATTAAAGGGTGTCCTGAATGATTGGTCTCATGTTGAGCTACGGCTGGTGGCCATGTTGGAAAATGGTCATAAAAATGCCAATCTGCAATGCCGCAATATCCAGATGTCTTCTACATCTATTTCTGTGCCAAATGTGGCACTTTTATCACAATATGAACAATAGCCGCACTAATAGGCATAATGTACACACATAATAATACCAATTACTGTGTGCAAAAGTCCATCTCATTTTGAGTATTTTTATTTGGGTCTCAGGCTTACTTGATCTATATTATGTCTGGTATTGCATGTGGGTCCAATGGGATGGGAAATGTCGACAAATCTGTGGTGGCCATTTTGAAAAATGTCTGCCACGGTGACCAGGGGGCAAATTTGCGATGGCCCAATATCCAGTTTTGTTCAGAATATATCTATGAACACATCTGCAAAATGTGGTGGTTGTATCACAAAATGAATGATAGGTTAGCTATCACTATTAATAGCCTACTCTTGTACCCAAGCCTTTTCCAGACTTAACACATTCAGTGCCAGCGACGCCATATGGCGTCATTAGAAATTTACCGTACAGTGCCAGCGACGCCAAATGGCGTCATAACTCGATTTTTTTTTTTCGACGGGGGGGTGTCGATCTATGCCTCTTACATCGCCTCTTACAATATTCAGAGGTATTGAATGTGTCTAACCTATTTTACAGAACCCTTAGGTGGCGACAGCGCTCTCCAGATGAGAGAACGTGGAGTGAAACACACAGAAGAAGTCATTGGGGGGAAGGAAATCGCATCGCATCCGTCCGTATGCAGCGGCTTCATTGAAGCAACGTTTAGCTGTGCCCCTGCAGCAGCCAATCTGCTATCACAATTGAGCACCTCGATGTCCGCTGCAACAGCCTTCGTGTCCGCTGCAACACATGATCAGCCGTGGATTTGTTATTATTCTCAACTCGAAGCATGGGAGCTGGTACACGCGGCTGTAAAAAAGCAGGATCTAGCAGACTTTTTCAGTGCTGAGCACAGGCAGAGAAAACGAGAAAACAGCAGAGCAGAGAGACACTCCTCCCACAACGGGGGGGGGGGGGAGGAGGAGGGGGGGGAGGTGGGCACGCAGAGCCAAGTACACAACACAGACCCAGACAGCAGGACAGGGTTGGCAAACGCAAGCCAGAATATCCGATGCCCACCAGCAGCAAAAGATCAGCAAGAAGCTGCAACCAGCAGCGCATGCAGGCGCCAGCGCTGCTGGTTTCAGCAAAAAATATTATTCTTCCAAACAAAATTCCCTTGCCTTCACTGTTTTATTGAAGGAAATTATTTTTGAGGTGTGACTACATCAGAAAATTAGCTTCAGAGTCAGTGATGTGCTTGAAATGTTTAATTTCACAAAAGGCTCATTATCTCAGCTCGTAGAAAAAAAGCTCTTTTTTTCGTTCAATCAAGCTATCTTCTCCGGCTCATAACTAAAGAACGGAAAATGGGATCAATAAACTTTTTTTTGCAGGTGATAGAAGAGAGTCTCATCGTTATTTGTGCGTGTTCAGTGTTTACATAGTAATTATTAAAGAAATTATATGACTGTTTTAAAATGCATTGCGGCCTATGTGGCACAGCAAGCAACCTTTTGCCCAAGGGCCGTGGCACTGAAAGTGTTAAAGTCCCTGGAAACCAGAAATATTTTATTATTATTTAGCATTTTGAGTTCATCACATCACAGGGGCCTATGTTAATAAGCCACCAGCCAAATTTGAACGATGATGAACGTCGCAAAGTATATAAATTTAGGTTTGACAGCCATGGCAAAAGTAATGAGAATCAATTCTTTTTTTGAGTGTATTTTCTCCCGCGGACTGTGTGGGCGTGTCCCGTCTGCAGCAGGGAAAATTCTCTGTCTCTCTCTCTCGAAGGAGAAGAGAGAAAGAGAGAGATGGTGTGTGTGTGTGTGTGTGTGTGTGTGTGTGTGTGTGTGTGTGTGTGTTCGCGCATTGCCCCGCTCATAGCGTACTGACCGACGGTCATCTGTCTATCTATCTTATCTGTCTGCACGCGCGCACACACACACCACACACACAGCACACAGCAGCGCTGTGCCCTCGCAGGCAGAGTAGAGAGCTCTCCCTCTCAAGGTTCCTACACACCGCCGACGAGTAACGATAGAAGAAGATAGAAGTAGTGATAAACTCGCAGATAGACAGATATACAGACAGATAGACAGATAGATAGATAGATAGATAGATAGATAGATGTTGGTTCTTAAAAGAGCCTTTGTGTTGACACAATGCGTAGTTAGCTAGCTGCAAAAAGGTGTGGGACCACTAGAACTCTGAAGAGAGATGGAGGCAGAATTGCGCGTGTACAAAGGTTATATAGAGCTTATGACGTCATAAGCTCCTGCATTTTAGCACCTCGCGCACTGCTGTCTTCAATGAGGAAGTATCTTGTAGAATCTTGTAGAAAAGTGTCGATTTTAAGGCTTTGGGTTGAAAGTAATGTATAATAATTTCGGAGACACACAATTACTAACATAAGATCCTAAATAACATAGTTAGAACGTTTTTGTGGATTTTGGTTTCCAGGGACTTTAAAACTCTTTATATAAGGGTGTTTCGAAATGTGATGGAGAGAAGGGACGGGGAAATAGTCTTCTGGAACCAAAGCTATATCACGAGTGTCACATGACTGTTGAGCTCTACTTGAGTGGAGCAGATCTTTATTTGGGAGATTTTTTCTTTACAGGAAATTTGTCTTTTCTAGTTCACCTTTACCTCAGAGTTTAGTGAGATCTGACTTATATTAGGAAAACACTCATTCTGGACTTTACATCCAGTAACTGATAATAAAACTCATCATGACCAAACCATGACGATATGAAGCCATCAGTTTATTTACAAGGACCGTGATCAAACTGGTTGTTGTTCATTTTGGAGCATGCACAAAATCTTGATTGTTGTCAAAAGTATTTTTTGTATTTTTGCTTGCGTCACTTTCTCATGAAGAACTGGAATTGAAGAAATTGGATCTAGAGCTGCAAAGATTAGTTGACAGAAAAGTAATCAGCAACTATTATTTTTGTTTGATTAATCTTTTCGATTTTTATTTTTTTAAAGGACGTCATCTTGGGCTTTGGGGTGAAAAGTGTTTGACATTTTTCACCATTTTGTGACATTTCATAGACCAAACGACTAATTGAATAGACAGATTAACCGTTAACGAAAACAATCGTTAGTTGCAGCCCTAATTGGCTGAAATCGATTTAAATACTTGCACTTCTTCTGGACCTCTCTCTCTCTCTCTGTCTCTGTCTCTGTCTCTCTCTGGACCCTGCAGTTTCAGTTAGTTTGCAGAGATGCGGCAATCAACACTTTGTACAGGTGACGACTACGAGTGGGTCAGAGAACATCTCACCTCGTCTGAAGGAATGATCACAAAGTCATGAGCTCAATTAGACACTCTTCTTCTGATTAAATCACTAAAATGCAAACTATTAAATCATATAAATTAGGTTCCACAAGTTTTCAGACCAACACAAAAAACCCACAGTGGGGAGAAAAAAATCTATGACCGTTTTTAGTCGTTCTGCTAACTGTATTATTCATGTAACTTTTTATTCACCAAGCTCATCTGTCATTAAAAGCATAACCATAAAAGCCATGGTTATTAGCATTAGCACAGGTGCATGTGATGGGCCTTAACATTCACCACCAACGCACCTCCGCTGCCATGAAGCACCAGCGCATCTGAGGAGCTGAGAGCATGGGACATCTGCACGCCTCTCCGCTCCTCCTCACTCCTCCACTTGTTCCTCTCCTCTCCTCTCCTCTCCTCCTCCCTTCTCATCTCCTCTTCACCTCCTCTCGCCGCTCCTCCTCTATTCTTTTGGTATCCTATCCTCTTCCTCTCTCCTCCTCATCCTCTCTCTCCTCATTCCTCATCTCCTCCTCCTCAGAGCCGGAGGGAAAGCATCAGTGAGGTCCTCTGCAGCCATATGCTGCTTTAACCGCTGCCTCTCTTCAGGACGAGGCGCGGTGCGGCGAGAGAGCTCATTAACAGAGGCATCTAACATGTGTTCAGGACCACCCCTCCCCCCAAGCGCCAATTACTAACTCCCCCCCCCCCCTCCAAACTGCTGACCACCATCCCTTGCTGTTGTTGCTTCCTCCTCGCTGGCATGTTGAAGACTGGCTGTCGCTGCCGCAAATCAGCCGCAGTGTGACGACAGCGCGCCGAAAAGCCACATCTGCAAAAAGTTGGGGACTCTACCCCCTCACCCCCCCCCCCCATCCCCATCCCCCGCCCCCGGCCCAGACAGAGCCAATCCTCATTAGTGCAAAGCAATCAGACGGCTTCTGAGATGGATGGTGAGAGGCGCCATTCCACCAACACTCCCCCCACTCCCGCCCCCGTTTCCATGGTTTCCCCTCTGCAAAACTCTGACTGCAGTTCAGAAGTTCAGTCATTCAGTTGTTAGATGCTATTTAAATGCACTTTGTTATTCATGTGTTGTCAGTTTTTCTTCCTTCTCCCATTTTCTCGTCTTGTACTCAATTCCGCCTGCTGTCACGGCCATTGCTGCACCCCCTCTGCCGATCTGGATCTGGAGTTGCAGATCGGAGGAGGAAGCGTGTGCGCATGCTTCCTCCGATCCATGTGCAGGACGTAACACGTCACGCTCCCCCCCCCCCCCCTCCCCCTCCCCCCTCCCCTCAACAGGCAACTCGACCGACCAGAGGAGGCGCTAGTGCAGTGACCAGGATTGTATCATTGTACCTGCATGGGATACTTGAACATTTGCTTATTGGGAAGGCTTATAGACTACTCAAGGTCATTAGCCTCTGGGCTTAGAGCCTACTCAAGGTCATTAGCCTGTGGGCTTAGAGCCTACTCAAGGTCATTAGCATCTGGGGCTCTGGCTGCAGCTGCGGTGTGTGGTGGTGGAGCTGCGGTGTGTGGTGGATTTTTGTTAAGTCTTTCCTAACTAGGTCTGACGATCAGAAACCGGATAACACTCTGAAGTTGTCCATATTTCCAAGTCCTTAAGTACGGGTTACTACTAGTTACTCCCAACACTGCCTTTCAGTGACAGATGTGGACGGAGAGTGGCGTCTCCCTCGGAGCCGGAGGTGCTTGTGATGCAGACGACAGCCAAGCGCCGTGGAGACCATCAAAGCGGTGACCTTTGACCCCGACACCATGTTTTCCTCAGAGTGCAGCAGGTGAACACAGATGGACATGCTGTTCTGAATAAGCTAAGCCCACTGGAGCTGCACATCATAACAACATGTTTAAGTTAACAGAAGACAGGACTGCAGCTCAGCACACATAGAATAAAAAACATGTGCAAACATATGAATTCAAACCACATGTTTTTTATACATTAGATTTGATGTGAACTTAGAATTCCCCATTCCCCCATGTGAAAATGACATTTCATCTGTGATTTGCATGTGTAAAGGATGTTGCCATGATGTCAGGTGAAAACAACCAATTTTCATATGAATTTCAATTTAAGAAGTAAACAATCATAAGTAAAAACTCTTCTGTATATTAAGTGAAAATATAATCATGTGGGTTTTCAGCAGTGACCTCTTTGTAAGGGTATTGAATCCTTTATAGCTGGTTTGCAGTAAAAGTGTTCAGTCACTGTAGTTCACTATACTGCTGCAAAATGCTGCAAAACTCCACTGAAGTCTTTCACCATACTGCTGCAAAATGCTGCAAAACTCCACTGAAGTCTTTCACCATACTGCTGCAAAATGCTGCAAAACTCCACTGAAGTCTTTTACCATACTGCTGCAAAATGCTGCAAAACTCCACTGAAGTCTTTCACCATACTGCTGCAAAATGCTGCAAAACTCCACTGAAGTCTTTCACCATACTGCTGCAAAATGCTGCAAAATGCTGCAAAACTCCACTGAAGTCTTTCACCATACTGCTGCAAAATGTTGCAAAACTCAACTGAAGTATTTCACCATACTGCTGCAAAATGCTGCAAAACTCAACTGAAGTATTTCACCATACTGCTGCAAAATGTTGCAAAACTCAACTGAAGTATTTTACCATACTGCTGCAAAATGCTGCAAAACTCCACTAAAGTCTTTTACCATACTGCTGCAAAATGCTGCAAAACTCCACTAAAGTCTTTTACCATACTGCTGCAAAATGTTGCAAAACTCAACTGAAGTCTTTCACCATACTGCTGCAAAATAGGGGTGTCACGATACACTCAGTTCACGATACGATACGTATCACGATACTGGGTTCACGATAACGATACGATACGATACGATTTTAACAATATTTTTTTAAACTTGAATAATGACAATATATGACTGGAAAAGTAGTATTTTATTTGAAATGCACAAATACAAAACATGCTGTTGTGGGAAATTGTTATTACAATAACAACTAGAAAAAACATGAGATTGGAGATAAGGCTTATCTTGAAATAGAATGAGTTACACCGTCACTTAGATTTACTTTGAACTAAAAGGTTTCTCAGCAGTATAAATTCTCATTATGCATCTTCAGTTTTTCTTCAAACTCAAACAACAAGACTTTTCTTAGTCTATTTTTTATGCATCTTCAATTTTTCCTGTCAAGTAAACAGTTTTGCCAGAAACTCAATTGAATGGTTTCTCTCCTGTATAACTTCTCATGTGTCTCTTCAGAGACTTGTTCAACTGAACTACTTTCCACACATTGAACTTCAACAAACAAAGACGTTTCTTTGTCTATTTTTGAAAAAAAAAAAAAATGTTTTTTTTTTTTTTTTTTTTTTTTTTTCACGATATGAGATTTCATCTCAACGATACATATCGTGACGTTTTACTATCGCGAAATTTCGTGGGACGATATATTGTGACACCCCTACTGCAAAATGCTGCAAAACTCCACTGAAGTCTTTCACCATACTGCTGCAAAATGTTGCAAAACTCAACTGAAGTATTTCACCATACTGCTGCAAAATGCTGCAAAACTCAACTGAAGTATTTCACCATACTGCTGCAAAATGTTGCAAAACTCAACTGAAGTATTTTACCATACTGCTGCAAAATGCTGCAAAACTCCACTGAAGTCTTTTACCATACTGCTGCAAAATGTTGCAAAACTCAACTGAAGTCTTTCACCATACTGCTGCAAAATGCTGCAAAACTCCACTGAAGTCTTTTACCATACTGCTGCAAAATGCTGCAAAACTCCACTGAAGTCTTTCACCATACTGCTGCAAAATGTTGCAAAACTCAACTGAAGTATTTCACCATACTGCTGCAAAATGCTGCAAAACTCAACTGAAGTATTTCACCATACTGCTGCAAAATGTTGCAAAACTCAACTGAAGTATTTTACCATACTGCTGCAAAATGCTGCAAAACTCCACTGAAGTATTTCACCATACTGCTGCAAAATGTTGCAAAACTCAACTGAAGTATTTCACCATACTGCTGCAAAATGTTGCAAAACTCAACTGAAGTATTTCACCATACTGCTGCAAAATGCTGCAAAACTCCACTGAAGTCTTTCACCATACTGCTGCAAAATGTTGCAAAACTCAACTGAAGTATTTCACCATACTGCTGCAAAATGCTGCAAAACTCCACTGAAGTCTTTCACCATACTGCTGCAAAATGTTGCAAAACTCCACTGAAGTCTTTCACCATACTGCTGCAAAATGCTGCAAAACTCCACTGAAGTCTTTCACCATACTGCTGTAAAATGCTGCAAAACTCCACTGAAGTCTTTCACCATACTGCTGCAAAATGCTGCAAAACTCCACTGAAGTCTTTCACCATACTGCTGCAAAATGCTGCAAAACTCAACTGAAGTCTTTCACCATACTGCTGTAAAATGCTGCAAAACTCAACTGAAGTCTTTCACCATACTGCTGCAAAATGTTGCAAAACTCCACTGAAGTCTTTCACCATACTGCTGCAAAATGCTGCAAAACTCCACTGAAGTCTTTCACCATACTGCTGCAAAATGTTGCAAAACTCAACTGAAGTATTTCACCATACTGCTGCAAAATGCTGCAAAACTCCACTGAAGTCTTTCACCATACTGCTGCAAAATGCTGCAAAACTCCACTGAAGTCTTTCACCATACTGCTGCAAAATGCTGCAAAACTCAACTGAAGTCTTTCACCATACTGCTGCAAAATGCTGCAAAACTCCACTGAAGTCTTTCACCATACTGCTGCAAAATGCTGCAAAACTCCACTGAAGTCTTTCACCATACTGCTGCAAAATGCTGCAAAACTCCACTGAAGTCTTTCACCATACTGCTGCAAAATGCTGCAAAACTCCACTGAAGTCTTTCACCATACTGCTGCAAAATGCTGCAAAACTCAACTGAAGTCTTTCACCATACTGCTGTAAAATGCTGCAAAACTCAACTGAAGTCTTTCACCATACTGCTGCAAAATGTTGCAAAACTCCACTGAAGTCTTTCACCATACTGCTGCAAAATGCTGCAAAACTCCACTGAAGTCTTTCACCATACTGCTGCAAAATGTTGCAAAACTCAACTGAAGTATTTCACCATACTGCTGCAAAATGCTGCAAAACTCCACTGAAGTCTTTCACCATACTGCTGCAAAATGTTGCAAAACTCCACTGAAGTCTTTCACCATACTGCTGCAAAATGCTGCAAAACTCCACTGAAGTATTTCACCATACTGCTGCAAAATGTTGCAAAACTCCACTGAAGTCTTTCACCATACTGCTGCAAAATGCTGCAAAACTCCACTGAAGTCTTTCACCATACTGCTGCAAAATGCTGCAAAACTCTACTGAAGTCTTTCACCATACTGCTGTAAAATGCTGCAAAACTCCACTGAAGTATTTCACCATACTGCTGCAAAATGTTGCAAAACTCAACTGAAGTATTTCACCATACTGCTGCAAAATGCTGCAAAACTCCACTGAAGTCTTTCACCATACTGCTGCAAAATGCTGCAAAACTCCACTGAAGTATTTCACCATACTGCTGCAAAATGTTGCAAAACTCCACTGAAGTCTTTCACCATACTGCTGCAAAATGCTGCAAAACTCCACTGAAGTCTTTCACCATACTGCTGTAAAATGCTGCAAAACTCCACTGAAGTATTTCACCATACTGCTGCAAAATGTTGCAAAACTCAACTGAAGTATTTCACCATACTGCTGCAAAATGCTGCAAAACTCTACTGAAGTATTTTACCATACTGCTGCAAAATGCTGCAAAACTCAACTGAAGTCTTTCACCATACTGCTGCAAAATGCTGCAAAACTCAACTGAAGTCTTTCACCATACTGCTGTAAAATGCTGCAAAACTCAACTGAAGTATTTCACCATACTGCTGTAAAATGCTGCAAAACTCAACTGAAGTATTTTACCATACTGCTGCAAAATGCTGCAAAACTCTACTGAAGTCTTTCACCATACTGCTGCAAAATGCTGCAAAACTCAACTGAAGTCTTTCACCATACTGCTGTAAAATGCTGCAAAACTCAACTGAAGTATTTCACCATACTGCTGTAAAATGCTGCAAAACTCAACTGAAGTATTTCACCATACTGCTGCAAAATGCTGCAAAACTCAACTGAAGTCTTTCACCATACTGCTGCAAAATGCTGCAAAACTCCACTGAAGTCTTTCACCATACTGCTGCATAATGCTGCAAAACTCTACTGAAGTATTTTACCATACTGCTGCAAAATGCTGCAAAACTCAACTGAAGTCTTTCACCATACTGCTGCAAAATGCTGCAAAACCCAACTGAAGTCTTTCACCATACTGCTGTAAAATGCTGCAAAACTCAACTGAAGTATTTCACCATACTGCTGTAAAATGCTGCAAAACTCAACTGAAGTATTTTACCATACTGCTGCAAAATGCTGCAAAACTCTACTGAAGTCTTTCACCATACTGCTGCAAAATGCTGCAAAACTCAACTGAAGTCTTTCACCATACTGCTGTAAAATGCTGCAAAACTCAACTGAAGTATTTCACCATACTGCTGTAAAATGCCGCAAAACTCAACTGAAGTATTTCACCATACTGCTGTAAAATGCTGCAAAACTCAACTGAAGTATTTCACCATACTGCTGCAAAATGCTGCAAAACTCTACTTAAGTCTTTCACCATACTGCTGCAAAATGCTGCAAAACTCCACTGAAGTCTTTCACTATACTGCTGTAAAATGCTGCAAAACTCAACTGAAGTATTTCACCATACTGCTGCAAAATGCTGCAAAACTCCACTGAAGTCTTTCACCATACTGCTGTAAAATGCTGCAAAACTCAACTGAAGTATTTCACCATACTGCTGCAAAATGTTGCAAAACTCTACTTAAGTCTTTCACCATACTGCTGCAAAATGCTGCAAAACTCAACTGAAGTATTTCACCATACTGCTGCAAAATGCTGCAAAACTCTACTTAAGTCTTTCACCATACTGCTGCAAAATGCTGCAAAACTCTACTTAAGTCTTTCACCATACTGCTGCAAAATGCTGCAAAACTCCACTGAAGTATTTTACCATACTGCTGCAAAATGCTGCAAAACTCCACTGAAGTATTTCACCATACTGCTGCAAAATGCTGCAAAATTCCACTGAAGTATTTCACCATACTGCTGTAAAATGCTGCAAAACTCAACTGAAGTATTTCACCATACTGCTGTAAAATGCTGCAAAACTCCACTGAAGTCTTTCACCATACTGCTGCAAAATGTTGCAAAACTCAACTGAAGTCTTTTACCATACTGCTGCAAAATGCTGCAAAACTCAACTGAAGTATTTCACCATACTGCTGCAAAATGCTGCAAAACTCAACTGAAGTCTTTCACCATACTGCTGCAAAATGCTGCAAAACTCAACTGAAGTCTTTCACCATACTGCTGTAAAATGTTGCAAAACTCAACTGAAGTCTTTTACCATACTGCTGCAAAATGCTGCAAAACTCCACTTAAGTATTTCACCATACTGCTGCAAAATGCTGCAAAACTCCACTGAAGTCTTTCACCATACTGCTGCAAAATGCTGCAAAACTCCACTGAAGTCTTTCACCATACTGCTGCAAAATGCTGCAAAACTCCACTGAAGTATTTCACCATACTGCTGCAAAATGCTGCAAAACTCCACTGAAGTATTTCACCATACTGCTGCAAAATGTTGCAAAACTCAACTGAAGTATTTCACCATAATGCTGCAAAATGCTGCAAAACTCCACTGAAGTCTTTTACCATACTGCTGCAAAATGCTGCAAAACTCCACTTAAGTATTTCACCATACTGCTGCAAAATGCTGCAAAACTCCACTGAAGTCTTTCACATTCCATTCAGCTTTGGCTTTTTCTCCTAAATACTCCAGCCTGTGTTTTTTTACCAAAACACTTTTCTCACCGAGTCGACTGGCCTCTTCTCCTCTATAACCTTCTCTCTCTCTGTCTCTCTCTCTCTCTCTCCATTCCATCAATTGGAAATCTCTCAGCATCACACCTCAGACACCCAATCCTGGGCAGATAGCTCCACAGAGTATTAAATAAACAGAAGCAGAGAATGGAGTGGTGGTGGAGAGGTAGATGGTCCAAGTGATAGGATTGCAGACAGAAGGAGCAGAGAATCACAAGTGGTCAGAATTGTAGCTCTGCAGGTGGTGGAGAGAGAGAGAGAGAGAGAGAGAGAGAGACAGAGAGACAGAGAGAGAGAGAGACAGAGAGAGAGAGAGAGAGAGAGAGACAGAGAGAGAGAGAGAGAGAGAGAGAGCGAGAGAGAGAGAGAGACAGAGAGAGAGAGAGAGAGAGAGAGAGAGAGAGAGAGAGAGAGAGCGAGAGAGAGAGAGAGAGAGCGAGAGCGAGAGAGAGAGCGAGAGAGAGAGAGAGAGAGAGAGAGAGAGAGAGAGAGCGAGAGAGAGAGAGAGAGAGAGAGCGAGAGCCTTAACCTTGCAGTGACATGATGGCACTGAAGCACAGACAGGTGCCTGGCTGTTGTAGAGGTAAAAGCACTCGTCTACAACTGCGAAGACCCGGGTTCAATTCCCGGTAGCGGTACTTCCTGCTTGGTCAGACGTTCCTACAGACACAATTGTCCGTGTCTTCTGGTGGGGTATGAGTCCTGGTCGCTGCACTAGCGCCTCCTCCGGTCGGTCGGGGGGGGGGGGGGCACCTGTTCGGTGGTGAAGGGAACTGGAGGGAATAGCGTGATCCTCCCATGCACTACATCCTACCGGTGAAACCAGTGGTGTAGTCTACCTTTTTTCAGAGGGTATACTGACTCTGACCCCCCCCTCCCCTTCCCCCGGTCGGAGGGGGGGGGGGGGGCGTGGCCTCGGCCGGAAGTGGGCGGAGATCCGACCCATTTTGTTGTTGTTGTTGTTCCTCCCCAAATTTACAGAATAGCTTCAGCCATCAGCTTCATCTTGCTTCGCTATTCTCTCTCCTGAAGATTTGTTTGCTGATGGGGAGAAAGCCCCACGTGATAGCCACCTGTCAATCTCTCTCTCTCTCCCTCTCTCTCTGCTCAACGCTGTAACACCATTTTATTTAGAAATTCAGTTGACTTCGCCATTTCCCACGGATATTGTCGCGTTTTTCTTTCATGGCTTGACAGAAAAAGTCTGCCTTCACGCGCCTAGTCGGCTTGAAAATAGAACTCACGTAAAAATCGGCGCAGCTCAGGCGAGGCGTGGGTACACGAAAGGTTCACGTTGAGGCGCCCTGATGCCTCATTGACTAAAAAGGACGCCTATTTAAAAGCGTGGGTAAAGGCAAGGCTTGGGTGCTGTGTGTGAAGGTAGGGTAACACACAGAGCGCACAGGGTGAATTTTATGAATGGAAATTGAAAACGATACGTATCATAGCACATTTCCCAGTGCGCATACGCAAATCTGATTCATTTCGCAGTGTGTATACTGCATATACCTGCATATCACGTAGAGTAGACAACACCACTGGGTCAAACCCCTCGCTGTCAGGTGAAAATAAGCGGCTGGCACATGTATCGGAGGAAGCACGTGCTCTACAACTCTTCCCCTGATTGGCAGAGGGGGTGCAGCAATGAGCGGCACAGCAGGGGGAATTGGCCAAGTACAATTGGAAAGAAAATAGGGAGAAAAATCCGAAAAACCAAAAGCCTGAGCAAAATAAAAGATAGAGAAATAAAGATAGAAACTAAAGGAATGACAGGAGAGCTTCTCTGGTGAAAACACAATTACAAAAGCATGAACAGAATTAATTGAAGACCTTCCCTCCCCACTGTTGCCGGATGATGAAAACGTTTCAGTGCTGTGACATCATCATCAGCGCTAAGCCGCGCGCCGTTCCCTCTGGACCGGGTTTACCTTCAGACCGGCGCCTCTGGACCGCAGGAGGATTTGAACACAACACAGAGGCCCGGGCTATCAAAGCAGGGAGATGGATGGCTGTAAATAATGGAACTATAAAGAATGTTCTCTGCATACCGCCTCCTCATTAGCCGGCTGAGTTTATTTCCTCAGAGACCACATAAGAGTTCTGTTGATGAAATGTTTCGAAACAGCGAAGTAAAATATGAAATATATATCGGAAAATGTCAAAGGCACGATGCACTCAGGTAGCTGTGCAGCTCTTACCCGCCTGCTGCTATAGCCTCATACCCAGGGACTCTCCTCTGAGCAGACAGGAAGTCACATCTGAATGTACGCCTTATTTCTCAGGCCTCCAGCCCCAACTGAATCAGGAATAGCTCCTCAACCGTAAGGCATATATATGCTTGTTTCCTGCTCTCCTTTGATAGATAAGACGCTAGGGAATATGAATCCAGTAAGTATAGACCTACATAACCATTCCAGAGTAAATGATACAATAAAGGAAAAAATATAAATTTCATCTTTGCCTTGTACTGCATATAATCTAAATGTAAAAGGCAATCACCATGATAGCCCTGATCCCATAGCTAATAATTCAACTGAATGTGTTCTCCTACTCATTACCTGTAACTGTAAATGTGATGAAAATATAATACTGTACATCTATGATACAATGTTATAAAGATATACTACGGCGGTGTCCATGTTTCGGTCATGTTTAGATACAAACACTATTTATTTCATATACCGGTAGTCATTTTCCACAAAACACTGAAATAGTAATACAATGTTGATCAATCTTCAATATCCATATATGGGCCACAGAGCTCCATTCTATAGATTCATGGCTGGGTTCCTCCATGTCACGTGATCTACAGTATATTTTGATCATAACTTGTTAGTTTATATTTGTTTATATTTTATGATTTTATTGTTAAAATGGAACACATAGTTTGGACAACACAATAGGTTTACAGAGTTTGAAAGTTGTAGACTCCATGCATGTTTTCATATATTCTATAACTAAATCTTCCATCATGATTTTTGCGGCAAGATGGCTCAGCTGCTCCCCGGGGGCTCTCGTGCTTAAAGAGCAAAAACGACTCATTTCAATCGTCAAATACATTTTCCCTTGGTTTCCCTTGGCAGCTGTTCTGTTCCGTCTCCTGAGATGAACGGAGGACTTTGCCCTGGAATCGGAGAGGTTTTTTCCCCACGCGTGCTGAGCTCCAGTGGCAGCGGCTGGAGAGAGGTTTTCCAGGTGCCATGTGTCCAATTCCTGGTTCAGATCAGGTTAGCAGCGCTGTTGTAAAGGCAAGTTTATTTGGGCGTAAAAACACGTAGTAAACACGCTGAAGGCGGCGTGTTACTTTTTTGTAAATTGAGCAAGTCTGCCTCGTAACATCCCGTATTCTATTAGTGGCTCGGTGGTTTGAGAGATTTGTTCCTGTTGGGGAATATTGATTGGCCTGCCCACAGCCAGAGGATCTTATGTGAAGTCTTCAATGGAGCAATAGACTGCGTTAATCCAGCCACACTCGGCTCTACAGTAAGTTCACATCGGGGCTTGTCATTATACCACCCTGTGTATAGCCTACCACTCTAAATACTTTCTAAGTGCAATCCGAGGCAGAGCCTTGAATGTTTTATGAGTTAAACCTCTCTGTATTTCCCATCTCGCTTGGGCTGATATGCATTTGTGCGGAGCTGTCATCGCCGGGGCACTCAGCTCTCAGTCAGTCCCCTCCTAACGCGGCATATCTCTCGCTGCTCAGATACTGCAAATAATGAAAGGGGAGCCCGTCTTTCAAAGAGCACTTCAGAGCGCTCCTTACAAAACACATCTAACTCTCACTGAATGCAATCGCTTCTGGGCTACAATGAAATGTTCTTCCGCCAGCGGCGCCACCTCTTTGTCTGTACTCACGATCCAAAGTCATAGCTCATCAGCGGAGAGAGATAGAGAGTCCAGAAACTTCTTTACTTTCCCAGTCCGTCGAATGCCCTCAGCTGTCAGAGCTCCCCTCGTCCGCTCGCGTGCAGCCTATCTGTGCATCGAGCCGCGCGCAAATCACAAGAGCTGGACTCATGCCGTTTAATTTCAACCCACGATCAATCTCCAATCAACAGCTCTATATAGGTAATCACCAGGATCTTCTGATGGAGTAGAAAGCCAATTTTCTCTGCCTATCAGCAGGCGGGATCCCCTCATTGATTGGTGTGTGAACGCGGCCGGCCTGTGGCGGGCGGATTGTGTTTGTTTATGAGGATCATGTCTTCTCTCTGCAGGCCGCGGCTCACATTTCAGCTCCTGTTCAGATGGTCAGAGTCCACACTGTCCTGCACACATGTTAGCATCAATATCATCAGATCCATACAGCACATGTTGCTCACAGCCCAGATCTAAAAAAGAAAATAATAATAAACTAGAGACCATCTTGCAGACAGATATATAACACCTGGCAAAATTCCCAAAAGTGCATCTGTGGTAGTTCCTGCTACAGAAGAAGGATAGGGCCTTCACACCACTTGGTGCTCGGGCCCAGATAACCAAGTTGAATGACAACTCAGATTGCCCCCATTTTATTTATTTCAATGTCATGTTGTGTACCCAGCCTCAGAGACGTGCATCAGCAGATCAAGCTTATTTGTGGCTTTTCCAGAGCGAGTCCGCCTGGGAGAGAGTTACCAGCAAAACTACTTTCTCCTGTCAGCAAACTCCCATATCGCCTGACTGTTCCACTACCTACTGTACACTACACTACCTACTGTCTGAATCCATGTATGGGATTCATACATTATAAATACTTTGTGCAGCAGGTTTATGCTGAAATCTGATGGATATTAGATGAGATGAGATGAGACAGACTGAGATATTAATCCCAGAGGGAGGCTGACTTGTCTACCAGCTCAGAGTCACACAGACAGACAGGCAGGCAGCACAGTAACAGGAGGATTTAAACACGACGCAACAATTCACACACAAGAAGAAGACAACGTTTTGACGCAGTGAAAACACCATGTGAAGAATGTAGCGTAAACAGAGATCAGGAGACGCCCTTTTGCCATTTATGGGAGTAGTAAATGAAAACATATAAGCCGTGTGGATCATTCATTACAACACAGTGTTGGGAGTACTGTAAAGACGTTGGTCTGAAGCCGGCTGCCAACGTTCTGCTAACGGAAGTGCCAGTGGTGGGCCACGGTTGGCCAAATTAATCTGGATTGTTATCTGGATATCGCTGGTCATTTAGCATGGCCCTAGTATAACTCAGTTACCCGGCATCACGCTAAGGCAAGAAGAGCCGTTAAGGCATTAGCAATCAATTGATGAACGTCGCCCAAGCTCGTCCCACGGCGTTCTCTCATCATCACTTTCTGAAACAGACATTTAGACATTTAAATCACTGTGTATTCATAAGAGATTTGACGTGTAGACTCTTAGACATGTGTAAAGTAATTCCACAACACTAACTGGCTTTCACCAAAATAAATATCCTCACAAAAGACAGGAAAGTGCGTCGGACTGGATATGACTGACTCAGGAAACACTTACTACAGGGCTCGACGTTAACTTTTAAAAGTGGTTGCCGGAGGGGCAACCTGGCAAGAGCTTTTGGTTGCCCGAATAAAAATATGGTTGCCCAATTTTAGTCGCCTTATATTTTGAGTAATTAAGATACTATGCAGTCATAAGCCTACTTAATAATGACGATGTGACAGAAAAGTAAGTATAATAGTCTATAGTATAATAGGCCTATTCAGTGTGCGCACCGGGTGTAGTAGTAGTAATAATGATAATAATAATAATAATAATATATTTGTGTAATTTCGTTTTCTAAACAAATCACAAATCTTATTTTTTGTTTTTGCACTGAAAGGATTTGTTTAACTAATTTCATTTTCATATTTTTTTTTAACAGTTATTGTTCATATTGTGCTTAATTTATTAATTAAAAGCGTTATTGATAATGAAGTAGCTGGAATCAGTATCTGCCGATCACCGATATAACCGATCACCGATCACCGCGTCGATTGAAGCCTTCTTTTTATCATGTAGCATATTATTATTATTATTATTATTATTTATTTATTTTTATTACACTCTCTCTTAAAGACCATTTCAATATTAATCTGAATTGAACGAGCAACCATTCAGACAGTCAGAGGACACAACATATTGTAGCGTTCCTGGTATTGAAGAGATAGAGGCTTCTTGCTGGTACAGGGATCTTTATTCACAGTTAGTCATATCACAACTCTAGGCGGTTGTCACGCTCATAGCTAGCAGCTTTCCCCTTAGGCGGTAACCGGAGACTGCCCACGCATGCTCAGTCTCCCCCGGAAGTGTTCCACAAGCATAGTGTTCCCCTTAGTAACACTCCCACACATACGTTCCTATCTGTAGTCGAGACACTACCATTGCTCACCACTGTATGTGTAACACTGATTCGCTACAATATGTAACAGGGATGCTTTTAGGACCCTGGGGAGTCGTAGAAGCCGGACAGCATCTCCAGCTGTGTTGACTTAGTAATTATCCACAAGTGCGCTCTCTCTCTCTCCATCTATCTCTTGCTCATTGATGCAGCTACCTGCTGCACGGAGTTTACAACTCAGACTCTTCTTGGACAGTTCTTATTTCTTATTTCGGGAATTTCAGAATGAGATGGTCCTCATGCACACTGCATACTGCAACTTCAAGATCCATGGCACAAAGAGAGAGAGACAGAGAGACTGAGCAGGTGTGTGTGTCGGGAGCCTGGAGGGAGGGAGAGAGAGTGAAGTCAGGGAGACTTCTGTCTCTCCCTCCCTCTCCCTCCCTCCTTAACTATTGTCTCTCCCTCCCTCCAGGCTCCCTCATACACACACACCTGCTTGCCTTCGTTCAGAGTGAAGTCTGTCTCTCCGAGAGACGGAGAGGTGTTTAGTCATTTTAGGTGCGCACAGTTAATTGTCTGGAATGCATCTGATCGGCCTGCTTTGATCGGCTATTTTGAGAACACCAGGCCAAATCGATTGCGGAGCATCTCTAAATAAAATGTCACTCACAAGAAGTATTAAAACATATTTATTTAGTGTATATTTTGCTGTTTGCTGCTGTACATATTTTTTTGCATGTTAAAACGTGGTTGCCCCTGGGGCAACCAAAGGCCAAGAAATGGTTGCCCTATTTTTTTTTTCGTTGCCCGGGGCAACCGGGCAGCCGATAATATCGAGCCCTACAGAATAGATCGATGTCTGTCTAGTCTCGGCTCCTAGACGATTGGAGATATCTGCATGTAGCAATCATCTGGGACCTTCTCAAAAATAGTTTCTTGAACGGCGGTGAGATTTGAGAACGACCGCTAACAAACATAGTTCAAGTTCAAGTTCAAGTTTATTCATATGTCCCAGAAGGGCACTTTGGGTTGCAGCAGAGCAAAAAACAAAACAGTCATAAAATCACACAAGACTCGAAATAAAACATGAAAACAAAGTGCAGACACAAATAGACCATAAAACTATAAAAACCATAAAAGACCATAAAACCATAAAAACAAAATGGAGACACAATAGACCATGACATAGTGCAAAGTAAGTTCAGTTCAAAAGTGCCAGTGTAGTTTAAAGTGCATTAGAGACCGATAAGTGCAAAATACAAGGCAGTCTAAGAAGGAGACTTAGCCACACAGCGCTACATATTACAGAAAGTAAATGCTACAATATAACTATTGTATGGTAGAACATAAATAAATAAAAACATCAAATGGATGTTACATTACTGTATGTTCTCTTAAGTAGCATTTAAAGCTCGAATTGAAGCAGGCACAAAGGAATTCCTATATCTATTTTTCTTGGCCAAGGGAGCACGAAGACGAAGGCCAGATGGAAGCAGCTCATATTCAGAGCACAGCGGATGGGCATTGTCTGAGCAGATAGCCCTTGCTTTTTTCAGCAACTGCATGTTGAAAATGTGGTCTAGGCTCCTAAAATGGATTCCGGCAATTTTAGAAGCCGTTTTCACGATTCTCCCTAGGGAGTTCCTATTCTTGATGTCGAGGCTGCCATACCAGCAAGCAATAGAGAAGGTGATCACCGATTCAATGAAAGCGCTGTAGAACAATTTCATCAAGGTCTTGTCTACCTGGAATTTGGCAAGTTTCCGGAGACAAAAAAGGCGCTGCTGACCCCTTTTGCACAGCGACTCTGTGTTTAGATCGAACTTCAACCTGCTATCAATTACAGTGCCCAGATATTTATATTCAGTGACCAGGTCAACTATCTGACCATTAACAATACTACCTTTTGGAACAGGGGGGGAGCGTCTAAAGTCAATGCAAATCTCTTTCATTTTTGAAACATTGAGTTGCAGAAAGGCATCTTCACACCAGGATACAAAGTCATCAATGACTTGGCCATGGCCGACTTCATCATCGTCAAGCAGGCTGACGATAATAGAATCATCAGCATATTTGATAATGAATCTATCGGCATAGCGACTACGACAATCATTGGTATACAAAATGTACAGAAACACAGATTTGACACAACCCTGAGGCGAGCCAGTCGAAGATGTTAGAAAACTAGACAGTATCCCATTTACTCTTACCTGTTGAGATCTGTTGGTAAGAAAATCTAAAATCCAGCCAACCAAACATGGGTCTAGACCAAAGCTGTCAGTTAGTTTTTCAACAAGAACATGTGGCTGAATGGTGTTGAATGCTGATGAAAAGTCAACAAAAAGCAATCTGGCGTGGTTCTTACTGCCCTCTAGATGTTTATACAGGAGGTTCAGCAAGGTGGCTGTAGCGTCTTGCACGCCTCTTTTCGCACGATAAGCGAACTGAAAGGGGTCGAGCAAGCTCTCAGTTTTAGCTACAAGCTCAGTTTTTACTAACTTTTCAAACTGCTTCATGACAAGCGAGGTTAGGGCTACTGGCCTAAAGTCATTCAAGGTTTTTGGTTTGTTGCTCTTGGCAACCGGAACCACAGTGGACTGTTTCCATAGTGATGGCACCCTCTGCTGGCAAAGTGATGAACTAAAAATATAATTAAAAATAGGGCCTAGTTGGTCAGCACAGACCTTTAAAAGTCGCCCACCCAAATTGTCCGGGCCAGGACTTTTTTTGGGTTTGCACGCTTTAAAGCACTTGACAACATCATGTTCATCAAAGAAGGGGCTTACAGGGGGAGCCAGACAGAGGCTGTCTCTGATCACCTGGTGTTTCTCACTAAAATCATGAACATCAAATCTACCATAAAAATCATTGAAACTCTGAGCCAGCTGGACATCGGAGTTGTACCCATTTAACTGGATGTTTCTCCTGCCGCCCTCCTTAATCCCAGTGATTGTTTTCATGCTGTCCCACACTGATCCTAAATTATTCATACGGAGTTGAGACTCAATTTTCTCTTTATATTTATTTTTACCGGACCAGATTGCATGTTTGATCTCTTTCTGCAGGTCACGCATAACTAAGAGGTTACCCTCTCTAAAGGCTTTCTTTTTCCTGCTAAGGAGCAATTTGAGGGACTTGGACATCCATAGCTTATTGATGGGGAAGATTTTAACAGTTTTCACTGGGATGACAATATTTTCACAGTATGATGACCAGCTACTGACAACATCGGTCAATTCATCAATATTCGAGGAAGATTCTATAAACATGTCCCAATCAGTAGCATCTAGACAGCCTTGGAGAGCCAAGCAGGCATCCTCATTCCAGTCTTTAACCAAGATTGACTGCACTTTCCCACGTTTTAATGCAGTCTGATATACAGGAATGAGGTGAATGCAGTTATGATCAGACATACCCAAAGGTGGGAGGGGGATCGATTTGTAAGCCCCTTTGATAGATCCGTAGCATAGGTCCAGAGTTTTGTTGTGCCTGGTTGGACATGTGATATACTGGTGGAAATCACTCAAAGTTCTCTTCAGCGTGCAGTGGTTCATGTCACCAAGCAAAAAATTGGGAGCGTCAGGAGATATTGATTGCAGCCTCTGTACTACTTGGTGGATGAGTTCACAGGCATTCTTCTCGTTTGCCTTCGGGTGGATGTAAACAACAGTCACAAATAATTGGGGAAACTCCCGAGGCAGGTATGGGGGGCGTAGTGAGACTGAGAGCAATTCAACATCAGCAGTACAGAGTTTCTCACGGACAATGACTGATTTACACCACCGTTCGTTAATGTACAAACAAACCCCGCCACCCGCAGACTTGCCTGTTTTTATGGCATCTCTATCCAGCCGGATAGGCACCCCAAAACCATCCAACTCCAGGTCCTTGTCCAGGTCCCTGTCAGACAGCCAAGTCTCAGTAAGAGCTAAAATACAGGCATCCTTGAAGTCGTGATTGTAGCGGGCCTGAGCTTGAAGCTCATCGGATTTATTACGCAGGGACTGAACATTAGCAAGAATTATTGACGGTAGCGGTATGCGGGAAAGGGATTGCCTTTTCCTCAAACGAACACCGCCTCTCCTCCCACGTTTCCTGATCTTACGTTGTTGTCCTCCGGGAGGGTTCTGGTAGTCAGGTCTCAGTAGATCAGCTGGATTGGGAAGAATAAGGTCCACTGGAGGGTGTTGTGTATTCCAGCGAAGTAA